>NC_088606.1:58499271-58809271 GCF_036013475.1 Columba livia
TCAACAGCTTCAAAAAAAGGTTCTTAAATGACCTTCAAGCACAACAGTGTACAGCTAAAATAGCTACACTAAGCTTCAGGCTGCTGAGGTATCACTGGGCTGCAAGGATAAGCCACCTGCATCACGAAAGGCAGATTATGTCACAGCTTTTCCTTGCATTTTCTGCCTTTCTTAGGAGCCTTTATTTTACTACCTGAAGTAGATTATCCCGTAATGGTACTGACATGATGAAAGAGGCAATTGCGCACTCGTGTCCTGTGCTTTCCACAACTGGGCTGTCGTGACCACAAAGCAAGTGTGATCCCCTGAACCAGCAGCTCTGCCCCGAGATCTGCAGGTACCACATTGGTACTGCTGCGCGTTTTGGACACCTGGCCATCCTGTGGCCAACACGCGCAGGCCTCGCGCTGCCTCAGGGCAGCCTGCTTACCTCTGCTTCTGTAATATTACTATTACTAAGTAACAGTAATAATAACGGACAATATTATATATTGTTACATATATATAATGGACTATGATATACATTATATAATAATTATTAAGATCATTACATGGCAATACCTACTTCACTGAGTGCGTTTCTCTGTATTGTACATATTATATTGGCTTGTGACATTAATTAAATGTAGCAAAACCACAAAAGAGCAGGGCTAAGTTTAACACAAAGTCACATTAATTGTACACAGTTTTTCCCCTAAACAAAAGCAGATTGGAGTAAAACATCATATTTTCAAACTGCTGGTCCAGATCCTTCCTTGGTACCCATCTGGAGGACAGAATTACAACCAACTACAAGTTATTCCCTTTGGCATGATCCTTTCCGAAAACACTGTTGTTATCCTCATAAGCAGAATCACAGGGGAGCAGTTTGCCAGAGAACCCCCAGTACAACTCACTCTGTGACTTACACTTGTCAGATTCACGGTAGGAAAGAAACTTAGAGAGCTAAAAATTACACTACCAACTTCTCAGAAATTCCAGAAGAAATCTCACGGTCTGCTTCAAGCCAACAGAGCCCTTTCCTTGTGCACTGAACCACATCGACCCCAAAAGCAGGTACCAGAATATTTTATCCCTGCAACATTCAAAGAACAACTTGGGAGATGAATGGGAAGCTGAGGTGACAGGCTGCATCCTCATCTGAGATGCTGCATCAGACTGACGCACCTGATCCCGATGCGGTGTTGAGCACAATCTGACCTGTTAAGATCTGACTGTAGAGATTTATTATAATTTTGTGCTCATAGTCACTGAAAGGAAGAAAAACGTTTTGAAGACCAGGCAGAAATACAATCTGAGTCCATGTGGACCCATCTGGTTTTACATCAAAGAAAAGTGAAAGCAACATATTCCCATCACTGACCCAGCTTTCCAGCTTTTAGTTTACAAATCTGGAGAAAAAGTTCTTCCATTTCGTAAGATTAGAACTTCATGCATACAGAACTGATCCTAAGCAGCCTTTTCACATACATTAATGTAGGTTTTTCACTTAGCTGTTGTATGTTTGAGGAGGAGAGGTCCAATTATGATGTCTCTCCCTAAGCATCTCTTCATAAGCATTCCTGAATCTCCTACACGTAGCCTGTTTTTGCAAGGGAATCCTTTTAACTAATTAGCATTTCTTACATGACTTACATCCTTTTGCATTTGTGATACAAAATGTTTCCTACTCACAGGGGTACTGCTCTTTATTTACATTATTTTGATGCTTGCTTCCCCCAACAATCAACTTCATACTAATGAAGTCAAACTTCCTCAGATTTCATTATCTTGAAATATATACACAAAGTGATCTTCCCTCTCTTAATAGAACTGTTACTGACCTTACATTCTCTATGGCACACTGGGCACTGGATTTGGTCTCTTGGTTGCAAGAAAGATCTTTACTTGTCTAAAGCTGCTCTGCATTTAAAGCCTAATCCACATTTCATGGATGTTGGCCAGACAGTGTTTCATTAGGCATGACTGAAATCCTTGGGCCAGTCTTACTGAAATTAGAGCTTTAGTCATTGTCCCGTTGTTAGCCTAAAGCACTCTGAATTTATCCTTCACTATCAGCAGGAAGGCCTCATCCCAACTGTTGTATTTACTATGGAATCAGAGCTGCTACTGGTTTGCAATGAGTATGTCACCATTTTATGGGTCACTCCATTTAGTTAAAGTTACCTTATAACTTTAATGTTCAGTGTTCTCACTTGAAAGAGCTAAGAACAGGGGTCAGAAATATTAGAGTTTCTTTATATAGTCCAGTTCTTGGGGAACTTGATGGTTACATGAGACCATGGAACTTTTTTCCCCTATAGGAACTTTTCTTCAGCCTTGACCAGACACAATCCTTGGCTTGGAGTTACTAAATTTGGGAAGAGACAGAATTATTTAAACACCACTTATATTTGCTCATACAGGGGACTCTTCCCTTGCCCAAGATGAGCTGGGTTTCATTTGCTTTATATGGACAGAATAGGAGAAGAAAGTACCATGAGGTATCCTCCTTGGTGACTTGCTCTAGCTGATCTTGTTTGAGCAGGGGCGTTGGACTAGATGCTCTCCAGAGCTGCCTTCACACCTCAACCATCCTGTCTCCCATTAGCACAAGACCGCAAATAGATGGATAGCAACAAAGTTGTAGGAACAGGAAGAATTACAGGAGGTAGTGTTTGCCTGATTAACAAAAGAGTTAATCAGCATTGATTTTTATAAGTTTGAAGAGCACCAAGCAAGTCAAAGAGAAACAAACATCAAACCTGCCACAGTTCTTGCAGGCGTTATGTTTTTCCTCTAAGTGACCGTAACTACAGAGGTAGTTATTTCTCGGGTAGTATTTCTCAAATTATGGTATTCCTTCAAATTATTTATGTGCAGTTATGAATGGAGTCTGCATTGGGCAGATTTAACTTTATGTGAAAACCAGCTTCATAGGGTATTAAAAATATATTTGGAAGCCAGAAACAGGCATTTTGCAGCAAACAGTTAATTATTCAGCATGGTTCCTGTTGAAAGTGGGAGATAAGGTACTTCAGAGTATTAACCACATATGTCACACATCTGGCAGAATAACATTTAGCTCACTTGATAGTTCATACTTAAATGAGTGCTCAGGAAGGTCCCAATTCTCACAGTCCATCGTTCTGCAAACATATACAATTGCTCCTGTTACTTATCATATTGAGTTAAAAAATGCAATCTGGGAAGAAAGCAATCTGAGTGCTCCAGAAATTCTTAAACCTCCCAGATTCATAGTTGCTAACAAGAAAGGTTAAACTTCATGAGATGTTTAAATCAATCCAATAGGTGAAAGGACTTAGTGTCATGACTACATTGGACACAAATAATTTAAAACATGATTAGTCAGTCATTGTCATAATTCTACTCAGCAAGACTAAGTAATTATATGATGCTTAACACTGACATCACACAACATTTTGAAATCAGTTGGTACCCACTATATGCCTATTTGGTGAAAAAGCTGAGCAGGCACATTATAACAAAAAGCCTTTTCATCACGTTGTGCTACACTAACTCAACAGTACTTCATAATTTCTATTTGAACAATGGGAGATTTCCTCATTTAAACACATTCGAGGAAAATTGAAAAATTTAAGGATCCGGTTCTGTGTTAATATGAAATAGAAGACTAAAACCCCAAACCGAGCTGAAATTCACAGCTCTGATTGACCATCATTGGCACAATCTCCTTCTTACAGTTCTGTCCCTGCCCTTTACTCACAGACCTCCACACAAAATGCAAAGCAGCATGATCTATAAATTTTCAGGTTTAATGTGTTTTCCTCCTGTTTTTTATTTAAATGTCATGCTATTTTAACAAAACTTGTGAAACCATAAGCTGTATGCACTGCTATTTTTTTTTCTTCCCAAACTGATGCCATTAGTGAGTGAGCCAGTGTGGACCTCACAGTTTTAGGGGTAATTTCAGAGTTAGAAAGCACTCAAAATAAATGCTGAAATGGAATACGCATACTGAATAAATCACATCTTTAACATAGCAAGAGCAACAAAGCTGCAATGTTCGCAATCAGTGAACTTCCCTGCTAAACAAACACAAAGTTAATATTGTAGTAAAAATGACTTAAATGTATTCATCAGCTTTTCCACTTGATTGCTCTAAGCCTTTGCGGACAGCCAGCTGAGCAGAGAGGCTTGGCATAACAGAGCTATCCCTGAATAATTTGTTTAGTCACACTTTAAGAGAAAAAGAAGACAGCAAATGATTCAAGAAATTTAGCAACTATTTGTAAAGCTGTAAGGTTCTTTACCTTACAAAAACACATTAAAAAAATACCAATTTCTTTAAAGGCGTACCATTATTCTTCTACTGCAACAGTGTCATTCCTGCACATTCTAAATTGAATCAAAATTCAAAGAAGTACTTGCTGCGATTGCCACTTGGCTGACACGTCAGTAGATTTAAGAGCCAAAGAGGACTGGTAGTTTTTTTACTTTGATCTTCCATATGCCATGGGCGATATACTTCCACCTGCTTACCTCTAAGTCCAATAACTTGTATCTCATTAAGTGAGAGTTTCAGAAATTGTATCAGCTTTGATGACTTCAGCAGTTACTGTCACTGCTGCTTATGATGGCTGGACATCTGCTCTGATATGGATATGCACCTTATTCCTTATTTGGATCCAGCTGGCTTTAATTTCTAGCCGTTGGTTCTTCAAACAATGCTAAAGTAAAGTCTCTAGTATCCCATACTTTCTTCTGGTGAAAACAGCTCTACTCTGTAAATATAACGAGGTTTAGACTGAGCTCAACTCTTGCTGAGAGCTGGCTTGATTGCTGATTTCAAATAAATTATCTGACAAAAATAGCTCGTTTCTTGGCTTACCAATCAATGCTTTTTTTTTTTTTTTCCCAGAGCTACTCATAAATATTCAATCAAGATCTTACGTGAACAAATCATTTCAATGTTCTCTCTGCTTCCTGATTGGACAAATGAGAGTTAATGAACAGGAGAAAAAAAAAATCCTGTATTCACAGAAACACACTCTGGACACAATCATCCCATAAACATGTCCACAAATAACCCTGTGCTGCCAGTGGTGAACAATACTAGAGAGAAACCAACCTGAAACTGAATTGCTGATCAGAATTTGAATGAATGCTGTGAAATTAATATGGCTCGTGTAATTACAGAGGGAGTTGAATATGCTTTCATGGGTACTGAGTTTGGTCTGTGAATTCTAAATGAAGCAGTGGATGACTTCAATTAATGGAATGACATAATAAAATTATCAATAAAACTAAAGAAATTATAAAGTGAATCCCCCATGTACTGTATTAACTACCTTCACTAACAGTTAATCACATACTGTCGAGAACTTGAGAAGCAAAAATCTGACCTTCAAAACTTCAACTCTGGGGAAGTAACAAATGAGACATTATAACACCAGTCAAAAGAATGTTTGCATTGACAACCACCTGACAATTACTACAACATCAGTCTCCAAGTGCTGTACGTGTTTTACAATAACTATTTTGGGTTTATGCTGCATTTATATTGTAAGCGACAATTGGATTTAAAAACTGTGGACTGAAATGCCGATTTGCAATGAGAAGAGACATCTTTAAAATATGGTAACTCTAGTAATTGCTATATAATATGCAACTCCGATCTATTTCAAATTAATGTTCTTACAAAATAGGAAATGCTTAAATAGTATTAGATTATGAGACACTTCAGGTACCCTACACAGCTGCTTTATTTCTCAAAAAGCATTAATTGAAAACATTCTCAACTTAGCAAAGGAAAACCCTATCCATCTTTTTTGATTGTACTATACACTTTTGAGATCAAACTCAGCTGAAGTATGGAAATTTTTATACCTGTTCCATCTGGTAGAGTAAGATTGTTAATAGAAAATGGGAAGTTAATTTCACTTTAAAAAAAACATTAAAGTAGCGTTTGGAATATTGGGGTACTGTAAGTGGCCTCAGGATAGCCTCTTAATAGGTTTTTGTTAAGGAAAGATAAAAAAAATACACGGACATCTGTGAAATGATGAAGACATAACCAAATAAAGTGGAGCTCACTTTTCCCAATCACCGATGCTGAGCTCGAGCCATCCTCCTTTCCAAAGCCACATGGTCCCTGTGCACAGCAGCTCTAGTACCCGGGTGAGGAACCAGCACCCATCGCTCCATACCCATAGTGCCCGTTTGCAAAGCGCTCGCTGAGATCCGCAAGTTGGCTCCCAGAGCAGGGTATTGCCCAACCGCTGCAGAAGTCGGCAGCAGCCTCAGGACCGCGCCATACGGTGTATTTTGGGGCTGTTCCCCCCCAGCCCTTTGTCACAGCTCACTGGGCGTGTGTAACAGGCTGTTGTAAGCCCACACTCCTGAGCGGAACCAAATACGGAAGGCGGTGTTACCTTTAATCAGCTTAGTGTTCAACGCAAAAAGCACACAGTCTGAAGCCCAAATCCAGTGCCAGGCTTATTAGAAGCTCAGCAATATTTCACCTTTCAGTTTTCAAATATTTTGAGGTTTTGACTTGTTGAAATCCTTTTGGCCAAAACTATCCATACAAAAAATTACTTACTATAACACAACAAAAAAAATTGCCTGGAAATGTATGTGCATCTTTATTTCCCAGATTAGGACTGTTTTGAACTATTGTATAATATTCAGGGTAACAACACTAATCTCTTCTAAACTGAAACACTACATGAGAGCTTGAAATGCTGAGATAATTTTAAATTCTTAGATGCTGCAGTTGCTCACAATGGTTTGTTTCAACTGCATTTTCAACGCAGTTTTTTTACAATAGATATTCTGGGCAAATGGCCTTAAAGAGGTAAACTAGGGAGGAGAGGTTTTACAGTGACCATCACGAGCTCAGTAACCATGATGTGAATCTTATGAAATCGGGGGCAGGAGCGGGGGGGAAGTCAAAAGAAGACATGAACTTTAAATAGCCTGAAGACCAAATTCCTTTATATGCCACTGACCCTCTTTTCTGCTATCAGCCTCACCTATTTAACAAAATGCTGAATAAATGGTTTCCAGTCAAACTATAGAGATGGCAGGTATGTGTTCCTCTCATCCTATATCAGTAACAGACATATCAACAGTGGACACGATAACCAGGGGAAGATGAAAATGATCATAGAATTGTTTTGGTTGGAAAAGACCTTGAAGATCATTGAGTCCAACCATATGATGCTGAAGTAGGATTTAGTCATTTAGAAAGGCAACAAAACTTAAGATGAAGAGGATAACCCAAGGGCTGAGTGGTAAGTAAAAAATTTAAGCAATAAAGAAAATATGCAAGGTAATGATAACCTGATACACAAAACATGAAGTCGAAATATTAATACTTCATAAATTATTAAAAACAATTCAATGAAGAACTTTCTGTAATGTGCAGCAAAATCAAGTAACCAATTTTTCTTAAAAAAACCCAACCAACCAACCACCTGAAAAAATCGCAGATGACAGCTAAGTTTATCAAGTTTAGATAACTTACATCAGAATTTCAGAGTTGTTGCTAGCTGAACTTTCTATTAGGTCCACGGAAATCCTGCTTTACTAGGCAAAAGCTTTCTAACTGAATGTTTCTGAAAGCACTTGCAGAGTGCCCTTCTGACATTACTTCTGATCAACATTTGCAATCTTTGCTTCCGTTAAAGGTCAACTTATGCTTCTGTATCTTTTCAGCACATCTTGTAATGTACATAAAATTGTACTAGTACCTCTTCTATAAAATATTAACTAGTACAGCTACCTTAAAAGAACTCTTATCCATTCCCCTTTAATTTACAAGAAAGGATGATTGAGCAGATACGACGTATTACAGACAACTGCTTTTATTGCTGTTACTTTTTGTGGTCAGGGGTTATATTTGCCTTTTTAAACACACCTCACTGTGGCACTGGTCAAGTTACCTTTGATTCTTCCTCTGCATCTGTCTGCATAAAACAAGCAGCCATTTCTCAGTCAGAAAAATGCTTATCGATTAGCCAATATTAATTTTAAAAGACCTTTGTTATCTTAGAGTCTTCTTGGCTCTGAGTTTTAAGTAATTCAAGTTCTTAGTGTTCTTCCTTCTTGTCCTAAATATTCATAGCACTCAAAAGAACTGAACTTTTTGAATTCTTGCTTTTTAACTTCAGCTCAGGTCCTGGAACCTGAACGTCAAAACTACTGCTTCAGCCAGATCACTGGTTTCAGCTTACAGTATTATAGTATTTTCCTTCTTCATTACTCACACTCACCTTCAGCAGTGATCCTGTATACTAGGCAAGAATATAGATTTCAAAAGCATCTATAACATTTGTAAGTCTTTTAATTCTAAGCCATCCTATTGAAACAAATAAAAAATTTACTCGAAACAAAACCATTTCTCCAAGAGTACGTAAATGCTATATACTCCCAAATGAGAAAATCAATGTTACTCTTCAGAAAAAAATGATTGCTTCTCAACTATTTCATTTCACTGTGCTTGGAGTTTCAATTCCAATGATCAGTTCTGTCATTTCTCACAGGCAAACACATTTTTACAATACGTAGTTTCAAACACAAAAATAAATAAGCAGCAATGCCCATTCCGTTATTTCCAAACAGAGGGATGCATTAAATATTTCCTCTGATCCAGAGCAATACAGTTCTACAGCTTTTTCTTTGCTTTTGTTTTTAACCAGTGAAGTAGAACACACAGGTCTGAAACCTAAAGGAGGATCTCTTGTGCTCATTCAATTCAATTGTCTTTTACCCTGTTAACAGAGAATGATGTTCATTACGTCTGATACTTTCAGAAAATGAAGAGACAGGTTAGTCTCTGCTCCTACGGTCATAAACACCTATGGCCAATTGAAACATACAGCCTACAAATCACCCACCAGTCCATGATCAGACAATGGACCTACTGATCTGATCCACACTTGTAGTTCACAAGCTATAATAATAATAATTGAACATCATGGATCTTCACCTGTGAGTGAACACCTCTCTTCAGTTTAAGAGAATTTTTCATACCAGGAAATAGATACTGAATTTGAATGAGGTAATCAATACAGAAGAATGGGTAACTAGTCATATTATCTGTACCAACAAAAAGCTGCTTGAATCAAACCACTGCAAGTGCAGAAATAACTTAATCATGGCAAATGGTTCAGTACAAAATTTGCTCCAAAACTAGACATCAGATTGACAGATTCTCTCTCTGAAACTTTGCACTAAAGTAAATAATGAGAATTTAGCCAGAATCAAACTTCTGGAAAAAAGATTAGAAAATAATATAATATACAATGTGAAATTATATATTACTGCCTTCAACCACAACACATCTCCAAGAAGAAAATGTTGCAATGTCTGTTCTAGGCCAAGGAAGGACTGGTTGGTTTTGGAAAAGTTGGAAACATCTCTGTATCTCCCTGATGCACCTGTCATATATTCTGAAGAGGCTGCAGCTTGGAAAAAGTGTTCACTGGTCTTAGCTTCTCAGGCATAAATCAGAACAACTCTCTATTTTGAAATAGATAGCAAAAAGCTAACACCAGATTTTGCTTCTATTGCAAATTAGGTCACAGTTTCTATTTACTATGATCAAAATCAGGATTTATACACTGAAATAAATGAACAGAAACATAAATAGCTTCAATAAACTACTCAGCAGGGATGTCTTACGTAAGACATTAATTGCCATAGCAAGCAGGCCCTTTAAAGAATATGTTCAAAATAAAAATTAGAATTCATTAACGCTAATAACCATCCTTCCTAGGCAGTTTCACTAACTTTCTGTTTTCTATTACCTGGACTTTTACTGAACTAAGCAACCTAGATTTAAAAAACAAACAAACAAACAAAGGGGCAGCTATTCTGGTTCCAGAAGCATTTACTGTGGAAATAAATACCCTTGTTCCCAGAAAGCGTGCTGTATGTACATGAAGTTAGTGCTAGGCCCAGTGCTTGGATCACTCCACAAGCCTTAGTGAGAAAGGCTGAGGAAACCACTGAGCCTGACTGTGCTCTGGCAGACACAGGGAAGCACGATGTGCTTGCCTTGGCCGTACAAAGGCAGGAGAACTCCTCTCTGTGCTCTACTGCGTGGCTTTTCACTGCTAAGTATCTAGACCAAGACATAATTGCATATTTTGTACAGCTCAGTGTCTCTACAGCACTCTGTATATGTCTGCATACATCGTATAATTACCATAAAGCAGGTAATTGCTAACTTCACACCAATGTGTTAGCAGGTCCTCAGAAAGAAATAGTATCACACAGAGCAGATGTCAGATCACACTTACACACAGATGTCGAATGTGTCTGTTTACCTTGAATACAAACATGAACCACAACCCTGAGTTTGCATGACTGACAGCTGTTAAAACAGCTGCTGTGCTTCTTTTTCGTGCATAAAAAAGACAGCCTGACAATGTTTACTGTAGATATCTCCAGGGCAGTGATTTTTCAAGTTTGAAGGGTCAATCACTGATCCACATCAGCAGGTTGTTTTCTGATTTTCCTTATTCCCTGACACCCACTGAAACACGCCAATATCAGCGGCTGCTGGGTGTGAGACCTTCTGTTCAACTGTTTTCTTGTACAGAGCTTCAGTTTGCAAAGCTTATGTATTTTACACACACAGCTAAGAACAGGGTCCTACTTCTAAATTACAAAAGACGTCTTTTCTGAAATTTGTGTATTTCATAGTAGTTTCTTAGAATGCTGTATTTTTGGCCTAGAATAATTACACTTTCACTATAAGTTTTATTTTTGGCTGCAGGATAAGAAGAATGTGTATTCATCCACAAGCCAGCTCAGGATCTGAGTTAGCACAGCTATATGCTGCTCTTAAAATTCCAAAACTCCTTTACCTAAACCCTTTCAGGACAGTAGCATTGTGGTGCTGTCAGCAGCGGTGTAACATTGTCAAGAAAAAGCAGCTGTGGTATTCAGTATTTCCATTATTACCTTTTTTTAAAGCAAAAGTAAAGGCACCATGGAAAGCCTGACCTGTAGTAACCATTACAATCGCATTTTGTCTATTACTTTCTCCTTATAAAATAGTATATAATGCTTCTTGCTCAGCATACTTCACATACACAGAAAGCCACTCCTAAGAGGACTCCTGTTTCTGCCTCCAAATTCCCTTAACTCTCATTGTGACAAAGCATGTGGTTCTTTCCCCAGCTTTACTGGCACCAATGTGAATTATTAGGCACAGGGATCTAAAGAAAATGTTTAACATTGCAACAGACTTATTAAAATCAAGGCTCTATTAAAACTCAGTTTGAGATGTTTGTATTTGTAATGTCTCAATAACCTGAGGATCACACTAACTTTACTCTAGAGATGTCTAAATTATTAATTTAAAACAAACTGACAAATTTATTTTTTTTTAATTTCTCTAAATTGCAAAGAAATTTTAATTCTTTTGATAATTATTTGCTGAATGTCTATGAATTGTTCCTTCTCCTGGGTTTTACATATTGGACTAATAACTATATGGTGTTTGTGATAAACCCTGTATTTTTTTTACTGGGATATAAATGCCTTCAGTGATAGCCATTTTTAGTCATATATATTTTTGACTACAAATTAACAAATACAGCTGTATGAACAACCACCATGCTAAAAAGTTCAATTGAAGAAAAAAAATAGTTTTAACAAAAATATATATGAATAACTTCTAAAAAGGAGTACTCGTGAATCATACAAAGAGATTTTAGAAGTTCCTGGGAGTTTTTGTAACTGCTGTTTCCAGTACTTCACACACTACGCTTAGAATTCAAGATCCAGCATTCGGGTCAGAGTGTCCGCGGTGTGAAGCGGCACAGCTCTGCTGCTGGCACGACTTCCCTTCGCCGCAATAATTCCGACCAGACAGGGCTGTAGTCATTGGTTTCCAAGTGTCAGTTCTGCAATCTCTTGCAAGAATATGGAAGGATATAAATCAGTGTCTCTTCTCACCTGCATTTCTTTCCTAGTAATTCTCCCATTCTAGTCTTCTTACCCTGGTCCTCAACTTGAATTCCTCAACATCTAACTGGTTTGTATTGACTTTCACATCCCTGGATAATCTTTGTGGTCCAACTGCTTATAAATTGAGAATATATGAGCCAGAAGCTATTGAACAAGGGGACACAGAACTGTCCATTATCCTCTCAATCACAAGCACTTTTCAAGGTAAATCTGTACTTAAAACATCCCTTCATTGACTGATGGTGCTTGTTTATTGTACAGTAGTAGTAAAGTCTCTAATAATGTGGTGTTTCATTGTCAGCAAAGAATCTTCCGAATTATCACTCAGAAGTAGTTTTAAAGCAAGTGACACACTGTCATCAGTCTGCCTTCAAGATGACAGGCCTGGTCAAAGAGCAGCCTTAACCAACACCAAGCACCCAGGCACAGGCAGTTCCCAGAATTAGGAACAGTCAGGCCTGGGCATGTACTTACTGCAACTACAAGGAACCATCAGTTCCATGTGAAATGGGGGCACTGCTGGAAACAGATGTTCTAAAGCCTAAACATACGACTGAACTGTAAATTTTCTTTAGCAAGTTCAAGAATTAAAATGACACCTTTATCCTTTTCTGCATGAACCACTTCAAAAAAAAAAAAAAAAAAAAAAGCAAAAACCCCACCACCAACTTTATGTTTTGGACTGTTTTGCCCATACTGTTCTTCTGTCTTCCCTTGTTTCTTTTACATTTATCTCCTCTCTGTCTCCCTCACTGTCAAAATTTTCTAATTCCCTCCATCACCACACTGAAGGGGCTGCTTCCCCACTCTGTCCTGTGCAGGCTCTTCGGCTGTTGTGCTTTGTCTCTCAGCTGTTCTCATGCAATTAAAGAAACATGATTTCTACCACCACTGAACAGTGTAGTACAAGCCTATTTTAAGTACTGTTGTTCACTGTTTTACCATGTTGCATTTACTATGTTAGCTATTTTAATAGTTTCAGAAGTCAGTTTTGTTCAGCTGTTCTAAGAAGCAGCACAGCAGAAGAGCCTTGATATGACAGGCTAAGACCTACACTAGAAGTCTCTTACAAACAGTTGACCATCAGCACACCAAGGGTACCAAAACCACCTTATGGCCTTGCTTCCTGCACATTTAATAGCTGCCGGATACCCGCGGTGGCTACCACAAGTAGTAGCAGATGCTCAGGTGCGATAGTGATGTTCTTGCTGGTGAGTCCCGGGGGTTACACCAACATAGTGTGTGTTGCAGTACAGATGGGAGTAGTAACGACAGCCTTGATCTTGGACAGATAGTGACTGAAGGCAGAAATGGAAGGATGTGACACTTTGGAAGCAACACGCTCTGGCGGCAGAATCAGGGGAGGATAAGCAATTTATAAAGTTATGCTGTTCAATTACTACCACTTAGAAAGGTAAAGTAATTCTCAACAGAATCTATAGTTATTTGGGCAACATTTTGTAATGAAATTATTCTTACTAAAGAGCAATTCTTCCATTAAATTCATGAGAACACATTATAGGATGGCTACCCTTTTTTTTTCCCCACTGGTTGAATATGCAATTTGTGCTCCTCAGTGGATGATATCATAACTCTGAAGTGTCCAGCTCCTGGGGACCAGGACAAAATACAGTTACCCTGGGAAGCACTCACTGAAGACAGAAGGAGGGTACGAAACATACCTAATCACGGATTCTAGTTGCTCAAGTGCCCTCTGTCTTTTCAGGCCAAGCCAAACACCCTGCTGTGAGAAATTATTGCTCAGTAGTAGTATCAGAGGACTAAGGAAATGGACAGATCATGCTCTGATTTTCCACTCCATCCTTCTATTTAACCATATGTATCAGTTTCTGTATTTGTAGAACAGTACTGCAAAATAAACGGTTCTAAAGCACTCAAAGATACTTGCAAGAATGAATATGCTAATGTTAGTTACAGTAGACATATGGAGTGGATTGCTGAAAGGTTGGGGGATCTGAATCACAGAAATCTTACCATCACTATGTCTATTTAAAATGAAACTGAAGCTTGGGAGGGAAAATTCTTTCTGATCATTTCATTGCAATATTTGAGGATATTTCCTTGCCATTTACTACTGCTTTTAATTATGAAGCTACACATGATGTTCTTCATAGTGTCTGCAAAAAATGGAGCATGGATTTTTAATGTCAGGTAATCAGTTCCCTTTCTGTTGATTTCAATGATTTCTTTCTTGTATAAAACATGCTAAAAGGAAACAGTAGCCATATGTACAATTCTGAAACAATCGCTTGATGTCAAACACCTCATCCAAGACATTTCCTATGCAAAAAAAAAGACAAAAATCCAGAAATATCTGAAAGAGGTTCGAGGCAGGAGGGTGGAGGGGAATGGAAAAAGTTGCCTAGGCTACAGCAGTAACTAAGAACAGCAACTCAAACTGCCTATGAGGGAACGGTTCCTGGCAGCCAGATACATTAACGCACATCTAGATGCAATTGTGCAAAGCCCCCCATGGTGGCAGCTCTAAATCTGTAAATTGCATAGCTAAACCAGTAAAGCTTTGCACCAGAGCTAAGAATGGCATCACCAAACCCCTCAGTCTTACAAACAGTCCTGAATCAGGGGACTAATCTTTTTGACTAATCTGTTTTGATAAGGACAAAATAAACCCCTTTATATAGCATCTCTCCAATATCTTTTGTGTTTACTGTCAAATTCACTAATATTAAAAGGAATATTTATTCAAAGTTTCCAATATGCTAGAGGAAATGTAAATGGCTGCAGCTCTGCTTAAGCAAGAGATGCAATATGTGCAATGCAAATCTCATAGAACTATGCCAAATAATGTTTGTTAGTGCTTTCCATGTTAATACCATAATCCCTAACGCAGAAAGTCATCTCCTCTTTTAAAGAAAGTTTTCACTCACTACCAGGATCTTGCTCATATATGAGCCTTTTTGGAGGTTGTTTTTATCATCCTTAGTTACAAAATTAAATACATAGTAGTGGGAAGGAGACACAACATTGTAATTATGAGAGGAGTTGAATCTTGTCAAGAAAAGTTTCCCATGTCTCTTTTCCCTCTGTCATTTATTTTCTGTTATCTCATTTATACAGAACTTCAGCTGACATTCAAAGGTAGTTCTTGATCTGGTGAATACTAAACTGTGCTAATTGAAGTGACTTGTGTTGTTGTTTGTCTCCTAATGATAATTACAATTTCTAATTGGAAGGTACAGCCGTGCCTGTAGTGTGTTGTTATCGCAGAAGATGTGCCAGAAGAGAGTTCCGGCACCCTCCCAGAAGATGAAGAAGAAAAGCTCCTGCTCACGGGTGAATGACACAAACACTGAGGACAAACTTAAAAACCTCCTGGAGGCAAACAGTGGTTACCACGTAATTATGTGACAAATAAGCCACAGCCCATACAGTGAGCCAGCCTGATGGATGGGATTTTCAGATATTTTTGTCTTCATTATTTATAATTTACTCAAGCATGATGCCATGAGTGCTCAGTATGAAAGTCCCTCAGCGAAGGAAGCCAGGGCAGAACTCAGTTGCAGCATGTGCAGCCTGGCAAGGAAGTACAGAACCTCATCTGCATTTCACCACTCACGTTTCCAGCTCACTGTGAGATCCAGGTGCAGAGGACAGGACCACCTTGTTGCTCTGTTTATTTCTGAGGTGTTAGGGGGACTCATTGGCTGTACAGTCAAATCACATAACTGACTATTCACAGAATCACAGACAATCACAGAATGTCAGGGATTGGAAGGGACCTCGAAAGCTCATCCAGTCCAACCCCCTGCTGGAGCAGGAACACCCAGATGAGGTTACACAGGAAGGTGTCCAGGCAGGTTTTGAATGTCTCCAGAGAAGGAGACTCCACAAACCCCCTGGGCAGCCTGTTCCAGTGTCTGTCACCCTCACTGAGAAGAAGTTTCTTCTCAAATTTAAGTGGAACCTTTTGTGTTCCAGTTTGAACCCATTACCCCTTGTCCTATCATTGGTTGTCACCGAGAAGAGCCTGGCTCCATCCTCATGACATTCACGCTTTACATATCTGTAAACATTAATGAGGTCACCCCTCAGTCTCCATGGGTAAAACCACATTCTGTAACTTAAGTGGAGCATAATAGGGTCCTTTTGAGAAAATAAATATAAAAGGTAGTCAGATAATAAAGATTCAACCTGGAGGGATTTTTCAGTTGCTCCTATCACTCCCAAAAATACATCCATTTTGTCATTTTTGCTTACGTTACTTTTCAGAGTTAGATAATTTGTGCATACGTCCTTGACAAGCATGTTCTAGATCATGTAATGTTATTTCCACTGTCAAGATTTGCCTAGAAACACTTTCACCTATGCCCATATACTTTGCCACTTGGAAAGATATAATATCTTAACCCTCTTGTTTGCTAAGTTAATAAATCCAGGACAACAGGGCAACAGCAGAGAAAGAAAAGAGGACACTTTAGAAGAAGGGCTTTCACAAGAACAGGGTTTGGAATTTGACATAGCTGTGTATTTCGTATTTGTGAAATGAGACAGTAAATATATCAAGTAAAAAAGATGTTGCTTCAGATAATGTATAAATAAACTATGAGTATACATATGTATGTATGTAAAATGTTTTAAAATGCATTGTTTCATTCGTATGACATGCAGTTAAAGATCAGAAATGAAAGCTTTCATCAACAAATCTGGGTCAGTGCTGACTGTCATATTCCTTAAATTCTTTCAAATGAATAAACAAACTTCATTGTCAAAGCGCTAATATACCAGTGGTTCTCAGTTTACAGCAAAAATAATGTTCTAGCTTTCTATAAAAGAGCCACTGAACAGCAGACAGAGGTACTGTAGCAGGAAAACAAAGACAGGTACAGGATGGTTCCTCCTACATAGTCTACTAAGAGCAGCTGCAATAAGAGAGCTCATTAGACAAACTCACCTGTGGTGTCATTCCATGGCAGATATACATGATTGGGATATTCTCTGTGTCTGGCCCTTGATCAAGGCACAAATCACTTTTCATGGAGTTCTGCAGCTAAAATAAACAGAAAGAAAAAGAAATCAAGCAAGTCTTACATGAGAAAAAAATGGTGTCATTACTTTCACTTCTGTACAAAAAAATAATACGTACTTGAGCAAGGAAATATGCAAAATCAAAAATACTTGTTGCAATGAAGATATTGAAGAGACAGCACCTGGACTAAATTCTTGGTTGTAGATGATCTAACACTGCTGATTTCGGTAAGGTTTCAGAGAGGATAGATTTCAAAAAGCCTTCAGAGATAGCAATAATTTTTGACATACATTTTTAAAATAGTAAGTCTAATGTGTCTCTGGTAAATGCTATATACAAAAGACATTTTTTCACTAGTGCAGCTAGCTGAGCAGTATGGATGGAGTTTCAAACATAGGAGAAAGCCCTGTAACTGAACAGCTTTTCAGAATCACTCAGGAGAATCTTCCAATTTCTGGAAATAATTTTAAGAGTCTTGTGGCCAGTTGGTATGCACCGGCTCTTTGCATTAATCCGGGCTAACCCACGTACAGCAACCTGCGAACAGAGCGCAAAGCATTTGGCCCTGCTCATCACAAAGCCCTGTACGTTACCTGTGTGATGCTGAGGCAGAATTTTCTGAAAGTGCTAAGTTAATGAGCACAGAGAGCTGGAAGGTCTTTTTGGAGTGCGAGGCCAAAGATATGGATTGCATACCCATGGTCATGTATAAAGGCGTTCAGTGGTGTCAGATCAGTTCAGAGAACAGGGGAGGATTGTCTGACAGAGGGAGTGAAGGGGTGATGTGGTTTGCAACCATCTGTGACTAACTGAGCAGCCCGATCAGCTGTGCACAGGGGCCTCCTTGGAGGAAAAGAAATGTCGTGCTTAGGAAGGAGGTCTAGAAGTGCGTTAGTATATAGGAAGTGTGGACAAGCCACAGACTGAAGCCAGGTAGTGAATAAAATCAAAACCATGAGGTCTTCTCTACAAGATTTCAAACTCCAAAACTAACTCTAAATTCAATAATAGACATGACAAGTCTCAATATTAGAGAAAATCTGCATGAGGTGTTAATACTGGCCTTACTCTTCTAGATGCAACCCTTGAGAATTAAATAGTTTCCTCTCTCAAAGCTTTTTATTTCGTTGACATAAATGGAATCACAACCATAGCTCTAATCATAATCAGGTGATAGATACCACTTTCTATCCAAACCAATGATAAATATCAGTCTTATTAATTCATACCTGGATCCATCACTACCCTTGTCTTTTCAAAACCTCTTCAACAAACTCAAATTCTAGTGCTTGTCCTAGCCCTCCTTTTCCACAACAATCCCCATAAAAATAGGAAGCAAAAAAATCTGCCCAGATCAACATCAGCATGTAACTTAGCTGAGAGGGCTGACCCAGCAGAGAAACAGATACAGAGACTTTAGAGTCCCAAGCTCTAAAAAGAAACATGACCTCAAGCCTAACAGCAGGTGTCCAGTGATCAGGCGCTACAGAAAAAAAGACGCAACGCTAGATTCTTTTTAATGCCAGTCCCCTTCTTATAAATCTTGAAAACACAAAAATAAAATGACCTCTTCAGACTGAATTTCTCAAACTCTTAATCACAATTCTGTAATAACTTAGAATATCTGTAGAGAAATGATCAGTATAGAAAGCCAAAAATGTCACTGGCCTGGTAACTAATAATGCTGTTTCAAAATGTGAGGCATTGACTCTTGGGAACCATCCCTTTCCAAAATCTAGTGGTTTTGTGGCAACCAACAATTAGTTTGGATAATGCAGGTTTAGACTACCAAGACATAATCTTTATTACAAGCCAATATATAACCAGGTCTCCAATCTCCATGCTGAAAAATGAAATAATGAGTCAAAACTGCCATTTGCTCCCTTTCAAACTTAACGCCTTATAGAACACAGAGATAAACCAGACTACAGAAATTTTGAATTTTAGAGTTGTCAAAAACATGATGCTGAAATCAGGGAGCCAGTCCTTACACTAAATACAGCAGCTTTTGGCCCACTGGCATCCCTTTCTCCTGGCTCTAAGGGTACTGCAGAATTCAGAAAGAAATCTGGTTCCCAAACCCTTACTCTACCACCAACCCTAACCCCATCTCTATGCCACAGCATAAACTGGACATGGGTGACACAACTATTTTCCTAACTCTCACAGAAAAGGAGATTTAGGATTCAGGAAATAAATGTGCGTTTTGACACTGCAGATGCCTATATCCTAACTCTCATCCCTATTCAGATAGCTCTCGTAATTACTCAGTACTTTTAAAAATTACTGATATGCTATAGTACCAATATATCTATTTTCTACCAAAAAAAAAAAAAAAGACAGTTGATGAATGCAAGCACTTGGAGAATCAGCAAGCAGCTGACTTGCTTTGAGATATCACAGCTTTCTCCATTATAAGACATGCAAGCAGACATGAAGACTAGAGATCCAAGCAACACTTTGACTAAAAAGATTGGGGCTCTTCATCTTGTTGTTTCATACAACAGTATTTTGTAAAAGAGTAAGCTGTGTATTTCATGAAACGCTCCCCCTTTACCTGTACGGATGCATTGCTACAGCTGTCCACCACTCTTTTTCGCGATAGTACAAATAATGAATTAAAGCCAACTCCTCACATCGGTCTTAGCTGATGGGGCTACTCTCATACTGCAAACAAATCATGTGTGTTATTATGCAGTACCTAAATATGCACGTTCTGCTGACCAGTGAGTTCAGTATTTCTGTACCAAACTCTTTCTGATTCTTTTTAGTTTGTACGTTGCCTTCAAGGAACCTTCAAAGGCTGATGAAAAAGTCTCAGCAGAATATAAAATCACAGGGTGCCTGCTCGCCGATTTTCCCTTTGACTTACATGATGGGGAGTTAATCCTGAGACTACACAAGTACCTTTGCTATTCCACTGGTCTTCCTTTTTTATCTAGTATCACTTGTACCTGCAATCAAAGATTTCTTTTTAGCCAGAGGTCCCTACAAGCAGAACCGTGCATCTGTTAGCTGCTATGCCTTCTTCTCAGGAAAACCCATGCCTGATCAGATCATGGCATCGCTGAGGGCAGTTATAGAGTCTGTGGAAGTGGGTCTTTGCACACAGGCTTTGTTCTAAACTATTTTGGAAAGTAAGTATTATCTCATGTATTTAACAATGACCTAAACCTTTGATGGAAGTGTTTTTCTTCTCTCTTTGGACTGTATGAAAAGCCAGAACAATAATTGCAATTGATTATCAAAGGGGTCATGGAACTTTGTGGAGCATACAATCACTTCAATTGCCAAAACAGCAGCTGCTCTGTGGCACCCTCAAGGGTCTTCTCAGAGCCTCACTGGCAAACCACACAACTCGGACTTGTTTTTGAGGAGGAATGTCTCAAACCAAACCTTAACACTTGCATGATCTGCTCTTTCTATTATAGTTACATTTTGTGATTGGGACTTGCAAAAAGGAAAATTTAATTCACAGGAATCAATTTTTGTGAGTATGACACCAGACAGAGAATGTGAAAAGGACGTCCTAGCTCTACTAGCTTATTATAGGCCTGTATTAACTTGCTGTGTTCATCTTCCATGTCATGCACACTTGCTCTCTCTGTTTAGATTGCCAGTTTTCTAGGGGCAAGAATTGTCTCTGCTTTAATTAGCACAGTACCACTCAAGTGAGATTTCAACATAGACAAGGGTACTACTGTCACAAGAGTCACGATGATGATTATACCAAAATACAGGCATTTGAGGATTTAAATTCTGACTTGGCTATAATATTAAGAAGCTTGAAGTTGAAATACTGAGCATATTTCGTTAATTCACCTGCTGCCACAACCCTTCCAACTGACACCTCCAGTGTGTCTAAACATTATACCTTGAGTGTCTCTGAGAGGAATGCAAGCCATGGAACAAACAAACAAAAAATCAGGGAGGAAGTTAATGTGCAGAATACCTCACCAAGAACTACAGCGGAGCAGCTGTCTCTGTCAACTAACCAATCTATGAAGTATTTTAACTACTGACTTCAGGTTTATCCGATTCTTCTACTTGGAGCCAGGCACTGTCTTCATGAATTACTTCCGCTATTATACCTTCCTTCCCCCACCTTTTAAAAGGAGGAAATATAACCAAGATCCTTACCACCCCATAGGCGACAGTATCTGAGTACATTCTCATTTCTGGATAGACGCTGACAAGATACCACCTAAAGGTCTTGCACTGGAGCTTCTTCCTCAAGGCCTTCCTCTCAGAAATATCACCAATATCAATTCCAGAGTCCTGCATATAAAACAAGGGACAGAAAAAGCAGAAAAGAAATCATTAATGCACTTCTGTGTAAACTGATCATCCAGAGTCTCCCTCATTGCAAAGGGGATTATGACCTATGGTAATTATCAGCTCTGGGTCGCAGAGTGAGTCTGTTACCACACACTCCGTAAGTGCCCCAGTTAAATATGATACAGGTCACCATGGCAGGGGATCTTTCAACATCTTCTTGGGTCAACGGAAACACACTACTGACTCCAGCAGGGTTTACATCTAGCTCGCAACGAATATCACCATTTTTTCTCTTATTTCCCAGCACTTTCCAAATCCAAAAGCAACTGGCAGGAAGTAGCAAGTTGCCCTAGAAACAGCCTTATTGCTGGTGTCCCACTGTGCCTAGTCATGAGTATTATATATAACACTTTCTGGCCATTTCTGAAGTCTGAGTTTACTGTTTCACTGCAAAAAGCAGTTGCTTTGCTCACCTTTCTGAAATATTGCTTACTAAATTTTTCTTGTAATGTAAAAATAAACATTGCTAATTTTGTTAAAAGTAATTGCAGAATATTCTCTCCCCTAATTTTTATTCTTTTTTACATTTCTGGATAACCTAATTTCTACTTATCACAAGGCCAGATCATAAAGCGTGAGTTTCATAAAGTTCATGTATATAAAAATCAATAATTTCTTGCATTAAAATCACACAACAGAAATTTTTATCGAGGGATCTAAGTGCAATTCCACAACTGCTCTTTGACAGGAAGTAAAATGAGACATTTTGCTCCACATTTTGGTCCACCACTTCAGCCTCAGAAAAAACAGGATAAATAAATTTTTATAGGGAAATCCTATAATCTGTCTACTTAAACAACAGCCTCTACTGGATCATAAAGGCCCCAAAGATTTTGCCAGCCAGCAGCTATGATTCAAAAATAACATTGGAATTAGCGACACATCAAAAAGGTATCCTTATAAGTAACTAGGTTTCTGAGCTGCTGAAGCAACGGCTGCTTCTTACATCCCAAAGCACTGAATTAATATATAATTATTATATATATATATAAATACATATATATATATATATATACCAAGTATGTTTTATTATGGAAGCATTTTCTAACTACAGTAGAATTGACTTCCACGTTAGTAAAGTATACTATAAAGTAGGAAACTGAGGTCTGGGATAAACAGTCATAACTCAAATTTGATGATTCCCCTCCCCTTTGGCCATGCATTGTTCATAAAACTTTATGTAGAACTGCTCCTTTAGAGATCATGTTTTCTTGATTTTTCTAGCAAGTGGCTAGATAAAGGAACATGCTGTAGAGTGCTGTAAGACAACCAACTGATCCCATGGACAAATCCCACTCATGCACTGCTCTGGCTGCACTTGCAGCTTGTGTGAAGGCAAAGAAGGATGCCAGCACAGACATTTGACCTCCAGCACATCCCAGGCTTCCCGGGATCAGGTACTGAATTGGTCCAGTGCATCCTGACTCCTTTCTCATGCACCCCTGCGGGCACCAATGCTTGTTTCCTCACAGTTTGCTGTATAAGGTAAGAAGGAGCATCTGGGGCCTCAGTAATCGCATCCTCCCGTGCAGCTGGAGAAGGCAAATAGCTCACACATAGCACACTGGCTTTATCACCAGCAACAACCCAGTGTGTTCCCCAAAGCTGAGAATATGATGGGAGGAGAAAAAGGAGAAAAAACAAAACAATTTAAAAAACCCCCACAAACCAAACACATAGAGGATGACAGAGGGAGAACGTGGCTCTTGCTTCTGGGATTTGAAAAGTCTTTCCTTTGGGTTTCAAGTGCTTTTCTGAATCTATTTGTCTAATGCAGGAACAGTTACAGTTACAATGCAGGAATCACCACAGTATCTGAGGTCCACATTTGAAGCCCTCAGTGCTTCAGAGCCACCTGCAGAGATCCCAAGAGGGCAGTCACAGCACGCTGCCAAATGAGTCTAACTCCTTTTTATTATCATTAGCTTTCAAAGACTAAAACCTTTGGAAACACCTGACTGTGGGGCTTCTCACAGATCTGGGAATTCTGCCATGGAATAAACAGGTCCTGTGGTTAACATTTTGGAATAATGTATTTCATGGAAAGTCCCTACTGCTATAATTGAATACATTTCTATTACCTCCACAGTCCATTACCAGTGTGCTATTTCATCAGCTTCCAGACAGAGAATTACTCCTATAGTTACCCACTTGTGTAACAGTATTTGGCCGTGCTAGCTGTCTGTCCTCTATGCGTCTCTCACAATGACGCCTCAACATCTTTTTGCCTAGGCTGAAGCTAGGTTTGATTTGAACATTGTCCCTCATTGGTATTTCACCTTTAATTTAATCTTGAGGGAAGCAAAGATAAAACAGAGATATTGCCATGCAGTCTGAGATGTAAATGTGACCTAATTCATCCCCAGCCTTTCTCACCCATCATCTCTTTGCCCCCTGCCTACTGGAATTCTTTATTACAAGTGTCTCACAAGCCCAAAGTTTTTTTTAGGTTGCTTCTTTACACTGAATATTCCTTCTTTCTACAGATGTTTCTATAACAATCAGACTGCATCACTCCTAACCTTTTGATGTATAAAAGAGGACTCCTGCTAATGATGTAGGTTTTCCTTATACTGACTAATGCAATTGCAGTGCTTGGGAGTGTAATTTTGTACTCTATTTTCATCTTGCCCTTAAAAGGCCAGAAGCTTTCCTTAAACATGTATTTGTTTCTGACTGCCCTAGAATCCATTCAGTACTCCCCAAGTTTAGCATGAGAAAGGAAAAGGAGCTCCCAGGTCTTTGGAGCAATTCCCCCAGTCCTTGGCACCTGGCCTTGCACTTGTTTAACATAGCTTCAAATTACACAGGTGAGTTGGGAAACTCGAGCAAATATCAGGTTGTCAGAACAAAGCAGAGCCTCAATGCTCTTCTAACTTAACTATTTTCCACCTGGTAAAAGATGTAAGCTAGGTGAACACCACTGGAATGTGCCCAGTGTAAGTCCCAGAGCCCATCTGACAGGAGAACCTCCTGGAGGCCACAGGTGCCATCCTGTCTCGGAACATCCCAGAGCAATTACCACTTAATGAGTAGATTCAGGGTTTACAGGCCTGTTACAAATGTGAAAACTAAGCTGTTTCCCAGCATATTTTATGGGCACGTGCCTGATTATTTAGTTTTCTACAGCGGTGAGAAATACAAGCGAAGGTTCTTCGTGCAAGGTTCTGTACACACACATAGTAAATAGATTCCTCCCTTCAACAGAGGCATCTCATTACGTGGCAGAAGAGGCTACCACTATTAAAACCTGATTTAGTGCTTGCCATTTCCAGCTTTTAAGTCTGCAGTATGGTTTGACAGCAGTAGCCTTTGTGAAGATAAAGAGAGAATGTAATCTGCATTGCAATTTATTCCAGCAGTTCAGTACAATGATTAGTACATTTGTGATGGGAAAATGACTGGAGATTGAAGTAATAAGAAAACTTGTTACTCCTCTCCAAAACTATGAACCAAATCTGTTTTGGCAGTAGAAGATCTGCTGTGCAAACATCTTGATGCACTTTGTGACCTGAAAAAACCAGTCCAATCCACATATTCCATTTATTTTTCCTTTGTTTAATGAAATATATTTGCTTCTTTTGTTTAATACATGAGTTTTAAAATGTATTATATCAGACTTATTCTTCTCATCTATTGGCACAGTCAAGACTGTTATTATTACTTGTTAAATTTTCATTTAACAAGTAATAATAACAACTTATCTTTGTATTATTATGAATTTGATTTCCAAAGTGCATTCAAATCTCAACTTTGCACAAAATTAAGCACTATCACCATCGTGTCCAGATTAATATTATGCAAATATATGTACAATACTGCATATCCTGGTTAGCAAAAGGAATTTCTAAGTTTTCTGCTAATGCTACGTTTGCAAGTCAAAAAACGAAACTTGATCAATCAATGAAGATCAACCAATCTTCAGGAAAATAAGTAACGATATAAAATAGAAACTGAAACATAAATCTATCAAGTTAATGACAAAAAAAATAATTTGAAATTGTTTTGATGCAAAATAAGTATCCCTATCTACCAGAAAAGTCTCTATTCTCATACACACTGCTCCAAACAGGGACACTTATGCAGCAGCTTGGAGTCTGCGAACGTGAGAGCAGCTTCCAGAAAGGTCCCTTCCCTATACCAGACCATAGAGGAATTTTTCCCAGTGCTTTCCTGCTATATGATATGGTTAACTCTGCAACCTGAAAATAGGAAAATTACTTCCCCACTTTGCCAAAATTATTTAATTTTAACCACAGGAAACAAGGGAAATTACTGAAAGCAGCTGAATCAACATCAGCATTTACATAATATCTAGCTGGTTTTTGGTTTCTAACCTTTTTTCCTTATTAAACTAAAAGAGAAGTACCACATTTTATTTCCTGAATCAAAACTCGCAGCAAAACCAGTTTATTCAAACAGTTGCAAAATCACTCTAAGAAATTTTACAGGAATTTTATTAAAGAAAAAATGAACTAACCAAGTTCGTTTATTAAGTCTAGAATATTTGCTTTTGCTGTAATGATGACAACTGCTCAATCTAAGTCAAACCTCAGATTAAACTAGACATGGTTTCCAACCTCTAGGTAGAAACAACTATTCCACGTGGATCCTGGATATTTTCCAGAATATATATGGGACAATAGTCAACTTTCTCAGAGCCACATAGCTCTTAACAGTTCATGGATGAAATACCATCAACTACAGAAACGAAGAACATGTAAAACAATCAGATGTCACACAGAACTCTCAGGTTAGCCACCCAACAATATCTTTTCAATACTATGGACCAACCATTGGTCATCTATAGAAAAGAAATCGGGACAAGCAGGCCAAAAGGGATTTGCAGCTAGATCCTACAATATGGCATGACATCAGCCAGCCACTCTTACTCTGATGTGAAAATTACTCAAGAGGGATACATCCACACTTGAACTGATAGATGTTAACCCCCCTCGCCCCTTGGCAGAATGCCCCTCACAAATCTGGTGGAATTATAGCTCTCTGTGATGGTAAATAAGAGACTTAAATACAAAATAAGATATGTAATTTAGATTTGATTACTTTCCCCCTCCATTTCTGCAACTACTAGATTAAAATGACCATGCAAATTCATCAGTGAGGATGATGAACTTGACAAGAAATTAATTTTTAAGAAACCTGAAGACAAAGGAATTATTCTAGAATAAGACAAACCTACATATATGTTTTTACATGTAAGTGTGTATGTGTAGGTATATCTTATGCCTATATGTAAGAAATAAATACATACGTGTATACAAATAACAAAATCCTAGCAGAAAACTAAAAATTCAGAATAGGAGCCAAACCCCAAATGTTCTAAAGCCAAACCTTGCAAACACCAGTCTTTGTGACTCACCTCCTGGGGTATGTTCCATGCCATATAGACATGGCTCTTAAACTCATCCATCCAGACTTCAGCCACTCTTAGTGCATTTCTCCGGACATGAGCAGTTAGATCTTCTGTGTATGGCTTATGTGCTCTTTCAATGTGGGCAATCCTTGAACAAGGTAGAACCTCAACACTTCCTCCACATTGCCATACCTAGGAGGAAAAAAGACATCCTGCTAGTGAGACCTCCCTAGTAAATACACTGACATTTTATTTCTATGCTTGCCACTCTTACAAAGGAGAATAATTACTCAAGACTTACTTGACCACACAGATTTTTTTTTGACAGTTGTGAGAGGAGAAAGTTATTACCTTACCATAAATCATTACTAGTACTTAATCTTATTGCAGAATTATTACACTACCAGTAGACTCTCATCACAGTCTTCCAGGATCCATTTAGTTATTCTCAAGATTATTAATAAAATCATGTATAGGGTGTCCAAAACAGTAGTGTCTGGGTTCAAGTTTTAATGCTTTGCAGGCACTTTATAAGATTGTGGACAGTCCCTCTCAATGCATACACACACTATTCAGAATCTGGAACTAGGCAGCCTTGTGCGGAAGGGAAACTCAGACAATCACCTTTTTAAGTTCACTAAGGCTCCAGGTTCTAGAAAGACTAGGAATATAAATGCATCTTAAGCTTTGCTTTTAACATAGCTCAGAAAGGTTTATTTCTTTTGAGAAAGAGTGACAAAGCCTAAGATAGCCTAGTGACAATGGTCTACGAACAATTTCAAGACACACCACTCTTAGGAATTATAATTGATGTATAATGTAGGTTACTGTTCCTGCTCAAGTGTGTTTCAGTTTTGCCTTCTACCACAGCTGAACTAGCATCCATAATGTTAATCATAACTATTGCATTCATTTCTGATTTTCAATCTCTCTGCTTTCAACAAGAGAAAACCCCTTTGGCAGCCTTAACAGTCAGTGAAGGACTTGAATTATTTTACTAGAAGTTCTTTTTCTGTGTACCTTATATTACATAAACTTCCTAACAAGATCAAGGCAGCCCATTCATAATGGTTGAGTGGATGCTGCTCAGTTCTTCAAACTGTTTGATCCTGCTGAGGAGGTACTTCAGTGTCCCAGAGGCAGTTGTACTCACTGAGAAGTGACAGAGTTTGTCTCTGATACTGCCAGGAGAGACTTCCAAGGCTCAGTATCCCATATCAAGAGAGCAAAAAAAATGAAGGCAAGGGTGCTCTTTCCTCATACAGCTCATCCAGAAGAGAATATATTCCGGTCTCCCTCCTGGTGGCCAGGGATGAAGGTTGGCAGAACATCATGTTCTGGAGCTGATCTCAGACCCCTCAGGTCTGTCCATCCTATAGGCATATGCTCTACTAAGGAAGCACTTTGTTCAGTCATTCATTTTATATATTTAGACATCTGGCTTGAATGCAGCATTTAGGCATCTGGCAGCTCCTGAGACCAGAAAGTGTGGCATGGATTCAGAATGTTCACAAAGCCTTTTCTGAACTGGTGCCTAATTGAATTCAGCATATGCTGGGAGAAGAGATAGAGCCTTGGTTGTCAGAGCTCTCTGGAAGATGAGCTATCACATGAACCCACTGCACAGTTGAGAAGGGACCTGAAAAGACTTCAGCATGTCTCCACATCCAGAACTTGAAAAACCATAAGAGCAAATAAACATAACCATTAATATCCTAAGGGCAAAACTGAGATGATCGTAAATATATAAAAATAAATGGGCAATTGATCTGGTACAAGAATAAATAATCTGGAAATAACATTTGTGTCCTGTCTTTCTAAGTATCATATAAAGTGGGCAATCCAGGTTAATGATCTTACAAAAGTAACAGTTTGTCAAACATTTAATTCTAAATGGTTCAGCTACATTTCGTCATAAAGATTAAATGTTAAGTATCATCAGGCTTTGCTCACACAATGCCTGCTTTCAATCCAAGCCTTTTCTCAGCTCGGCATTGACATCCAGCTATAAATTGTTTCAGAGTTACTCACTGTACGCTGTTTAAATGAGTACCATAAAAGACAAGGAAGATGTAGAGACGGTCATAACTTAGCCCAGGATAAGACAATTCACACACCGCATGCGCTGCCTCCCCTGCCCCACCTTTGCTCACTTTCACTAGGGATGGCCCCGATCCAGCTCCAACAGTGAACACCAAATCTTTTGTGGGACTTTCAGAGTTAGGTCTATATGTCATCTTCACAACAAGCTGAACCAAAAATTCACTGTCTATAATAAGCTGAATTTCCAAGTATATTTCCAGGATACAAAAATCTGAAGAGTGGACTCATCTTTAATTTTAGCACTGACTCAGTAAAAAGTAAAATCTAATTTGACTTTATAATGAAGTCATACGTGTTTTCAAAAAATACAAAGTCTTTAATGTAGTTTGTAAATAACAATTACCTACTACCTGAATAAACACCAATTAAGCATATCTGGTGGCCACTCCTTTCTGTCAGACACCAGCAGTCTTTGTTCTATTTCCAAAGACCAATTAATTACTCTGCAAGAACCATGAATTCACTTAAAAATTTCATGGTAAGAGGGAGCTGTCAGTACAGATGCTGAAAGAACAGGCAGGTTGCATTAAACAGCTTCAAAAAACAACTACTATTTCTAAGCAAAAATCTCCTGCAATCCATGAATATGTTATTAGCGTGCACTGAAACTGGACCAGAGATATAAGACAGTAATTTCCATATATCAAGATGAAAAAAAGTCCTTTAATTAATGACTTTTTAAAGGGGAAGATGTGAGAAACACATGTGATCTGAAGATATGGGAATCCTAAGCTACAGTGTGTGCAGAGCTTGCAGTTACAGCACTAAACAAGTGAAAAGGGAAACATTGCACCCATTTTTAAAAGCAGTAGAAAGGAGGACCCCAGGAACCACTGACCTGTCAGCCTCATGTCTGTGCCTGGGAAGATCATGGCACAGATCCTCCCAGAAGCTACGCTACGGCACATGGAGGACAGGAAGGTGATTCGAGACAGCCAGCACAGCTTCACCAAGGGCAAGTGCTGCCTGACCAACCTTGTGGCCTTCTACGATGGAACAACTACATCAGCGGACAAAGGAAGGACTATGGATGTCATCTATCTGGTCTTCTGTAAAGCCTTTGACATGGTCCCCCACAACATCCTTCTCTCTAAACGGGAGAGAGATGGATTGGATGGGTGGACCATTCAGTGGATGAGGAGCTGGCTGGATGGTCACATCCAGAGGGTAGCAGTCAATGGCTCAATGTCTTGATGGACACCGATAACAAGTGGTGTCCCTCAGGGGTCCGTACTCCGTACTGGGACCAGTAATGTTAATTATCTTCATCAGTAAAGTTTTAGCTAAACTATATGGTTTGACATATAATGTTATCTGTCAGCATACTGTCACTGCAATCAGTAATACCTATTGACAAAGCCACTCGTATATACTGCAAGAAAGAAAGTTGATTCATTTCCTAAACTGTGGTTAAAAGGAAATACAACACTTTTGCTGTTGCCCATGAAGATGTTTTACCTGTTATAAGGAGAGGAGGAAACTGCTAGCAATAGTCTCAATTACATGCCAGATCCCTAAATGTACATATACACTTGTCAAAAATAACATATGCTTCCATCATTGTGATACAAGAAATAGCAATTCACATCTCACTCTGTAAAAGCAACAATGGCAAAACCGTACCAATGGGTCTCAGGCTTTGTCTTAAGGCAAAGACCTTAGAAAGTTTTCAAGTGTGAGGGACTGGGAGTACCTAGTGTGATTGCCGGAGCCCCAGCAATGCAGAAAGCTTGCTGTTCTTTGGAAGTGTTTCATGAGGTTCTGGTCCTGCTGGTTTACTTTGCAGAAACAGTCTTTTAGAAAAAGAACTCATTAACTGGAGCTTCTCTTCCAAAGAGCTCTCAGAATCCACTTCAGTGTATTTTCAACACTCCCTTCCAAGAGGGTCTTAGAAAGGGCTCTTTATTCTTGAATTTCTTGAGGAGGTTCATGTATTTGTTATAGCCTCAAGAAGGGCTTAGAGAGCTTCCTCTTCTTGAAAGGGTTCCTTCATCACCAGCAAGAGGTAGTAAAGTTCCATTAAAAAATTCAGAGTATAACAGGGCAGTAGTAGTGCCAAGGTGGTTTGTAACACTTATGAAGCCGAAAGACTAAAATCAGCAAAGCCTGTGACCTAAACTAAGCAAAGCAAGTGAAGATGATAAAAACGTTAAGTGAATACAGATTATCTAGTTGAGGGAAAGAAAAAAAAGGGGGGTTGGGAAGGGAGACTATCTCTCTCCCTTTTATATCTTCAGTTCTTATGACGTGAAGAATTTGTCCAGGCTCTAAGCACTTCTTACTGTTAATTCACTGAAGGTACATTTACATGTAAGCTATACTTGGGGCCCTACATTTGTGTGAATTTATGTTCACCAAGATTAAAGCAGCCCCTCAGAGCAAATGGAAAACACGTTCTTTGCATTGGAAGAGCCAGGAAAGCAGAGGACACGTAAAACTGCAGAGAGGGCACAGGCAGGAGCACAACAGACCAGCTGCAACTCCTGCTCTGGTGCAGGAGCAACTGTGCAGCCCGTGGGATGGCACAAGCGGGGCAGCCACAGCCGCAGCCACGCACCAAACAGCTTCCTCAGGCATTCTGCAAAGCACGAGCCCAATACCACTGTGCTGCCTTCCCACGCCTGTCCCCACCAGCGCCCGGGCAGCAGAGACGGGGGACTCGCACATCCTTAGAAATGGATAAATCAACCTGGTCACCTATTATATTTTTTTTAGAGCAAATTCCATTCACATCTGGAAAATGTTTCACTAGACAGAGGGTCTTCACTTCTATTTAGTTTCATTTTTAAATCCATGTCCTTTAGTAAATCCTTTTCAATTGCATTTAAACATATGTGAATTTGCATATTTAATCAAAACAATTACAACTCTGAAGCTGAGCCCTCTCTCAAATGTTTAATTCATACTTCATTATAAAATGATATAACACTTCTTCATTAAAAGTGTTTCTTTTTATCTCTTTAATCACGGAGTGTTCTTTTCATGTTGTGGAAGCTTTATCTAATAAAAAAATAAACCCTACACAATCCTGAGCAGTTTATTAACATGTACTGCATTCATTAAATTGACACAGATCATGCAGTTTCTCCAAGAACTGCTGTGACCTTGTTTGAAACCGTAATTTCATTTGGACTACAAACAAAACTTCTAATAATTAAGTGATTTCTCAAAAAGCTGAAACAATTTCTAGCTGCTCTGAAGTCTGCAAATGACAAAATTAGAACTCGTTAAAGATGCCCTGAAGATTAACACAAAAGCAGTCAGTGTGAATTAATTACTACTGCGGATACAAATAAACAGCCACCAATATCTTTAAAATATATTTTGGGGAACAATTTAATGCAATAATATTTGTGAATTTTGTTAACCTTTGTCATTACTGTTAACCATTTACTGATAAGCAGTTATGATCTTAATGTTTTACAAGAAAGTATGAATAAACTATTTTCATTCAATACCTTGAGCTACGTCTGTGATCATTTGGGGTCTGCATTTTTATTTTAGTATCTTAACAAACGACTGCACAAAGGCCTCAGTCACATTAACATTATTAGAATACAGTCGGAAACGAAGGAAAATAACACTTGTTACTGAAGCTACGATTCTTGGTTACTCCCTGCTTCTTGTGTGCAAGAATAGCGTTTCTCCATAACCCAGCTGATAATCCTAACATAAAACTGTAAGCAATACTCAAAAACACACCCCTACAATCTAGAAGACTGTTTAAAGGGTTTTAAACATAACTAGAGCTGCTCTCAATTTTTAAAATGTAAATTATCCCTCAAATCTCACTTTTGAAGTCATCACTAATTGCCTCATAGGCCATATTTTACATTAATTGTGCCGTTATGAAACACTCACTGAAAAAGTAATACACGTAAAGACTCTCCCCGTATTAAATTGTCAGTAGTTTCTTTCCTCTTTTAGCTAATTGCTTCATTACGTACTTTTAAAATGGTTTTGTTCTGCAGGGATTAATTTTGCACATATCTTCATGAGCTGTGAAACTTTTACAAAGTATTGTTACACAAAGTATGTTGTGTTGCTGGTTGACAATTGCAGGAACTACTCCATGCCTTGTGTTACTAAGAGATAACACGCTTCAAGGGTCACTGAAGACATACGGCTTTATTCAGTTCTTTTGCGAATGTGTCTATCTCATTGCTAGAGACAGCAAATAACTGACACATAAATAGCTACATTGCCAAGTTTAAGTCACAAATAGTAAGTAAAATAAATCACTTTTCAGCTTAAAAGGCAAAAAAACGAGCAAACTGAATAATCAGATCACCACTGGTTTAGTATTCATGGAGCAACTTACTGCACTGTCCGTCTTTCATGTTTTTTCCTTTCTCTCCCTTACCACTTAGCTTGGTCAGTCTTGTTAATTTTGCACTAATCCTGAAGACTTCATTAGTACCAGAAGACCAAACTAAGAAGAGAGTATTTCACTTGGAAGGGACCTACAGCGATCACCTAGTCCAACTGTCTGACCACTTCAGGGCTGACCAAAAGTTAAAGGGTGTTGTTAAGGGCATTGTCCAAATGCCACTTAAAACACTGACAGGCCCGAGGCATTGACGACCTCTCTAGAAAGCCTGTTCCAGTGTCTGACCACACTCTCAGTAAATAAACACTTCCTAATGACCAGCCTAAACCTTCCCTGGCGCAGCTTTGAACCGTTCCCACGTGTCCTATCACTGGATCCCAGGGAGAAGAGACCAGCACCTCCCTCTCCACATCCCCTCCTCAGGAAGCTGTAGAGAGCCATGAGGTCGCCCCTCAGCCTCTTTTTCTGTAAACCAGACAAGCCAAAATTCCTCAGCTGCTCTTCACAGGACAATCCTTCCAGCCCTTCCACCAGCTTTGCTGCCCTCCTCTGGATGCTTTCAAGGACCTCCACATCCTTCTTAAATTGTGGGGCCCAGCACTGTGCACAGCACTCAAGGTGAGGTTGCACCAGTGCTGAATCCAGTGGGACAATCGCCTCTTTTGACTGGCTGATGCCCCCAGGATGGGGTTTGCCCCCCGGCTGCCAGGACACACACCGCTGGCTCCTGTTGGGCTGCTGTGGACCAGCATCCCCAGATCCCATCCTGCAGGGCTGCTCTCCAGCCACTCCTCTCCCAGTTTATATTTGTGCCTGGTGTTACTCTGACCTAGGCGCAGAATCTAAGGTTAATTTTGGTTTGGAAAGTACCTCACTGTGTTAACAATCTGAATCCCAAGATTACACAGACTTGTGAACATTCAGCGGATAGAGCTGGCCCCTTAAAATTTCAGTGTCCACCAATGGAAAGTAACTGTTCTGTGGGGGACTACTGTGGGTCCCTGGATTCCCTGGTGGAGGGCACAGGAACAGAGGTTGGCCTTGAAGATAAGGTGTACCCGGGAGAAAACAGGGAGTAAAAGAGTAACATTAACGATAGCAAAATGAGCCAATGATATGTTACTATTGCAGCCTGTAAGTAATAGCAAAAAGACACTTGAGCTGGTAAAGACTATATAAAAAGGCATCTGTGGTAATAAATGGAGACTGCTTTTTGTACTTAAGAGCTTGGTTTATGTTGTTTGCCCGTCTCAACAGCGACACTGTTCCCACACTCGTGGTCATCCGATTCAGGGGACTGGGAGGCCCAAGGTGCAGCAGTATTATTAAAGACAGAGAAAAAAAGCATTTAGTGCCTCCATTTTTTTCTTCATTCCTACTAGTCAGATGACAACATTCAGCAAGTATTGGTCCAATGCTTTCTTTAGAACTCCTCTTGCTATTAAATTCCTTTAAAAAGCCCTTGTTACCTGACACAACACTCTACTTGAGCTTTGGCCTTTTGCATCTTCTCCTTGCATATACGCATCACAGCTCTGTAATCTCCTTGTGAAGCCTGACCTTGCTTCCACAGGCCATATAATTTCTTCTTCCTCTCGAGCTCCACGACAGGTTCCCAGTTCAGCCAACCTGGTCTTCTGCCCCACTTGCTTGATTTAGGACACCAGGTGTTGTGACACATGTAAAGCTATCTGGACTTTGCAGTTTTGACCCAAACATGCTGGATCCATCCTGGTAAATCCATCCTGGTCACCTACTCAGTTCTGTTACAGCACAACAATCCCTTGCTCTCCCACACCGGTCTTCCGCTAATCTTTGTTAGATTACTAAATCAGTCTTGCAGTACAAAAAACTCTCCATTTAATTAAATCCTAGAGAGATCTCCCCTCAGTATAACACTAAAACAAATAAAAGTACGGAATCTTTAGAGACTAGGCCATGAAGAATAACAATACCAGAAGCTACAATAGCATTGTCACCATGCAGTGACTTAAAGTGCATTAGACTGTCTTAAAATAACACACTAATTAATTGCATCTCACCTGAGTTCACTGATTTATAAGTGCATATTGACTGAAACGGTTTACTTCTTTCCATAGCACTATGAACAACAATTTCCTCTCATAAAACATCAAGATGTCTGTATTACCGCCCAGCTGGTGATGTGCCACCACACAAGCATAACCGGTGAAAAACGACTTGTGAGAAATCTCCAAGTGCCTCTTCCTCCTTCCTTGGAGGGTACAGTGATCCCATGTGGTAGCTGGTGCTGTATCAATCATTTGCTTTCCTGTGGGAGCAGCTAATAAAATGTTCTCTTTCCAGAAAGAGCAAAATCACAAAAACGATTCACTGGTAATGTTGTCTGTATGTATAATTACACATGCTGTAGCTGCAAGTTACCTGCTGAGGCATTAATGGGCAAAACCAGGGAAAAAACAATTATTCCACTGTAGGTTTGACACAAAACCATGAGAAGCCACAGAAAGTCAGTTTCTGTTGATGTCATTCATGACTGACACCAGTTTGGAGGCATGAAAATTTCTTATTTTATTCTTAGTAGAGTCTAGGTGGGGTTTGTTTGTTTGTTTCCTGTTGAAATTATGACCCTATAAATAGAGAAATTCAGTCTGTGTAATCTTGGGATTCAGGCTGTTAACACAGCAAGGTACTTCCCAAACCAAAATTAACCTTAGCAATAATTCTGGCCACACTCAGAAGCTGCTACTGGTTACACAGGATGCTAGGCAAGGTCTTGCACTGCTCAAGAATGATTTTTATCTTGGTGAAAGAGTAGGCTACAAAAAGCATTGGCTACTTCTCGTAAGAAGTAACATTTGGTCAATCTAAAATTTTTTCTTGCAGAGTTCAGTCTAGAAATGATCTCTTCTTAATCCACAAAATGGATAAAAATAAAATAGACATCTTCATCTGAAGTTTTAACGTAAAGTTAAAGAGAAACCACTATCTTAAAAAGCAGTATTTAAATGTTACCTAGAAGTAGGAACTAAGAATATTCTTATTCCTGTACTTCTCAGCCCTTCCCCTTCACACATCATCAACCTAATACAGTTGAACAGCACCTGTGAACATTCACCAAGGATTTTTTGTGTACAGCAAATCATCCCCGAGTGGGAAGGACTATGGCCTACTTACTAAAATCAAGTCGAAAACATGGCTTTAAGGCCACAGCAAGTGAGGGTAGCTGAAAGTGCAAGAATGGGGGACGTCTAGATTCATTTTCCTGAAGGGAATTTAGGGAAGATGTGCACTGCTCAGCCGAGTGCCATGAAAGGGGACCCAGCAGCAAGGACACAAAGGGACGCAATGGACACATGACACATCCCACTGCTCACTCCCCATGCAAACTTCCACAATACAGCAGCTCGGTGAAAAATCTCCTCACTTTTGCTGTTCCCTCCCAGTCATTTCTACCTCTTGGCGCACCGGCCTCAATTCTCCTAACACAACAGTTCGTGAGGCAGTGTGGTAAATTACAAACTGATGAACACTAGAATTAACCCTGCAGTTTGAAAAGAAGTTATATGTAGAGGTTTATTTCTGAACTGGAGGTGTTCAGAGACACTGGGTACCTGTGCTGGCCGGGCCACAGCACCGGTGTGCTGCAAGAGGGACAACAAGAGGATGGCCAGGAGAAGCAGAAAATGTAAAACAGCACAGCTGTTCAAGCCTGTGTGTAGTGAAACTACACTCTAACTTGTACACTATGCAAAGGCTTTGTCTAATGAAAGCAGATATTTATTTACATGCAATATATCCATTATTTCATATAATTCATGGCCTGTTTTAGAAACACTGACAAGTAAAATTGCTGGAAACTTCTAGGGAAAGAGGAAAAAATAAAAAATGTTTTCAGATAAAAAAGGAGATTTGGGGGCAACTGTAAATATCTTCACTTGCTCGTGATTATCACAAAGAGCACTCTTGCAAGGGCATATTATAAGAAAGGGGTCCCAGGTGAGAAACAATTGGGATACACAAGCACTTTGGATTGGAAGTGACTGGAAATCTAAGGCAGCAATGGGCTTCTACACACCACGAGAGAGACTGGGTTAACTGGTCAGCAATGAAGAGTCATGATCACAGAAGCTGGGGTGGGAGAAAGTTAAAAAACAAGCAAACAAACAAACAAACGAGAGCCAAAAGCACCTTCAAAAAAAACCCACCCCCAACCAAAACCCACCCCAAAACAAACAAACCAACAAATGGAAGTCAACTCTGGAATTCAAGGAGAAGATAGATCAGGGAGACACATGGCAGACTTCACATCTGCTTGCCCTGCAACAGAGGGACCCTATGGTAAAGAAAATACCCCAAAGAACACTGGGACTATTTTCTGGTCAAATAACTCACTTCTGAACCTCTGTTCACAAACTGCATTTCTCTAGCTCTCCACCAACAGAAAAAGCATCAGCTTCCCTTATGTTCTACAGACAAACTACCAGACTAACAAGAAATGAAGCAGATATATTTATTATAATCTTATTTTCTTGCATATGCAACTAATTTTACTATGTCAATATAGTGTATAAAAGTAGCATGCCATGCTCAGTCTGAACTATAAATGCAATTTTCCTCCTGGGTCAGCTGATGTAAAGTCTTGATATATCATTTAGTGGGAGCAAGATCCATTCCTTTTCCCTTAAAGAGCTATTACCTTCTAATAAAATTTCCTCTTACCCATTTAACAGGGCCATTATATCCCTGTGAACACGAATTCATCTGCAAGCACTGAGTCTTTGTGACATACATAATTACTCTAAGTCAAAGGCTGGGCTCATGTTCCGTTGACTCTGATGATGACTTAGTCTGTGACCGGAGGCAAATAACTGAATAGTTGTCCAGGCATTCCTTAAAGTGGTACAAACAGCTTCATTGCAACAGATATTTGGAAGCTTTATCAAACATGCAGGCTGCTTAAAAACACAAAATTATTCCTACAGGTTTGGTCTTGATGAAAAATCTTCTGCTGACTTCAGCAGGAATTGGAATAGGCCTTTAAGAAGGCAGCTGAAAACTAGACTTGAACCATCTAATGCAGGATCTAATTTATCGCTTCGCATTGATTGCAATGGATTTGCAGGGGCTTCTGTAACTACAGGTACTGCTTGTACCAGCACAACCAGAAGCAGAACCAAATAACAATGAGAAACACTGGCCTTACACTCACATTTTGTTTCCCCTGTAAGGCAGTTACCAACACAACTCCTATTTGGTCCTTTGGATAAGCAATGTGACTCCAGTTTGCCCTCCAAATGCAATCTGGTCCCTTAAAAGCACTCTTAAGTCCATTCAGTTGGGAATGACTGAACACAAACCAAAAAGAAGCATTACTCATCCTAACATGAATTTAAGAATGTGATTCTGGGGCACAGTAAATGAATCTTCCAAAAACCCCAAAGTGACTGAGCTGTTCAAAAAGGATGCTGTCAAGTCATGCATCAGACAGCCTGCCTTTATTTTCTTATGGGGCAAATAAATAGCTTTGCAAGAAAACATTTGCTTGAGGAGAAAATACAGCATTGTTTCTAAGATTCAAAATGCATTCATATTTTGAACTCATCTGTCAGCCTCTAGCTGAAGGCAACAGAACTCTATTAATATTTATTTAATAATATATGTTTAATGTTTTACAAATGCTATTACAAGCCGTAGACAAGGGTAAAAATCTTGGCCATTAAAATAACACACCAAATTAGAGATCAGTAGAGCTGAGTAGAGAAACTAATTCAACAGATTCAACAGAATAATCCTCCAACCGAATCCCTGTCATCTGTGGCTTGTTATGGTTTACCAACAAGGAATGCTTCAGATACAGTTTCCAGTCATTGGGGATTTTCTTGTATTCATGTAACACAAATAACTAGATATTTGTTCAGATGATGAGGTGACAAAAATACCTCCTGGGAGAGGATACTGGTGTAAGTCTCCATTTTGTCAGGGTCTAATTCCTGTCCCTGCACAGTGAAAACCCCATCAGCTCAGCTGAAAACAAACCATTTCTAGATCTTAAAAGACACAGTAAGTGGTTTCTCCCTTATAATGAAAAGAAATCCTAAATAGGTAGACGTTGCTTCTCAGAAGCATCTCAACTGGGAGATTAAATCTTATCTCACATCACTGAAGATGCAGCTGCTAACAAAGCAAATGGAGAATAAGGCTTTAACTCTGCGCACAACCACAGAGACAGCGAATTACCCGGTCCTGTCACCACACGGCAGCAGCTGGTCTGCATATGAGTTTGGCTCACAGTAGTGTTACATCCTCTGGAAAAAATTAGTAATATAAGGACATGGGACCATGTTCTACTTAGCGTGTTTGAGATAAACAGCTCAAATGATCCTAACTCTCGCTGCTATTTCTGTAGTTGAAAGTAACCTCTCCTGTTCCTGTAGACATTTGCTCTTACATGCTTATGCATAAAATTTCCCAATGGAAGAATTGACTTCCAGTGCATAAATACTGCAAAGAATGGGACAAGCTGTGTGAAACTTACTTAGAAACTCAAGCCATGAAAAAAATGAAGGAAATTTCACTAGATATCAGCTCCATCATACCAGTGAATGTAATACACAACATCCTTCTCGTCTAGCCTGGACACCAGGCCAGTTTGAGCACACAGTCACTGCTTCTGCCCCCCTACAAGATAATGCATATCACACAGCAGAATACTAGATGAAGATAGATACTTCTTAAAAAAGGAAAATGGCAACAAAAGATAAAGCACGGTGGTCAATCTGTAGTCAGGGACTGAAGAGCATAATTTTAAAATGGAAACAGTATTTATTGCTTTGATATTGTTACTATAATGTAGTTTCTGTAGAACAAACATTGTATTAGGTGATTCATCGTAGGCCTCACACCAGAAAGCAACACAAGTCATCCAGAAACGACTGTTTGGTGCTGCAGAGATGAAAATCAAGTTCAGCAGCAGAGCCAGACCATCTGTCCTGATATCACCTGCTGACTACAGTTTTCCACATAGCCCTATCTCAGGGCAATGAAAGGCAGCCCCCGGGAGCTGCACCTCGAGGGACAAGTGTTTAGGATGCCCCCAAGTGACATGGCCACCCACCATAATATAATATGAGAGCGTATGGGAAGCAGCCACCTGCATTTTTGCCAGGACGCGGTGTTATGGCCCCAGCTGCGCACCAGAAGTAGGTGGCCAAGGGAAGGAGCTTGCTTTTCAAGCTCAACATCTGTAGAAATAATGTCGTGATTCCCAGAAACTCTATTGCTGCACTGTACATTTGTATTCACCCTGGTATTATCTGAGATATGCTGAGAATTGTGAGAAGAGTTGGTAATAAACTGCTGAAAAATCTGTTCATTACAGCTCAGTAATTTGCCTTGATATAGCCGGGAACACAGATCCAAGTTGGGATAAAGTCATAGCATATGTTATGTTACCTTGCACACTACAATCTGTTACAGATGAAAGTATTTTATGTAGGTCAGGCACTGCTTCCCTGGAGACCGACAAAAAGCCATAAGGAAATGAGTGCAGTGTTGGGCCTTACTCCAGTGATCCAGTCTACTGCAAAGTTTCAATTATGCAGAGATTTGTGTCTCTCTGGTCTATCAAAGTACTTTTCCCAATCAACTTCTGCAAGGCTAAATGTAGCAGACTGGACAGCATATCTCTCATGATGCAAAACTAGATAAGACTCTTTCCACTCACAAGGAGACAATAGTTTTGTCAGTCAAAAAAAGAAAAGAAAAATCAAAGTGACACTAATTTTCAACTCATCACAACACTGAGCTGGAAAATCAGGTTTCGGGAATGGAAGGTGGCTCTCTGGCCCTCGCAGTGAGGACAACGGTGTTATTAAAAGAAACAGTCTTGCATTTCCCTCTTGCTCTCCTTAAAACTGTGCTCTTATGTAGCTGAGAGGGGACCTGCCCTTCAGTCTTGCTGCAGTAACACTTTATCTCTGACGAGTAGGAGAAAAAGCATTTCAGGACCCCAGAAGCAAAAATTAGTACTTTTTGGATATATCTCACAGTCTCAGCAGAGATCTGTTTTTCTCCCCCCTGTTGTATAACCACATGCTTTTATTCTGGCAACCAAAATACAAGCTTCCACTAACACCTCACAGCAGAGTTCAGAGTTTAATTTTATAACACACATCAAACCATTTTTCCTTAGCACCTAAGAACTTCTCTTTGATCAAAAACCTGAAAGATTCTCAAACAGAACAGCAACATATTTTCAGAACGCTATTTAGCTGTGAAGAGATATAGAAAGGAGTACAGAAATCACACACAATACTGCGTGTAGTAAACAGATTAAGACTGTATGATGGAATAAGAAAATATGTGAACTTATGCACTTTATGAATATTTTAATTCCTCTCCAGAGAGAAGGCAGCATAAATGCCTATATATTCCACTTTGCTCTGTAGTGATTTTTCTGATTGAAATGAACCAAGTAATCTAGAAAGACTTTTCCCATTATGCCTATAAGAAACTATCCTCCTCAGCAAGTCTGGGGTCACAGGTAAGCAAGGAATTTAGGTATCATCTCCGCAGAATTCTAGCTTACTTGAATTAAAAAAATAATACTAAATTCTGTATTTCTATCCTTGTCCCAGGTAAACTCTTTAAAAAGATACAGGAACTTTTGATATTTTCTCCCTCTGCTCTGTCTTCAACACGAATTTACACTACTACAGAGCTGCTGATTTCCTTCATGTGTCCATACATTTTTGACTGTATTTTTCGCATGCAATAAAAAGCAAGCTGTATTTTAAATGCAAACCACCAGTGCTGGCTGGTTATGTCCCTTACCCTGATTCCAAGCTCCACATTCTCTCCACCATATACTTCCATGCCTTCATCCAGTAAGCCAATCTCTTGGAAGTATTCTCGATCTACTATGAAGCAACCAATCAACGCAGGACTTCTGGAAGAATAAAATGGCAGCAACCAAAATTAGCATATGAATATGAACATGAATATATGAATATGAACAATTTTATTATAACTCCTGGGTCAAATGGTTTGACAAGACAGATTCTTAGGGAGATGTTTCTCAAACAGATTTATACAGCTTTCTCTTCCAATGTTCCTGATTCTACAGCAAAATAAGCACCACTGAAGGCAAACAGACTCAAAATGATTGGATGTACATTATCACCCAGGTAGGATTCCAGTGCTAACAATACCAGATGCAGGAGCCCCAGCTTTGTTTCTGAGGCACCAGCCATTCTAGTCTGTCCCTGCTAAGTCCTCAGGTGTCTTGTCTGTGATACTTAACAAGGATACCCAACAATGCCCAGGTTTGTGTGTTTAACCAGAAAGAAAAGAAAGCTAAGAAAATGTGTGTCTGTGAGATGATGTAAAAGAAGATATTTTTTCATTAATAGAACTTCTAGGTCAGGTTTTGCAATACAGAATCAAGAAACCAGCACACTCTAACACTAGTCTGTTGTCCTGAGCCAGATTTAAACAAGTCACATACCTTTACCGAATCAGTAAGTTCTATTTATAATGCGACCTGAATTAGTCAACTCTTACTATGAAGAGCCAGTCTTAAGAAGGCAAGAGTACAGGCACAGAGCGTACAATTTTAGCTTTATGAGATGCAGCGAGGAGAACACAGAGTAATTTAGCCTTTTCATTTTTTTCCTACCTTATAATCCACAATGGCAAGAAATAAAAATGTCTTTTCTGATTACTATGCTGGTATCAGGAACTCTGGTAACAACAGGATATTAATTAGCAGTACAGGCGAAATCATTCTACATGTACTGGGAACATAAAAGCTGTAATAGTACAGACATCTGCTTTTAAACAAATTATAGGATGTCTTCATCAAAAATTGTACAATTCTACAGAAATTACACAATTATGCCTTTAACTTGAAATGCTATAGTACCCACTTTATAACAATGAAAGAATGTTTCTGATGTATTTATTAATTATGAAAATAGCAGTTAACTTCATAACTTCAAAAGTTATGCTTCTTTTATGGCAAAGCACTCTTGCTTTTGGTGTTGATTTAAAAGTGTTTTTCAGAGTACCTGTTTCCCTTTGTTATAATTCTAGAAGCATATTAGAGGCTTGACAGAAGCCATCAATCAATACATGTGACTTTTGTTTGTTTGTTTAAATTATCCAGCACACATACACAGTGTATTGCACTGAATAAAAGGTGCCAGAGAAATGACTAGGGAACAAACCTAAACACACGATCCTCACACAGAACAGAGTTTTGAGGTAAAAATGGAAAAGTAGATTTGCTCTTTATTCTGAGTTCAAGTACTTTTAATTTTAAAAGTCACTATAATTAACAGAGAAGGTTTGCCTCTCTAAGATTTAGAATACTTCAAAGCATTTTCATCATGTTAACAGAGTTCATTAACACTGAGAACCATTTCTAATGATGTGGAAATTACCACCCCTTTTTACATATGTCCATTGCAAACCTGCACATTTTCATTTCCTACTTTCTAATTCTGAGTGACCAGCACATGGGTCAGTGCAATTAAGAGTGTTTAAGCTGACAGCTCTAGAAAAAAGCCATCTGCCTGAAAAGACAGAACTCCTGGATGAAGGATACCCCTTGTGCTGACAGCATGGGAACTTATTGGTAATGATGACCCCCTCACACTGCCGTTGCTATTGCATTTAAGGTTCTGCTTTGCAGCTGGTGAAAACAGACCTCACGCTCTCTTTCTGCAAAATAGATTATAGGTACCAATCACCTCCTTGGAATGAATGCATAGAAAGGCCTGGAATCTCAGCAGAGCTGCTGAGGAGATTCAGAGGCACCTACTCCTCTCTTAGAGAAAAGGGTATTGTTCTGTACCAGCCTAATGTGTTAAGAAAGTACAGAGCTATATTGTACCAAAGAAAGAATCTCATACAGTCTTTGCTCACCCACTGTCAGTGGACCAGCATTATCAGCCAGGATATAACACAGCTGTAAAGCTATGTGACAGTATCATAAAGAATACGATGGTCAGATAAGTTCTGTTTGTATAATGCATTTGTAAATAAATAGCTGTTTCTGGCCCATTACCACTAAATTAGCAGACAAGGCAGTCGGTAATAGCGGTGCTGCTGAGAGTTCATGTCTACCATCTCACTTCGGCTGCGTGTTTTGCCTCATGATAATAACAAGGAAACCTATTTTAAAAGGTCCACTGAGAAAAAAGAGTTTTCCCAATGACTGTGTAGGGGCCAAGGACAAAAACTAAAGAGGACAGGTCAAGGACAGTTACCTAATGTAACATTACAGGCAGTAAAACACAGCTCACCATCTGCCGTATCTGAAAGAGCATTGCCAGGGACACGCTACTGGAAGTCGCAATTGCGTCTCACCTGATGGGAGCGGTTGTGTTCTCCAGTTTCCACCATGACTTAGGAGGGTTCAGATATCGGCACCACAGCTCCCAGTCAAACCCCTGTGCTGAGAGGGGATACTCCTCTATTTCAAAATTATCGTACTTAATGTTATCAAATGATGGAGAAATGACTCTCTTTCTGTTTTCTTTTATCCTAGTAAGCACTGGTTCAGCCCTAAAAAAAAGGAAAAAACCATTAAGACTACATCAGTAGGAGCAGAGCAGTGATGTAAACAGCAGCTTCTGCTGCACGTTTCAGAAAGGGCAAAGCCTGTAGCTGTTGCCCATTCAGAGCTCGTTTTGCTGGGAGATGGGGTTTTGACAGAGCAGGATCTGCCTCAAAATAACACATGGCATATTTTATCTAGGGTGCCCTATTATTAACCTTGATGTTAGCTGCTGAATGGAGGAAATTAGTATCTGCATACCATAGAGCAACCCTTGCTAGCAAATAATGATAACTTCAGGCTCTCAATATTAGCAAGGACATCAAGATCAGAGATGATAATAGACCTATCCTAGGGACACAAGCTCCTGTCATTTTACCATCTTTTTTTTTTTTTTTACTCAAGAAGCAACAAATGTATTAAATCTAGATTGAACAAGCTAAAATACACGGTTTCAGTTACGTGCTACTTTTGCACAGAGCAGCAACCTCAGTGCCAAACTGGCACTTCTTTATTTACAGTGTAGAGAATAAAGGAAACATGACAGTTTTCATTAAAAATATATAATTTTGCATTATCAGAAGATGTTTTTAACTTCAAGTTTTCCAATATATTTTAAACACATTGTAATTAGACAAGCAGATAACACACACTATAAAAACGGATCTAAATTTTGTTATACAGAACAAATACATTTTTAATTCTTGTGTCCATGCTTGTGTCTGAATCTTCATTAAAAAGATCAGAATGCTAATTCACCTTCTGTGTGCAAGAGAAACACTACTCAGTAATTCATAAACAGTGCTTGGAAAATGTCCCTTGCTTGGAGAAATTCGAGACACGTACCATCCCACATTGAATTCCACATGGGCATCAAAGAGAGCGACTACGGGTGCTGTGGCCACTCTCCATCCACTAACTCGGGATCGAATCAGCCCCTCTTGTTTGCTGTGCCGAACAACCTTGATGAAGCCAGGCTTACGGGCGTTCACTTCATCAACATACTTCTTCAGTTTCTCCTTGAGTTCTTCTGTGGAAAGGAAAAAATTAGATGTTAACAACAACTATCAGCTCGATGAGGTGTAAAAAACCTGTTATTTCAGCAAAACAGTAGCCTACGCACCTAGAAATATCCCCTTTATTTAACCACTAACAATTCTCAAACAGTCAAGTCTAAAAGGAGGCAGACAAAAAGTAAAGAACCATAAATTATATATTAATAAGAATTCCAGGTGTGACTATTTGGCCTACATGACTGACATCAGAATACTGCCACTGATTAACATGCCACAAAATAAAGCACTCAACCGTAAAGTACCAGAGCTACATAGGTGTGTATTAAGTTACTGTAGCAACAAACAAGATAACTAGCTTATATTTCCAGAAAAATATGCCCAAGTATCATCAATGAACTTTCTTTACCAATATTTCAAGAAAAAAATAATAAAATGAATTATTTATTCTTTTTCCATTTTTCTTTCTAAACTTTGACAACTCTTTTCTATCTCTACTAAAGAGTTCCATGACTTCTGCTCTTCTCTCAGGAGAACAAAAAACCAGTAGAAAGACTGGAGGAGAATAATTCCAAATTAAAACATAACATTTTCATCAACAGCTATCACGTCTCTGGTTTAAAGATCATTGCACGAGAAAATCCAAAAGGTAGAGCTGAAATATGCTGTTCACTATTGTTATTAACTGAAAACACTGTTGACTACAATTCCTTATTAGCATTGCTATGTTCTATTTATGCTATGGTACCACTCAGAATTGTCTTAGTGTTACTAAGATTCCTTTTCTTCCAAATCTCTTCACAAATCCAGAAATGCCTTTGCTGTGATGCAGAATAACACTCCTGTGGTTAGGATGGTAAACTGGGTATAATCAAATCTGCATTAAAAGCCCAATGCTACCTAGCCCTTTCAGTGAAATCCCAAGCGAGCCACTTCTCCATAATCAATTCCCCATCTGCAAAATGGGATCACCACACTTATTTCTATTTAGGTCTATTTAGACTTTAAACTCTAGAGAACAGCTGTTTTCTTTGTCTCTGTGTGTGGCTGGTACGTAAGGCCCTGGGGCACTGAGCTGAGGGGAGGATCCGTGGGAGAAGGGATGGCTCCAGAGCCCAGCACCCCAAAGTCAGCACCATGGCAGGGAGGAAAACTTCAGCCACGTAGGCTGGACCAAATTGGTTCCCAACAAAACACAGGAGGGTTTCTATTTTAAACCTCATCAACGAGACTTTCGCTTCTATTGTTTTGCTGGCATTAGCGGTGCAATCTGCTCTTCGCTATGCGCCAGGGTGACATTTCTGCATTGAGTCCAGGCAGATGCTCAACAGAAGCCAGCCAGACTCCAGGAGCTGGTTGCCTCAAACAGATCTGGACAACATGCACACTAGAATGGTTAATGCAACAGAAAATTAAAAGCAAGCACACTTCGTTAGGCACATTAAATGTTCCTTCTTGGGAAGGAGGTGGATGTGTCCTCTCTTAGGCTGACAAAGAGAAACAGAGCAGTTTCATAACGGGTCCTCTAACCTGAAGACTGTTACAACCCAGATGACCTTAGTGGACCTGCTTCTCTGAGGATATGGAAGAAAGGACAGGACAGTTGAGTGCAAAGACTTCTTAAATTCACCCATCTTTGTAAAGACTCTCAGCCACAAGGTGTGATGGTCCTTCAGCTGGTACCACTGGAATTGCAGGACAGTGCATGCCCCATACCCTTTGTGTAAATGAACTCTCTGCACAGAAGTGAGAGAATATCAAATAGAAGTTACAATACTTAGAGTTTTTAATAAAGAACGAGAATTAAAAATAAATTATCTGATGGCCATGTCTATCACTGCACTTAAACTGCAGCTATGTTTTAGGAATTGACTCAATATATTACTAGAATTTTCCACATTGAAGTGTCAATACCTATTCTAATTGTTTATCTATGACCACATCACCTTGAATAAACAGTACGAGGCATTAACACAAAGCATAAAGCACTATTCTTCTTTGCATTAATTTTGCTGTGTTTGATCAATACACTTTTTTCCCCACTATAACATCAAAAGATCACATTCAGGTTTTCTGTCGTTCTTGTGTAAAGCCACATGTTCTTATCGTTCATCCCCTAACACAGAGATCTGTAGCAAGCCCCAAACTAGCAAACCAACCACTAGCTAGCAGCACTTTAAATCCAAGAGAAGAAATTTGTGTTACTGAAATGATGCCTATCTGAAAACAGTGCACAACAGTCCTCTATTCCCAAAATGTAACATTGTGGAGGATAAATAACCAAAACGTGAAAATCAGAGCTTTGCTCTCAGTGTAAGTGGCTGTTCACAGCTTTGCAATAACAGGAAGCTTTATTTGCCACAATAATGCAGCATCACCACTGAGTATAAAATATATAAAAGGAAAGCAGAATATAATCAAGGTCTTGAAAATCACTACCCTTGATAAAGTCATTGTTCTCTCAATCACTTTCGTGTTTAGCAAGTGGGCTATTCTTACTCCTGTCATACACTCTTCCTAATGTGGACTGACTTTATAAGCTTGAGTAAACACAAAATCTTTTTCATAGCTAGGTGTAGTACGGAAATACGTGGAAATGGAACAGAACCCAAATCTTGGCTTCCCACCAGCATGACTTCAGCTGCACACTAGAGCTGTGACATTTACTGGGCAGTGCATACTTCTGATTTTCTGGTTACACTGCAGCCTTTTGCAAATGAAGAGAGAGTCTCAGGGGAACCCAGAAGGCTTTCCCACGGCCAGTTGGTATGGAGGAATCCTTCCCTGGACTTCAGGAGGTGGAAGGGAATGCTGCATTTTACCTAATCTTCAATACTGGCCCACAAGCAGTGCCTCACTCTTTAGCATGTTCACAGGAGACAAAGCAATATTTTGCAGTCAGGCATTTTCTGGCCTTTGTTATTTAAAGCAGATTAGCCTTGCTTCGCAAAGGCAGCACGCTGAGCAGAGCATTATGTGCATCCTTTGTCTTCCAAAACCTCTTGGGCAGAGTCTCACAGAAGAAAATGTAAGTCTACTAAAAAAATGTATCATTTTCACTCAGCCAGAGGACAGAGCAGATATTAAATGAAGCTAAAAAAGCCACAGTACCCTAACAGGGTACTTCAGTCAGGTTTTTTCATACATTCCACATTTTCCTGAGTTTTACAAGAGAAATCTGAGTTCAATTGTCTTTGACAGTTTTACAGCACCCTGTCCAACTGGACTGAACATGGGACTCTCCCCCTACAACTGATCACACACTTTGTCATGGCACTGATGGTCTTCAGCAATACATTTTTAACCCATGCTCTGTGTTTTTTTCCACTTCAGATACATTGCCTGAATAATAAACAGTCTTTTTCATTAATTATTGTGCTTCACTGCTTCATGCCACCATAGGGAGAAGAAAGGGAATGAGCAAATGTGTCATCTTCAATACACTGTTGATTTGGCTTCTAATTATGGAAACAAACAGGCTTATGAAGATAGATGCATTTGCCTTTCAGCACAGAATCTCTCAAATAAGGACTCAGTTGGACTAGGCTGGATGAGTATCTGCAATTGGAGAGAAAAAGCAGCCGTATATGGAATGGGAAAATGGAGCCTATCTGGCACTTGGAAATGTTGCATTCTACCACCTGCCACTGTATGGTACAGATGTCTGGAAAGAACCGCACAACTCCCCTCGTAAATGTAAAAACTTAATTAATGTGCCATAATTATGTTTAATATTAACATAATTAAGTTCTAATAGTTGTAAGAGGTTGTTTATTTGTTTTTAACAAATACACAAAGCTTTTGTTTGTCAAGTTTCCCTATTCAGCATGACAAAGCAGTGCTACAGAATTCATGCAACTTTGCCTTCTTAGGAAGGGGCAGAAGGAGGGCAGGATGGAGGACATGGTTTAGTGGTGGACTGGGCAGTGCTAGGGTTAATGGTTGGACTCAGTTATCTTAAAGGTCTTTTCCAACCTAAATGATTCTATAAGGAGTCAGAAGACATCAGCCACCCCACAGCTACACAGATTGTATTCAAAGGGATCATTTAGTTCACAATCCCTTCGAAAGTCATCATCCTTTCAGGATATGGTCTGAGGGAATGGTGGGCTTGAGGTGCACTGGCAAAGCAGCCACTCTCCTTGCACTTCTGCAGCTTACTTGGCTTGTGCGAGTGGCCAGTCCTGGCTCAGAGGGGCAACCAGAACCACAGTCCTCCTTCCTCTTCGAACGCTGGTTGTGGCAGGCAATACAATACAGAAAAGATATCTCACATATGCCCCAGGGAGTTTCTCAGAAGGAAAATCATCTACAGATCATGCTCTTCATCCAGTCGCATGCAAGCGGCCTGTGTTTTGTATGTCTTTACCCTCCCTAAGTGGGGAAGTTATCAGGCCAGATGCTCAGTGACATAAGGTGCCTTAGCCCCATGGCCCTCCAGTGTCCTAAGGCAGCTGTGGATCTGCCCACAGACTTCGAATTTTAAAGTTATTGATGCAGTGGTGTCATAAATAATAAATTACTGCCTCACATTCATAGAGAACAGTCAATTAAGCCTCACTTTCAATAACTTTGATGCTTTAATGTACTAGCATTCTGAGTGGTTAAATGAGTCCTCACACCTCTCAGAACAATTACATTTGTAAAGTCTGACACTCATGCTTTGCTGACACAGATGCATTTTACTGACTTCTAAAAACTCTTCTTCTCAACTGTAAGTTTGCCAACAGGGCTAAAATAATAAATAAATACATGCTCTCTCATAACTTTATGCATTTTCTAAAGCCTAAAATTCCCCATTGACTTTGCAGCAGAATCCATGCTGGATGTTATTGTGACCTCCACAAGCCTTGTGCTTTTACCTTTAGGGAAAAAATTATTTCCATGTCAAAGGCCCAGGAGTCACCATGTCCCTCTTTAACCTTAGCACTTGGCACAAACATGACTTCCTTCACTGTGAAGGGAAATAAATCATTCTTCAATGCGGAATGGGGTTTAACATAACAATTGTCTACCCTGTGCCAGAAATTGTGGATTGACACATTGTACGAAAGGGGCAAAATCCTGCCAATTCATTAGTTTTATGCTCTAGCTTTGTGTGTTCACTGAGCTGCCTAGAAGGCATACTCTGCTCCCCAGGTAAAGAACCATGTTGGATATTTTCTCGGACCATAAATGACACTTTTAAAGGCAAATCATTACAGCAGCTGCAACGATACTGCAGAGCCGCTGCTTGTCTCTGACCCAAGGGACCACGGGTCAGTTTGCTCTTGGCAGGATCCCAGGGATCCCGACCACCCGTGGGCAGGTCAGACTGGGATCCGCCGCCTGGCACCGAGGCACAACAGCCAGCTGGCCGAGCACGATGAGAGCTGCTGCCGCACTGGGAACATCTCATCAGCTACATCCTGCTTCTGCATGGAGGACAAATAAACTGGCAAAAAGACAGAATTTGCACAAACCAATTAATTTTAAACCAAGATTTTTCCATTTTATCTGATTATTTGTGGCCCAAAGTCTCAGGAACAGGAAGAGTTGCTTTTCCACTCTTCCAAATACGACTTCATAGCCTTTAGAAAAAACAATGTATTAACATAGCTGACTTTCTTTCTGGCAAATAAAGAAAGCCTATTATACTAGGTTTCCTGCAAAAGACCCACCTCTCTTCCCTCTCCCTCTGCAGGCATATAACCAGAATTCATGGCAGCGGCTAGGCATGTAAGAAAAACTACTCTTTATCTAGTAACATTGGATTATGTCACTTATTTCGTATGCAGCTCGGTGCTCCATAATTTTTATTTTCCTTTCCCCTGGCCCCTTATCTTTCATGCTCAAGTGATCACCTCTCATCTCTGTAGCAGAAGTAGATAATTCCAAATGGAAAATATTTATAACCAGATAGGGGCATGTAATTTGTAATGCACATGTGTATATAGAATGTTTGCAACAGAGGGCAACAATGCACAAACAGATAAGGAGGGCCTGCTGTGCACAAGTATTTAATAACCTTGTGTTATCTGGTAATAGATAAACAACCCAAGGGAAATTACCAACATGATGCAAGGAATTGATTTGGACAAAATCAAAACCAAAGAAGCAGTACAGTCCTTTTCCTCCATTACTGTACCTAACTTGTATTGTTGACAGAGATGCATAATCTAATCTCAGAAGTCCAGGCTATCCACATGTAAAGCCAGATAGCGTAACAGTCACAACCTTTGCATTCAGCAATCCTAAGTCTCAGCTGCTGTCAAACCTCCCCAGGTCTATTAAGATAAACGAGGCCTACAACAATCCATTCCAGCTCACACCTCGGACTACAAACCAAGGATTTCTCTAGTCTAGCACATAACAACACCTTCTCCCACAATAAAGCAGAAGAAATACACATTTCCCCTCTCAGCCCCTACACACAAACACACACCCAGTTGCCCAGGAGAAGGCAGCACCGAGGAACAGGACACACACATTGCTTTCAGAGGGTTTGATGGGGGATCCATTCTCAGGTCCTCTCACAAGCATCATGTCTATGCATGGAAAGAGCTTAGGTGGACACTTCACTGAATCCTCTTGCTGGTTGTAGGGTCCTGGGAGTCTGACAGCATGAGAACCTTGTCCCAGCAAATAATTCCACTTCAAAACAGTAATCAGTCAACTAGCACACCTCCCAACACAAAACAGATTTGCCAAAGAGACCCGTGCCAGCAGCTATTCCTTGAGTGATCTAACAGATATGTACGCTATTTGGGTTCATTTTGTTTTTTTTTCTAAATGATGCTAGTTCAAATCCCAGCCATGAAGGTGGGATACCACCCTCCAGATCATCAAGTCTTACCTAGAAATATTGCTGCATCTTAATAAATCCCAATAGTGTGGGAAGAACAATGAAAATTGTATTTTAGAAACTGTGACAGCTGAACACTATGTTATGGAGGAGGGGGATACTGGAGAAAGAAATATTACACCTGTTACTTTTCGTTAGTATTATTCTTTCGTAGTAATGTCTTTATTGTAAGGGCTGTAAATCCTTTTTATTTCCCTTTTATTGTTTATTGAGTCCTGTTCAAAGACAGTACTCAATTTCTGTCCTAAGGCACATCCTGTCACACGTATCACGGAGCCCCCACTCTAGTGGCAGAGTATCTTGCATCACTTCTCAAGACAGAGATAATGTGAGATGCCAGATGAATCTTCAAGGTCACACCAGAACTTGTGGCAGGGGGGGAACAGAGCCTGGGTCTCCCAAACCCCAGGGCAGCACATGAACGCTGTATGATCTCCCTGAGGCTGCAGTTCTGCAGCTGGAGCCACAGCCCTTACGGAGCCCAGAGAACTCTGTGCAGATGCAAGAGCTCATCCACATCACTGGGTCAGGATTAGGAGGCAGCTGATACTCAGAGCTCTTGTTAACGTCAACAGAAACGCATTCCAACAAAGGAATTAACCATGACCCTTCCATTCCCTTATCAAAGGGAGCAATTGACATAGTTACCTCTGTGTACACAGTAGAGCTTACTAATGGTAAGCGTTAACATCAGGAGAGGAGAAGAAAATAAATCTGCTCACAGGTGAACATTTTTTCCAGCTCTTTAATGAATTTAAGTGCCTGTGGCAAGGCAGGACTAATAAAAAAGCACAAAGTGTCTCTTCTCAGATTGCCACATTCCCAAATTAGAAAGTTCACGACTGACAATAAAAGCCAGTTGGGTGTGTGTGCTTATACCAGCAACCATGCAAACACCAGCTAAAAGTAGAGCAGGGACTTTCCGTCACTGCCAATAGCCACCAACAGCCACACAAACAACAAAGCCAGGGTACAGGGCTGCTATGTATCTCGTCATGGCAATACCTGTCTAAATCTTAAAAAATATCTTTAAACACAGGCCTGTAATCATATAACCTTAAATGAGCCACTCAACTTACTAATTGCTGGACACTTTAATTAATCTCGGCAGGAACACTATTCCACTCCAGTTTACTGTGTGTAACTGCTTCCCATTTAGGGACCGTTACTGGATATATCGTGGCCACAATAAACTGATCACAACGTGGTTAAAACCTGGTCAGGAACAAGCACTGTGGCTGAAATCAGATATTTGTATCACATCTGATGCAAGAACGACTTCTGATGTTTATTTGGATACAATAGTTTTAGGAAGGGGCCATAACGTGAGAAGTACACAAGCACTACGATCATGCACTAGAGGTGACACAGTGAATACAATACACTGCTAAAATAACCACTGCCAAAATCCTGAGTTCATCATTTCATTTCTTGGTGTTCCTGGATTCATCTGTAAAATGACCTTTAAATGTTAAAGAGAAGTGCCTGAGAAAGGCATTCTAGTCCCAGCTGAATGTTGCCAGTAATCTAAGTGGTTTCGTTTTTTTTTTCAATATACATTATTTAATTCTAATCTATTTCTTGGATGTGTATTGAACAGAAAAATCACTATTCAAAAAAAGAAACTAAGTGCCTGAAGAGAGCCAAAGCAGTCTGTATAAATCTAGAAAAATACAATCTGAAGAGCACATTAGAAATAATCTGTATTTCTATAATCATAAGACACAGCAAGATGCTTGCTGTACTGTAAACTTGATAAATAATCATGAGTCCAAGAAACAGCCTAGGAACTCATGTTATGATAACAGATTCATAAGGAAAAGGAAACTGCCAATTAAAACACAATAGTCCAAGTGTAACTACTTTACTTCTTGAGTGGATTCAGAGAAAATCGGTCATATGAGTTGCATTAAAAATGGAATATGCAAATCTGCAGTTAGAAATGCATGGAAGAGAGCTGCTTATATTCCTCTCTGGCTCAAACTTCTCTCTAACAGCAAGGAAGTTGAGAACAGGACTATTAAAGGAAGATGAAACAGAAAGAAATCACAGAATACTTCTGGTTAGATGGGACCTTTGCAATCCAAGCCCCGACTCAAAGCAGGTCCAAATAAACAATATCAAATGTATCATTCACTAATAAAGAGTTATTTAAAAGAATGTTAGCATTAAAATAGGAGGTTGGGTTTTTTGTTTTTTTTTTGTTTTGTTTTGTTTCAATAAATGAGACTTAGCTTTCCATGCCACATTGTTTTTTAGGAAAATCTTACTTTATATCAGAAATTACAATCCAGCATTATACCCATTGCACTCACTTCCCTGGAAGCAAAATAGCAGTAGCAGGTATCAAGCGTGATGATACTGTGAGAGCATCCCTGAGAGTCAGGACAGCAAGAACACTATTTCTCCTTTTGCGATCTCACTCTACCAATCAAACTACAGCGAAGAAAAGAAACATAACCAAAGAAACAAACAAGCAAACAAAACAAATGAAAAACCCAGACAAACAAAATCAAACCAAACAAACACTCACAATAACAACAAAGCCAACACCTTCTGTGGTACATTTTTTTTAACCTGGTCTAAGTGTAAAGTTGCCAGCTCTTCCTTTGAATGAATGACTCTTACTTTACCAGAAAACTCTTACACAATGGATGCAAAGTGTTCTGTCCATATCCCAGGTGAGAAAGATTGATTTCTTGTCTGCCTGTGGCTGTGTTGTGTGTGATCCACTACCACCTTCTCCTTTCTGGACTGCCACTTGCAGAAGAATGCAATTCACCACCACCACAGCAGTACAGCTCCCAGGACACCAAGGAGAAATACAGCCTGTCTGGGCAGAAGGGTTCCTTTTGACAGATGGGATTAGTTCACAGAAATTACTTGTTTTTAAATCAGCAGAGTTGCATTCATACAAGATACTTCTGTCAACGGATAGAGAGAGGAAAAAAAGGGAAATTATACAAATATGAGCAATTTTTGTTCTTTATTCTAATGGTTAATACATTGCTGGCAATGCAAACTAGAATAGACTGGATAATACCACTTGAAAGAAAAAATTTTACAGGCTGAAATACTGATATCACTGAAGCCAATGAGAGCTTTTCAGGAAAAAAAAATGTTATATGTCCAGGCTCTGAATGCAACATCACACATGACAGCAAGTTATAATTGCCTTTGTAAAAGCCAGCTCTCACGTGCCCTCGTATTATACCACAGTCTTGAAAAAGTCTGATGAACACAATGTATAATATTACATCTCACATCCATCAGAGTCTACTAACCTGGCATAAAAAGAAGGAGCAGGATCTATCCCATCACCCATCAAACAAGCAAAGGCATTCAGTGTGCAGTTCCACTGCAGTCCTAGGAGCAATGTCACCTCCCAGGCCACTGCCAAGTTCATTTAGGACAACCCAGTGGGTATCTACTGTGCTGTTTAAGTCATGGGGTTTAAATCACAGCATTTGAATAACTTAGAAGTTCCAACTTCTCCTTTTTGAAACTTCCTAAAAATAAGGACGAAATCCAAATAGTTCTTATTCTTGTAATCTTCCCATTCAAATCAGAAATAATTTAGTCTGAAAACCAGGCAAGCTGCAAGATTTGTTTCTACCTAAAGACAGAAATTGGTTTGTTTTGGAAGAATCCACTATGTACATTTTCAAATTTAAGCAACAAATTCTGGCTTGCTTCTTACCCAGCATATTTGATTATTCCTTAGGAATAACACAGTGCTGGGACTGTGCCATCTGTAGCTGTGGAAAACCTCTAAATCCAGCATATATGATCTCCAAGTAAAGGAAGGACTGCTTAATTTAACACTGTATCATCCACTGCTCCCTAAAAATCCCAAACTCCAAGTATTAAAAGAACACAATAGCATACAATTTGTATCTTAAATGAAATATATCAGCATGCAACAAATTCTCCCAAGCATTTCATCAGATATTATAGAAAATTTCTCTGTAGGCATCTAATCACTATCTACCCATTTGTTTGAAAGAAATGTATGGGTTTTAATTATTATACTACAATTCTTGTTCACGCCCTGCCTTTTTGCATCAGAAACCCTTAAGTTTTCCAAAACAAAACAAAAGCAAGGCATTAAAAATAACCCAAGTGGTGACTTGAAACTGGAATCCATACCTTTTCAATTCACAGCGCAGGGCCAGCATTGTTACTAGCACCCCCCTGCAGTCTGGGAAAGATTTGGTTAAGTCCTGCTTAATTGGAAGCATGTTATTTTAAAACTAAAGTATGTTAATCTGGCTATTAGTATGCCTCCCAGCAGGGCAGAAGCCTCGCTTCCATTAAAAGTGCAGTGAGGAGCACACACCAGCCTTGCCTTTGCTGCTCCCCAGAAACAACCAGCAGGAGCGTCAACATTTTTTTGACATTATAAGCAGCAAAAGTGTCTTTTCACTGTGCTGAGATATGACCCCAGCAGTCCCTCCTGGAACTACCCCGAGCGAGCAGGCGCAGGTGAGCGGGCTGCTCCAGGCTCCTGCTTTAGGCTGCAAGTGGCTGGAAACACCAGAACCTGCTCCAGACCCAGGACAGTCGGGGCTACCAGCACAAGTTCTCATCAGAAAATCGGAGCTGGTTGGTGCCAGGTGAGAAACACAGCAGACAAGTGTGGGAGCTGCTGGACCTGCTGCTGGGACGGAGCAGGTCACGATCTCTGCATCAGACACGTGACAACACCCGGCAATGCCCAGCGCGGCCAATTGTGAGATGCTGAGCATCACGGTCACAGAAAATGGACTGAAATCAAAAGCACAAGCTGGGCACTGAAGCGACTCAGATCTTCTGAGAGCCCACTAAAGAAAATTTCCATAGGTGAAGACAATGCATAAATTTAACAAATATTTTTAAATAGCTTCTTTCTTACATTTTTTTCATCGAGTTTTAGGCAAACAAAGAGTTCAGGAGAATATTCTTGTATTACAGTTTCTCTTACTAATAGATATATTGCAACAGGTTTGTTCAACGCTTGTGTTCTGCTAAAGATTATATTAGTTTTAGTTTGTTTCCTTTCTCATTATTTTTGGTCACTTAATTGTAGCTCTTTAGTTCAAAATTTCCCTTCTAAAGCAGCACCTTAACACCTGTGGTCAAAGCAGAGGAACTCTCGGGACCCATCAGCCACTGCCCAGTAAGTGCAACTCAGGATGTGTCAGACTTACTGGTTTTGTGCAAAACTACACACACAGGCATTTGGGTCCTGGCCCTTCTCTACCACATTTTTCAGACAGCTTCGTTTTCTCAATAAATGCAGCAAATATAAATGACTACATGAAGAGCGCCCAGCATAATTTTTACTGACATGATTATTTTTTATACACATTTTAATTCTGAATCATGACAGTTATATAAAATATTGCTTGGGAGTTTTAGGGTCTTTTCCAGGAGACCTTTTTACATAGGACTGCTAGTTCTAGTACTGCCCATACCCCACTTAGCTGTGATGTGGTCTGTAGCACCGTAAGCCTACCAGACTCCACTCAGCACAGAGATTCAAAGGCTTGAAACTATCACCTCCTACCCAATTCTTCCAGTGTACTGTTTGACCTTCCATTGTGAATAATTTCACACAGATACAGGCTGATTTCCATGATTTGCAATGATTTGAAATTTGATTTGTCGCATACCCACGTTTTTTCAGAATAGTTGCTGTCTGACTTCTCAGATTTAAACCTTTTAGCATCTTCAAAAGAATGCTTCTTGCACAGCTAACTTTCATAATAAAATTCCATGATTAAATTTTCTCCAACTATGAGCCTTAAATTTCTACCTTGTCTGCATATTGCAATATGTTGTATTGAAAACCACTTGACAACTTCAGATTGGGTAATGCTCTCATTCTCCTATACGGCATTCATCTTAGTTCACCTTAGAGGTTTATTATACAGCTATATTCTTACTATTATGTTGCAGGAGGAGATTGCTCCAGAAGGTAGTAAACTTAGAGTTATAATTAATATTCTAATCCTTAAAATCCTGAAGAGTACTTATTCCATAGAATTTTTCATCCTTCCAAAGCTCAAAAAGCGTCAGCCGTGGGTGTCTCACAAAGCTGAACAGTGAAAAGCTCCTTCATGTACGTGACTCTTCCATCTCCAAAGGCCTCACATCAGCCCCCCGTTCTAAATCTGCCCCCATGTGAGAAGTTACAAATGTGTAAATTGTACTCTACATAGCCTATGTTGGAAAGAGTTAAGTGGGCTAAACAAACTGCAAGTTAACATGAAACTTCTGTGATGTTTTGTGAGTCAGACTAATAAATGTATATGAACATCACACAGCCAGCCAGCCCGATGCAGCTTCCCAAGTTCTCTCTCTCTGTCACCAGCACTGGAGATTAGAGTTATAGCCACCGTACCACACTGGGAGAAGGCAAGATAGATCAAAATAACATGGGCATTTTGGACTCTGCTTTGATCCCAAGACCGTCACCTCATCCATGACATGATCCAGCAGATGACATTTCATCTGACCAACCCAAAGGAGCATGCTGCCTTGATGTTCACTGCCCAGTACTAGCACTGCCACAGTGCTGGTAGTGCTGACTACCTGCTACTTCAATCTATAAAACAAAAAAGTCTATATAACACCACATCCGCTTGCTAAAGTTGGGATATCATTACACCTAATTTGTTGTCATACAAATCTCTGCCATCGGATAGCAAAGTGGCCCAGCTTCATGCAGATCTTGACCACCCGCATTCTGCACAATATTTCCACTGAAGAAGTTTATATGCTTATCAGAAGAGCTACTTGCAAAGCTCTTGCCAAAGGAACAGGCAGGGTTTGCTACTGGAGCTACATTTGCAGCTCACATGAAGAATGGGAACCTGAACCACGTGCTGCAATTTCAATGTCAGACTTCCTTTTTTTATTTGCTATGTGTGTGAACCTTCTCCATAGCTAAAAAGTTAATGCTGTGGGTGCTAATTTGAAGCACTTGTGAAAACTCATTAAAATTGCAGTGCTGCAATTGTGCCTCAGAAAAGGTTTTTTGTATCAAATCCTAATAAAGATTTGTTTGCCTTTAACATGCTTTGTTTAATCTCTTCAGATAGATAATAAAGAACCCATCAGTTGTACCTCAAAAAGGCAGGGAGTGGCAATTCTCTTCTAATCAAACAATTTTCTTTACAGTTAAATCTAAAGCCATTAATTAGAGGCCTTAATAAAAGTTATCACCACATATATACAACTCTTAAATGAAGGGATGTCAAGATAAGCATTGAGAAAGCCTAGTCCTGAGGAAGGCAGTCACGCAACGCCACTTTTCAAAAGGCATCGGCTGATCTTCACTAGAGATCAGCCAGCTCGAACATAGCTGGCAGGTTCTGAAATATTCCATCAATGTCAACTTTTGTTCCACGTCTCAAAACAGATCTGTTTTGTGCATCCTTCCAATACCAACCCATGCGGCCACTGCTTCCATGTTGCCATTCCTTAATGAACTAGTCTTCCATGTCCTTTTGCTCTCATCAAAACTACCCTTCCCCAACAACATGAAACAGACCTGATATTCGATATATACTATTATAGCACTCGCAAATCCCTCTGAAATTAGCTGGCATCAAACATATGTAAAATTTATGAGAAGTTGGATGAGCTAGGTCTGTCTCTCCTCTTGTCCGTATCTACACATAATGTCTATACTCACCCAACAATGTCCTATTTTTCTCTACCCTTCTGCTACTTTTGTTTTGGAGCTTATTGATCTCTGTGGTTTGATTTACAGTGTACTGAACAAAATCAGCAACAGTACAGAGGCATACCTCTTAAAAATTCTTCACTATTCACTAAAATCTAGTAGTTTCTTTCTTTTCATAAACACTTAACATTTCACTACTGCATGACCATTAAAACCTCCTTGTTTGAAAGCCTAAAATATCCACTAGCATAGTATTATCGAGTGCACGACTGGGATTTACTATTCAGCAAGTGAAGACTCTGTCCTGTAAGGGCAGGACACCATGGCGCCCAAGGACAGGGCCATACAGTACAGCTCTGAGCGCACGCAGCCACCTGAACTGGCACTGGAACTGCTCTGGCTGCGCATGGAGCACTGGGCAGATGTGTCACCTAAAGGGCTGGGGGCAGTATGAATGATTTACTTGCAAGACTGAGCCTACAGTACAGGACTGGCAGGAGAGTTTGTAGGTATTTAATGCTGAAGGTGGCAATGACAAGGAAATGCTCTTTCTAGTAGAAGAGAACAGTGACATTTGTGATAGCAGTAGCTCACAGGCAAGTCCACCCTGCAGGTTTTGATTGCATTTCCCTTGGAAGATTTTACTCTGGCCAGACATGTGTTAGAGCTCTGGCAGAGGGCTCTGTAATGCCAGAGGAAAGGACCTGTCAGCAACAGTCTCCTGCCTGGAATGTCAAACAAATATTCGGCTATCTTGAACCCAGGCCATGCAGCACACATTCCAGATAAGGGCTGGACCTTAGATCCACTTCAAATTTTTAAGAGAAGCTCATGCAGAGCTTCTTCACAGTGAGGGTAACAGACATTGGAACAGGCTGTCCAGGGGAGTTGTGGAGACATTCAACACCTGCCCGGACACATTCCTGTGTAACCTCATCTGGGTGTTCCTGCTCCGGCAGGGGGAATTGGACTGGATGATCTTTTGAGGTCCCTTCCAATCCCTGACATTCTGTGATGAGACGGGCTGCCATGTGCACTGTAACACAGCTCTGTGGTTGAGGAAACATGCAGCAGTTCTCTGCTTTAGTGGCAGTTCCCATAGGTGCAACCTCTACCTATCCCACACCACATCTGTCCAGCCAGGAAGTGACCAACAGCACTAGTGCCTCTGGACATCCTTTGGCTGACTTAACTTACCCAGACCCCAAGGCAGGGTATAAAATCACCTGAGTTGGTTCATACACACACCGATCCCAGGTCCATTTCCTCAACAAGTGCAGCATCATTTCAATTTCCCATGCCAATATGCCATTCCTAAAATACTACTAACCATTCTCTTCGAATCTTTATTTTTAATAACAACATTTTAGACACATGAGTCATTGCTCTGAAGCTCTATCCTTTTAACTGTCGAAGGGGAGGCTCTTTTATAGCTCCTTAACAACTGGCCATCAGAAATACTTCTGTGAATTAAGATGACAAGAACAGCTTTGGTGAGAACTATCCAGTGTCTGAATTAAGCAAATATAGTCAGTGAGGCTCAGCTGGGCTCACAGATCAAAGGAGGTTATATCCACATGCACAAATGCAGTCAATTTTTTTTGTTTTAAGTTTGTATTTCTGGCTTAAATTTCCAATCACTTTAAATCTTTTTTACTAGTGTTACAAAGATATTACTGATGTTGGTGATTTTGAAAACCTAACTGGACATGGTCTTGGGCAACTTGCTCTGGCTGACTCAGCTTTGAGCAGAGGGGTGGGACTAGATGATCTTCAGAGGTTGTTCCTACCTCAGCCATCCCGTGACTCTGTGACAGAGCTCAAATCTGCCCTGGAGAGAACGTATCAAGTTCTTTTGATGCACATCTGCCTTCTCATAAAATAAACAAGCAGCCACAGAACAAATGACAACTTTGAGTAGACGGTCTGGGAGCAATACAGGAATTGGGACACATATGATTTAGCCCTTGAACATTCTGTGAGCTAGCAATGTCCAGTCGTAACGTCACAAAACCCAGTATTAGTAAAAATATATTTTCAATTTCGTAGACAAAGTAAAGCCTTGCCAAGAAACTAAGTGCACATTTCTAAAGCTGCAGGGTCAAGGTTTTACAAACAGATATGTGAAGCTTGACTCCTAAGCCCATGTTTAGGTGATTGAATAGAAGTTTTCTGATTTTCATAGGTCTGCACTGAGGGCAAACACTACAGCATTCCACCAAATGAACGAGTTCACCAGTAGCGAGATCATGGGAGTGAGTGTTTCACTAACGGTTATGCAACCCTGCACGAGGGCCAAAGTAAAATTACAAAACTCCACCACTTTAAAACTATATACATCAGCTAAGAAATACAAGTTGTTCTATGTCACTTCTTCCAACAGTAAAAGTTTGCTAAAGAAATTGAGCTTTGCCATTACCTGTTTGCAGATGGTAGATGAGGCGGCTTTAATGCGAAGGAAAACGGTGGTCTTATGCACCATAAGCTGTTATGCAAAGAACAAGCTGTGAACTCTTTTATGTATATGCCCCATACACAATTCAAGTGGATTGCAGAGCCTGACCCATTTGTTTTTTCCTTCATATACTGCAATCTCTATTTAAAAGCACATCTCGGAAAAGTTTGGTAGTGTGGACACAGTCAATATTTACCAACTATTTTGAATATTACAACATGAGAGATACAAAGATATCTCTAGTTCTGCTTATTGGCACAGCAACATTCACAGGACTGTTAAGGGCTTTCAGAGGATCTAATTTTTCCATATTTGTCTAAGCCTCACCAAATTTTGAGGTCAGAAATTATTTATAGAAGATTCAAAATAAATCCACCAAATACAAAGAGAACTTTCTACTACTGGTTGCAACATTTCCACCTTCCTTTCAACAGGAAAAACGGTTCCTGGGATATTTTTGTGGCAGTCATAAACTATAACAGCCTTGTTAGAATATGAAATCCCTGCCCTGAAAATCTACATGCTGACGAAACACTGAGTGTTTATAAACTGCACCTTAGAGCTCTTCCATTTAAAGACCAAAAATAGCTCAATGAATAGAGAATCACAGACTGCAGCACTGAACGGACTTTGAGAGATCATCTGGTCCTTCTTCTTGCCCCGGCACAAGGGGAACCATGTTTGAATCAATCCTGACAGAAGCCTGTCTCATCTCTTTTTGGGTTTACTTAGCAAACATTGTCCCATGCTCTTCATAGACTGATGAAATGAAGCATACGGTAAAGATACATATTAATAGTACATGTTACTTTGTTGTCTGGCACACTTAAAAATCATAATACCCCAAACCAAGGGTGATTAAGTCTAGATACATGTGTCTGAAACCATAAAAATAACTCGCTTCAGACTAACTACTTACAAGAACCATGAACCAGAAAAGAACTGCAATAAAAGATCTACAACTCTTTCCGTAACTCTCGACTGACAAGAACATTTTTTCCGACCAAGAGGAACTCTGACTTAACAAGTACTTTTGAACATCCATAAATATTAACATATATCAGACAGAGAGCTCATTGTAGCAACTTTGCTTTTGGAGTTGGTATTTCAGGATGACTCCTTGACAGGAGAAGTGGAATGCCAGGCAGCTGTATCTCCCATTGCCGTGCTGAAGGATCATTTTTTGAACAGAAGTTCACTGGAAAATGCAGTAACCTCCCACGAGCAATACTGAATAGTCACACCAGCAGCCTGTGGGGGGATGAGAGCTTTAACAATTTGGCAAGACAGAGAGCTGGCTCTAAACACTACATAGTCATCAGTAACATTTAAAAACCAGCCTTTATACAGAACACGGAAAAACTGTCCAAATTTGCTCACTGCCAAATCACTCGAACGCAACCAAAAAAACCCCGAAGAACTAGTTAGACAAAGAAAACCTTCAAATACTAAACTGCAATAGAAATATGGGGAAGGTGTTAAGATATAACACTATCAATTTCAATAAAAGCAGGGAAAAAAAACATTTCCAGACTTAAGCCAGAAAAAGATCAAAGCCATCAAACCACACCAAGTCCATAAAATAATAAAAATCCACTAAAATTGGCTAACTAAGAATTAAATTGATCTACTACCTCAAACAAAAAGTCTACAGCTGTTTTATGATTTGCACTGATTTCCTTTTCAGGTAAAAAAAAAAAATCAATTATTTCAATTATTCTCAATTATGTTAAAAGAAATAGGGTGACAAGAATCTGCAACTTGTCTAATAAATATTGCAGGCAGTTGTCACGGTACCTACAGTCCCTTGGATATTTTTTTTTAAGTGTATACCAAATCCGTGGTAAACTAGCACTGTGTTTATGAAAGCCAAAGCATCGATGCTCCTATTTGGGACTTACAGTATATAAATATATAAATCTTTTAGTTGAACATAATGGCATTAAGGAGGATGGGATCCATTATGAGTCTAACTGCTAACCAAGGAGTAACTCGCTGTTCCCTTGTGATATCTCACAAAATAATATAATTCACGCAACTAAATCAGGCTTAGAATCTATCATAAATGTACACAATTGGCTGTGAGGAATTAGGCTTTATGATTAGGGTGACACGGTGTTCAGTCCCTAATGAACAAAACAGGACAGTTAAAAGGGTTAGATACCTTTCAAAAGGGGACTGAGTTTGAAGTGAGGTTGTACTGAGCAGATTTGTTCCCATTTTTGCATCTGTGCCAGGAACAGCACAATAGCAAATGAGTTTACTGTCAGAAATGCCAAATAAACACATTAAGGAGCCTGGAACCTGACTCCAGGGACAGACCTGAGCAAGCAGTGTAATTCCTCCAGCCTTCACCAAGAGGAACTGTGATTTGGCACGCATTGGAGAGGCGTTTATTTCCTAGGGAGAAAGGAAGGACTGTCCTGCATGGCCACAGCAGCGATCTGCCATCTCCTCCCCTCTCCCAGGAGTGTCCATGGTCTAGATCCACCCCAGCACTGCTGGTCCTCCTGCCCTGGGGGCACGTCCTGCACCTCCCGCGCACCGGCTCTGCTCACCAGGCAGCTCACCCCAGAAGCAACGCAAATGTTTATCTCCTGGGGGAGACGAACAGCTGGAATCAGAACTGTATTAAAATACACCTTGCAGAATATTTACAGAGAAATCTGGCCAAATTTTTCCAAAAGAATACCAGATAAATCATACATGGTGCCTCGTACAACCAAATAAACACAGAACTATTAGGCAGCTATGCAGGTACTCTAAGGATTAATGTACAAAACCTATAGTGGAATTTTTAGAAACGAAGAAATGCCAGGCCAAGAATCTGTTTAATACTCCGTTCAAAACTGGCTATTTATTCTACATAATTTGTGTGTTTCTCAGCTGTCACTAGTCAAGCCCCTTTTGGGATGTTACTGAGCTCTTGGCTGAAGCTTACGTCAAGGGTTCTGCTGTTAATAGGATAATGCAGGCAGAGTTTACGCCTCCACTTCAACAATAGTAAATTATCCGAAACTCACAAAGAATGCCCTTCCATTTCTAAAAAAATCCCTTAAAAATAGGAGCATATTTATTTTATGCTTACTGATGTTTTTACAGGCCATTTTTAGTCAGGAAACTACTGAACATATAACTGATTACATAGGTAACTACATGATACTGAAAGGCATATCAAACTTCAAAAATATAATACAAAAGCAGAGAAAATACTTTTCTCCTATCACAGACATCTATATAAATCACAGAAATTTCTACTGTAATGGGTACAAATAGCACAGACTGAAATGCAGTGTTCACACTGACAGGAGCCTTTAAAAATTGTCAGAATCAGAAATCAAATTATTTCAACTGGAGATGGATAGCTAGGCCGGCAGAAAACTTGGCTCTGATAACCAAAGTAATCTGGTGCGATTAGAAGTTTCTGAGTGTGGACTGAAACTTACTTGAAATTAAGTCCATCTCCAGCACACAGATTTGCTAACTCAGGCTGTATCTGGTTTAAATTAAGTGATCATTGTTCTGGATTAAATGAATCACCCCCATTACTGCTCTAACAAAAAGAGGAAAAGTCAGCCAGAGTAGCAGTGTATCAGGGGACAGTCCATTTGGAGAGCTTTGCATTTTTCAAGAAAATACCCTGTATGAACTCTAAACCAAAGTGTGCATAAAACACTGTGCAGTACCACAAAAAATTAATACAATTGTGGAATATGTTTTGTCATATATCAGGGCTAAGACTCAGTAAATAATATCCCGTGTCAGAGACATAAACTGCACACTGCTGTTTTTCATGTTACTTTGATAACTTTGATAATTCAATCCCAGGAAGTCAAAAGAACTATTGAACATACATATTCCTTTACATTTCTACCAAATAATTCCTCTACGTTTCTTCTTTCTGACCTAAAGTTGATTGAGCTGTTGTGTGGTAATCCACAGCTGATTAAACTCAATTTGACACATTCTGATGCAACAGCCATATTTTTCTAGGCCACTTTCCATTGTAAGGAAAGCGGATTAGCCCCTTTTTTCCATTTTACTGTAACTAAGTCATCTCTCTCAGTGTTTCTAGTTTAGGGCCATAAAACGAAGGTTAGTTTAACAGACCGTTTTATTTAGTCATTTCCCCTGAGGTTTTTCTTTTCAGATGTTTTAAAAGACCCCCGATTTTCTAATTGTTGTGCCTTATTAAAAGAGTGCTAAAAAGAACAAATATTGGACACAGCTAACCTGCACTGAGCACACAGCCAGAATTACATATCTCCAAAAGTTACTGAGGTCCAGTTTTGCCTTGATCTTGCTGGTAGTCCCTGTAGGCCAGGCCCTCAGGTGGGAGCTCCAAGGAGCTGAAACTTCTGAGAAGAACTGACAGGATCACAGAGGTTCCAGTTGCATCCACTTTGGAAGACAAATATTTCTTTTAATTATGAACCATTTCTAATTTGAGGAGCTGGGATACATGAGCTTCTATACTGACCTAACATCACTGAAGAACTGGATTTCCTTCATTTTGTGGTAACACTCTCTGGACTAGTTACACGACTTCATGGATCATATTGTTCTATGTCACAAGAAAGAACCTACATTATGCTGGAGAACACAACCTATTAATGAAAAAGGAAGTCCTAGGAAGCAGTCAACAACATTAAAGATAAGTCCCTAAACTAAAAGCAAAACCCAAAAGCTTTAAACATTTGGTAAACATGTAGTGCAACATAAGCAAAGGGTAAAAAAGCTCTTGCTATAGAAAAAAAAATAATTAAAACAAACCCCAAAACTTTCAAAGTAAGGGTATATGAAATAATTTTCAACTGAGAGCTTTCACGACTCTAATCTCGTTCTTCAGATTCGATAACATGCCTAGTTTAACCTTCAGCATCATTTTGAGAAAGACAGCACATCACAACTTCAAAAGAGTTGTTTGTGATGGAAGCTTGAACACTACAATATTGTACCATTCTCACCTCAGGGACTATGAACATACATCTGCAAAACCAACAAAAAAATCCAGTTCTGCAGCGTGCAGTAAAATAGTATTTTTGACTGCCTTAAACTGAATTTACTGATCTGTCTTCTGCAGAAGTGCTCATCCCTGCACGACGCCTGAAGCTTGGTAAAGTATTCCAGGCTGTTGTAGGACCATCTAAGAGAGAAACACAGAGTACTTCACATGCTCAATGTATTTTCAAGGATATGAACTACCAATATTTCCTGCCATCAATCTCTTTCTAGAGCTCCTACTGGGGCACAAAATAATAGAGTCGCTCAGATTTCATATGTGAAGTTAAGAGAAGAGTGGATCAGTGAAAATTTAGTCAGTTGCATAAAATATTGCTATATTTCAAAGCAATACAACATCAGGCCATGTGTAAAGTACTGCTATATCACTATATAACAACTATCTTTTCAGGCTTGTGAGATAAAGCTAAAGTACAAATTATCTTATTTCATCTGACATGCTTCTCTTCCTATGATCTAGGTGATCATTCTCCTGGAACATCGTCTATGTCCACATGTGATTATGCTCTTTCTACCAAGGCACTGAGGTTGCCTGTAACTTCAGTATTTCCTGCTGTTCTCATCTTTGGGAAGAAACAATTGCCGAAGCAAACAGACAGACTATATGAAAATTTCAAGTCAGCCACTACTTACTTCAGATAGCTCTAGCAACGTGCAGATCTAGACTAAAAACCAAATGTTGACAATGTTTTTCTTGCCCTTATGTAGTCTTCATGCTCCCCAGGAGAAGGGAATTTTGGATAAGGATTTGTTTCTCAGTCATGAAATCTCCCATTCTTTTTAACAGTCTACCTTTTTTCTTGGCTATACTATAGCTAAATCACTTCCCTCTGATATGAAAGCCTGTTGCATTGCTTTTGCCTACTGCCTTCTTCCTTGTGTCTCTCAGTCTCTCCAATTTGCTGGAGACGCTGGCAAACAACTGAACTCCTCGGCTCACTTTCTGGTGAAAAGAGGTTCAGTGTCTAGCAGTTCCCCAGCTTCCCACATCTTGGAAACAGTGTTCCCAGAAATGACAATTTGATGATCTCAGCAAGAATCCATACAGTACACATGACATTACAGAGGTTATCATGGTACAACTTGCTTCAATTCCTGACCTTCTATACAATGCTGTGCAGCACAGACAGCATTAATATAAATTAATGCTATTTGTGGAATATATTTGGTCTTACATCAGGGCTGGTCTTACTATGTAAGATCACAGAAAGTGCCGAGTTGGGCGGGACCCACAAGGATCATGGAGTCCAACTCTGTCCTTGCACATGACAACCGCACAGTTCACACCGTGTGTCTGAGGGTGTTGTCCAGTCCCTTCTTGAATACTGTCAGGCTTGGGGCCGTGACACTTCCCTGGGGAGCCTGTTCCAGTGCTCCACCACCCTCTGGGTGAAGAACCTTTTCCTAATGTCCAACCTAAACCTCCCCTGCACATCTTCCTGCCATTGGTTCTGTAATTAGTCACCAGGGAGAAGAGTTCAGTGCCTTCCCGCCCTTCTCCCCTTGTGAGGGACCTGTAGGCCACAATGAGGCCTCCCCTCAGTCTCCTCCAGGCTGAAGATCCTGTGTGTAAGACACAGATCATGTGTGTGAGACATAAACCACACACATAACTTTTGCAACAGCATTCCTTAAGCTTCATCTCTTTGTATGTGTGGGAAAGGGGTAGAGAAAAGAAACGTTTCTCTGGAAACAGTGAGATATCTGGTGAGAGAACACAAAATCAGACCCGGTGCTACACAGTTTCATTTGCGTGTTCAAAACTGAGTGCAAAACACACAAAGAAGTTTAAAGAGCACAAATACAATGAAAAAGTAATCCTAGACATTTCATATAAGAAGCAGGCCACAGTGAAATAATTTAAATTGCTGCTCATACAGTAATAATGCTACTACGAGGCAGGGAGACATAGTCCCTCATGCAACAAGGGGATGTAAGTACATTGTAGAGGTAATGACATTGCACTTCTTCATGGTAATAAAAAAATTGAAATAATTGTTTATTTGCTGGCACAGAGTTGTCAACTTGTTTATTTGCTAGCAAATGAGTTGTCAACTTGTTTTCCATTTTAGAAAACCTTATTGTTTTCTTTCCACTTTGTGCACATGAGCAAGGATTGAGATTAGCGGCAATAGGTCAGGAGGAATAATCATTCCACAGCATGTAAACCTGATAGACCATGTACTTAGCCACAGAAATATCTTTAAGTTCCCTACAACTTCACCATAATTCAACTAGGTATATGGTAATTTTTTTCAGCTTCATAAAGTATTAATACTGTTTGCATCTAATTTTCTTGTTTTATTTTGGGTGTGTTTTTTGGATTTGTTGGGGTTTTGTTTTGGTGGGGTTTTTTTGTTGTTGTTGTTTTGGGGTTTTTTTTGGTGTTTTGGTTGGTTAGTTGTTTTTTTACTTTCCCCCTCCCCAACTGTTTCTACTGTATGGAAATCTGCTGGTATTTGTACTGCTTGAAAAGACTGCCTCAAATAGAAGACGGCAGTTTTTGAAACATTAAGCAATGATCAGACAGGCATTGGGCCAAAGGAGAGTGTCAGGAGCAAAGGAACAACGCAGAGACGACAGTAAGCTATCTTGGGAGAAGTGAGAGCACTTTGCAATTCCATCAAGATTTTCTCTGCTGCCAAATGAAAACAACAATGATTCATGCTGCCATATTATTTAACATTCATCATGACTCTAAACCATTTATTGGAGAGTTTACACTGTAGTGCAGACAAACCCTGGTAAAACTAATGGAAGGCAAATTGTCCTTTGAATTGGCATCAAAAACACCTGTGAGAAAGCTTTGGAGCATCTACCATCCCTTTCAGATTGCACTTGAAGTGAAACCAATATTTAAAATAAAAAAAACATCAGTTTATTTGCAAATTCCATCACAAAATGCTGTAGAGACATGGCAAGAGGCTCATGGGGAACACAGCTCCCCAGTGAGAAGTTCTTCACCTACCAGACTGACAGGAGAGCAAGATTTGGCCTGTCCTGTACAGAGTAGGTTGTGGCACAGATTGCTAGATATATGTGAGGAACATAAAGAACATGAAGGGAGAGTTTTTAGTATACAACCTGTACCTCCTTCCTCTTGAACTTGCATCTGTATTTCTCTCTACCCAGACTCCCAAACCAGACTTCCAGTAAGTGGTGTTAACAAAGACTCAAGTTATAGAGGCCCAAGAAAAACAAAACATCTTTTCCAAATAAACTGGGTGAGGAAAAACAAGCGAAATTTTTACTGTCTCAAGCCTAACCTCCAAGTCTTCATTTTTTCCCATGTTAATTCCATCATCGTAAATGAAAATTTTAGCTTTTATGTCTAGTTTCATCACAGTTTCCGTAAAGTTTTAAATGAAGCTCCCCAAAAGCTTCCCAGCCTGCTACTTGAAGTCTACTACTTAAAATAGTACTTCTCCCATGCAAAAGGAAAGAAAACCTTTGATTAAAGGCCCCACAAACAACTAAATGAACAAGTGAAGCCAAGTAATTTAAAGTTTGGGCATGTAATGTACTTGGAGAACACTTTCAAAATCAAATGCCAAGCATATCTACAGAAAAAGCATGCTAAAAGAAAAGTCAACATGAATTCATTTTTTCATTCACAACAAGAACTCAAATATCCTTTGATAAGAGGTTCTGTACTTGAACTTTAGACTTACAGAAGGTTCCACAATGTCTTTAAAACATCTAACAATGCCTATACATATGCCTTTGTGCATGCCTACTGGGTAAACATGGAATGGTCTTTAATTTCTTCACATATTTTTGCTAACTGATACTTATCATTTGGTGATATAATGAAACACATTTAAATACTTCCTTAGGCAAATCTCTTATCAAGTCTTGGACCCTTCAGCATATTAAGAATTTTCAGATTCTATCACAAAGAAGTTGAAGTGTTTTGAAATTATCAGTTCTCGCAGGAAGTTTTACCACCAGTTTAAATTAAGTACTCAGTATTAATTTTATTAAAAATATCTTTTTATCCATTTTTCATTTTAAGAAAAGTATGCTTGACTTAGGAAGAAAAGGAAAAATTTAATAAAGTTCACTTAAAAGGCAATTGTATTTCTTACTTTATATAGGACACAATCTTTTACCTCCTTTGTCTAACACTACAGAGTATTTTCTCCACCCCCTGTAAAACTCTTGCAATTATAAGCACCATTCTCTTGATAAGGAAAGGGACAGAAATCCTTTAAGAAGTGATTCAGGCTCTTAACAGCTGACATTACTAGAATATCTCAAATACAAATTCTGCTGGATGCGAGGAGATCTCCAGATGCTTTATAGGAAAACATGTCAAAAGGAAATAATCTCTGATCAAACTAGAGTTGCCTTTACTGACATTAACAGATATCGGCACTTCTCTCACAAGTTCCGCATGACTGTTTGTCACTGCACCAGATCTATACATTTGGCTGCTACCTAAATGCAGTGAGATGTGTTTGAGAACATAATCAAGCAAAACCGTTCAAGCATTCTTGAAGACAAAATAATCCCACAAATGTGAGAGAGGAAAAAAAAAAAAAGAGAAAAAAGAAAGAAAAAAGAAGTTATATCAATCAAGCAATTTCTCAGAGATCTCTAGTAATTAATTTTAAGGCTAAAATCACAGTGACAGTACTGAGAAGTGGACTGATACCACCAGCCCACAGCACTTCCAATGCACATGGGGTGAGGTCCACATTGCTATCAAAAGAGTTTAAAATGAGCCTGTAGCCTTTAACTCTGTGCAGTGTTTCTGAATCACACCCGACATAGGTGATGCTATTTCCTATTAGTTGGCCTAAATAATTCTTCCAGAATATTCCGAAGTGCCAACATGCAGCTTTTTGTCATCACCTAAAAACTTCTGCTGTATTATCTGTATTGGGCTTTGATACATTCAGTGAACTGAGAGCACGTATGACTGTGCTCACACTACAGATTGCTTCATTAGAGGATTGCAGAACAGACACGGGGATGAAGAAGAAGAAAACACTCACCATGCATTGAGCTGCTTGACATACATAGGGTACACAGCACATGTAAAACAGATACATAGTGGAAACTGCTACACTGTGATTCAAGCTAAACCAAAACCACAATGAAAAAATGTCACTATAGCTTTCGGTTTCATTTACCATTTGGAAAAAAGAAGATATAAGGAAGCTATAAAACTGCAGCTGAAATGATCCATGGATTTTGTTCTAGTTCCAGTTATTCAGCATTTCCTATACTGTAGTTCAGATACTCCACTCTACTACCTTCCATTAGGATTAAATATGGCATGTACATACCACTGAGATGACACTTAAATTAGTTCCTCCCACACTGAAATCAGATACATTGTTCATCCAGTCTTAAAGCTTAGTTTAATAGCAATGGGCTTGTTTTATTAGAAAGTTAAAAAAAAAAAAAAAAAAAAAAAGGATTAACTGGTAATAAGGTTTGGAGTGCATAAAATAACTTCTTCTCTATTCTACATTAAACTGCAAGTATGGAAAATGCTGGCTTTGAAGTGGCTGTTCTGTCCTCTTGGACATGCTGTACTGAATCTGACACAGAAAAAGGTATTTATTAGACTGCAGCACTACAAGCATATTAGGACTGAATGAGTTAAATTACCTGCTGGATGGAATAAAAGATGAGATGACCACATATTAACTTTCCACAACTGCTGGCTAAGGAGGATTCAGTTCATAGTATTATATGAACTTTTGAATCAGAAACTCTGATGTCAGGAAGCTGCAATAAAAGCTCTGCTGCTCCCCTATGACCACAATGTGGACAGAGGTTATGCCATCAGCTTGCACACACATGGAAATTTTGCTTTCCCAGCCATACAAACACACTGAACTATACAAGACTGCAAATAATTAAAACAATTATTCTTTTGAAAGGCCACTTGGTCACTCCAAACACCTGCTGAGCTCACACTTGCACAGAGGCAAATGGTCCAACAGTTGTGTGAGTTCTCTGGGCTGCACTGGGGGAGCCACACTGGGCTGCACTGGTCCTGCAGCCCCACAGCACCGCAGCTTCCCCAGCCTGCCAGAAAACAAGGGCTGAGGACCTTCCACATCTGTTCTAAAGAACAGAGAATGTGGCAGTTCACATTATAAAACAAAGCAAACCGCATGCTGGTTATCAAACAGCTTTCATACAGCTAGAATTAAATGCTACAAAAATCAGAGTATTGCCTTCAGTAAGGGATGCTGTCCCTGCCCCCACATGTGACCGAATGCAAGGCAACATCCGAGTCTGACGCAGGATGGGCTTCAGATATGGGATAGTTGGAAACACTGATCTAAAAGAACAAAACATCATTTTTAAATGAAAGCAAAAGGAAATGAAAAATCACATCTGAAAATGTGGTGTCAGAGAGAAAAAGAGGGAAATGGGATAAAAACATGTCACAAAGGAAGGAACAGAATGCTGCTGGGGGAAGAAGGAAAGGAGGAAGGGGTGGATGGACGGATGGATGGACGGATGGATAAGACAGGCAGGAGTCTAATTACTGGGGCTAAAGGCAAGGGGGAGCTGCATGACGAAATGGGAAAAACAGAGGAGTGCAGTTTTTGAGAAAAAGCAGCAAATACTGGGGTGAAGGATACAGGGAGAGGATAAGAGGAGCGGATACACTGGCATTTGAGAACACAGAAAATGGAGACCCCAACTGAAGGACATAAACTCACATAAAGGAGGAGGAGGTGTATGGAGTGGGTGTGAGGCCGTGAACATCTGAAAAGAGCAGACTGCCAAGACGGAATGAGGAAAAGCCAAGTGGACTGAGGGAATAAGGGCTAAGGATATACACCACCTGGATGAAAAAAAAAGAAGGACTGAATACAGGTTGAGAAAAAGGTGTGAAGAGTGATATATCAAAGCAAAAGAGGGGCAGGAATAGTTGGGGCAGACAGCCTTCTTCATCAACAGTGTCCCTCTATTTTCTGCTCTGTTGCTCACATCCTTTTGATGTCCTACTCCACAACCTCTGCCCTTTAAAGCAGGAATCAAATTCAGTGTTACAAGGACTGACAAGTAAGAGCAGAAAAGAGTCTACAGCCTCTCTAGGGCAGCATCTTCTGCTGTCCTTATAAAAATCTCACAGTCCATTTGCATTAGTGGTTCTTAATTTTTTCCACAAGAGTTTTGAGCTGCATGGCCAGTCATTGTCGGGACATGAACCGAAGTGTCCACATACTCCACTCTCTCACACCTTAGAATAAGAACAACATCCCTCCTTCTGCTAACTTCTGTCAACACAGATGGCCAGTTGACGATGTTTTGCTCCTGGTTATTTTCTTCTTACATACTTTCAAGTGCCTCCACAGCAGCTGGCACACAAGCCAAGACACACACCTCACTGCAGTCCCCAGCATCAGCACAGAGTGTGCAGCAGTGACCATATGCCCAAAGAACTGTCTTCATTTATTCAGGTTTCAGTGCTAAACGTTACCTTGCAAGTAAAATGCACAGTTTGTAACAGCAGCTAATGTTCTCACATCTACAGTGGAGACAGATTTCCTGGTCTATACATAAATACAGGCTTTTTAGCATCTGATTCCTAACTAGCCTCACACAGCCTCTCTTTCCTATAAACCCCTGCCAACACTGCTGAAAGTTTTCTTCTGTGAAGACTGCAAAAATAATGATTTCAGCGTCAAGACCTTTAACTAATGGGCAGAACGAATCTTGGCAGATAAAGCAAAGTCTTCAAAATGCATAACCCATGGCCCAAAAGTGAATGTGGGTTTGAATAAAGTTTGGCATTTTTTCTTGTTTTTAAATGTTTTTCTTTGCCTTTGAATTTTGCTGGCATTGAGGTAAGAGACGAATAAGAAGCCAAACAGAATGAACTTCCCTAGGAGATTGTGATTAATAGGTTTTTAAAATCAACATTCATAGTTGTCTGGTCTACAGGTAAGCCATCTTCAAATTACGCTGTAATAGGAAATCTAGCATGCATTTGAATAGCACTTTGGAGGTTTATTCATCATTGCTATAGTAAAGAAAAAAAATCAGACAATATTCTGTTTCCAAATACCTCTTAAAAATAGCCAAAGAAGAAATATACCTTTCTAATGAAAAGCTCTGGATGCTTTTTGAAAAGCTTCTTTTTATTCAATGTTTTGAGGACAATGTTGCAAATCTCTCAAAGGTGATACATCTAACCCACTTTCTACCAGCCTGTGCTAATTCTCTCCAACACTGCAAGTCATAGAATTAGCATCCTGTGATACCCAGCATTATTACTGCAATTCAATAGCTGTATTCATGTAGATCTCAGGAAAAAATGAGAATCGTTAAACCGAACGCATTAAAATATTTCATTCATAAGTAATGATCCAAAGAAAAAGGAAGAAACCTTACGAAATCTGAGCCTCTATTGCAACATCTATTATTAACTTCAATATGGAAAAATGTCATAGAGGATGATACTTATTGCTCTAATATAAAATTTTGTAAGGCATGCTCTGGGCACATTAATGCATGCTGCCTCCTCATGAAGCTGAACACATCATAGCTCACACAATGAGTGTTTTAGAGAGATTTCAAATAATCTTAGAATAATCTTCAAGAGGTACTTCATGATGCAGCAGGACACAATGCCAGCAGAAAGACTCGAAAGCCGAGACAGGGCTCCAGTGGCACAGGAGGTCACCAGCCTGTCCCCAGAGGGCAGGATGCAACAAGCCCAGGAGTGAATAAAACACTATTCCAGTAGCCTCCAGCTCAGAAAATGCTTTTCCTAAATGCATTTCTGAGGTCTAATTATCTATCAGCAGCCGTGGGCTTGGTCACTTAAAGTGTTTTTAAAGCCTCTTCTCTGTAAATCTCTCTCCTCAAATGCATTGAGCCAGCTGGAAAACTCTGCTGCTTCTGAAAGCAAAAATGACTAAATTATTTTATTGCCAAGTTATAAAATACTAAATATAATATATCTGAAATGCAAACAGCGTTTCTGAGAAGGATGGGGAAGATTCTGATCTGACAGACAGCACTTAACACCACAGTAAAACAGCTGAAATCAGTGCAGTTGCTCTATATCACAGCAATGCAAATGGGACCCAAATGATCTACACTGATCCTTGGTTTGTTTTAATAAATCTTCTGTTCTCTTTATGCAGCACACAGGCAGCCACTAAGATGCACTTTTTTTAACCTTCAATTAAATTTTACCACTAATGTACCTAACAGAATATACGAAACATTTCAGTGTTACGCTTATCAGAATTCCACGAGAAAAGATGGTATGGGGAAATACACACATTAAGCCATGCAAATGGCTTTTTTAAAATAAAGGATCAAAATGTTGGGATCTGTTAAATGTAGCTTCTGCTTTTAAATGGCACACACTGGCATTTTTAGTTTCCTAACTTGAAACATTTACTTTGAAAAAGGGAAACTTGATGAAGAGATTAATTGAGGTCTCCTGAAACATAACTGGAAACTTGAAAAACAGCACTGAGGTTTCAAGAAAGTCATAGATAATTTGCTTGACATACCCTGAAGTGCATGAAATAAAATACTATTGCTTATATTGCTCAAGACAAATGTGCAGAATTTGGCTGTACACTTGAATATATGGTTTCTGAAATCAGCCTTCTGTAATTTTAAAAAGCAACTAGTTCTTCCACTGCTCTTCTCTGAAACAGAGATCTACTGATATCACAATGCAGGTGTTCATTAGTACATTCAGAATTTGGCCCACAGCAAGAATTTGCACCAGTTCACCAGTATATTGCTTCCCCTCAGAAGCAGGACATTTTGATGCCGTCCTTTAGGGCCAATCATTGTATCTGCTTTTATTTTAAACCACGATGCTATGTGAACGCAATCGTACAGCAGAAGAGAATCAAAATAAAACACATGTTCATTTGCACTCTGCCTGATCTCTGTTCTCACTTTTTCTTTCTAGTCCCTGCCCACAGTGCGATGTTTCTTGCCTGTGAAATCCATGGCTGTTACATCACAGGAAAAAATCTTACATTGAGTTATAAAAGTTGCCATCCCCAGCAAAAGCCTGAGAGTAAACATACAGCTTATAATTAGGATTCTGACAGGTCTCTGTGAGAGCAGAGTCTGGAGCCAGGCACAAGCACAAAAATCCTGCCCCTCAGGTAACATTACAGGGAAACCCAGAGTAACCCACTTATCTTACAAGCAGCAACACTTGCAAGCTAAAGAGCTACTAACAGAAACACAGAATGACACTAAATATAAAGGATTAGTTTCAGCAATGCTAGAAGGGAGAAAAAAATCTGAAAACAGAATATTGTAAGAGCAAAAGGAAATTGTAAAATAAATATTTCAGGATTTAAACTAATAATAGAAAAGCTCATACATCATCTTTACAATCTCTCCCTTTCTTACCAAACATCTATCCTCTCCAAATGGATGCCTATTACCAGGTCTTCAGCATACATTATGGGATAAAGAGGACGGTAGGAATCTAATTTACTTCTGCAGGGAAGAGACGCCAGAGAAAGGGCTAGAGGAGCAGCAGAAAATCCTGGAGAGAGCTGAAAATTTCTAGGAGGCTAAGGATCAGTCTGCACAGTGTGGTTTTGTATAGAATGATAGGTAATACCAAGCCAAGACAGCCAAACCAAAGGTCACCTTCCTCTCAATTTCTGTCCTCCTGTTTGGGGTCAGGAACCTAAGCATTTCAGGCACTGGAGGGTAAGAAAGGCAGGCCTAAATAAAGCCTGAATAAAAGGCACAGCCAACTATAAAAATATTACACTGCACAGTACCAATACTGGTACTAACACAAAATGTGGCTGAATAGGTCTTCCTGAAAGAATATGTGATTCCTGTGATTTCTTATCTATTTCAGGTAAGAAATAATGAAAAAGAATAATTTTGACAAGCCCACAGAGCACAACGCAAAGTGTCTTTGTTAGTGAGCTCATCGCAGTGATGACAGGCTCTCAGAAACACTGAAGTTTCTGACATTGCTCTACAATGTGCCCTCTAGAATAACTGCCTGTAAATTATAGAAAATCAGACTCAAACTTTAGAAACCTCATTTCTGAGCCAGATTATTTTTCTTCTTGTATGGCTGCCTTGTGGCCAGTTCCTCCATGTCCAGAGGCCTCAGGCCCTGCAGCACCAACAGCCATTCAGCTTCACTGAGCTCCTGGCATCACATTAACTCTACCTGTTTGAAAGATGCAGGAATTACTTTCTATAAACACATTCCAAGCCCAAGTCCACCAATCAAGTTGTGAGGTTTTTTTTCCTATCAAGCTGCCATGTATTACATGAGGGAGTAGGCAAAAATTAAGGCCAGCAATAGTGCGTCAGTAAAACCAGGCCAAATGACTGAATTCCATACTGAAGTAAATCAAAAGCCTACCTCAGTTCACAAGAAGTTTCTGAATCACATGTATGTTTATGTGTATGCACACATGTAGATTTTAGTTTGGGTTGGTTTTTGTTTGTTTTCACTTTGCTCATAGTTTACTGTTTCATTGTGATTGTTTTCATTTACTTCATCTCATTGTTACATGATAAATTGTGCCATAAACTACAAATTACAACTCATAAATCCCACATGCCAATTTACCCACACTGTTCCATCAGCAGATGTTTCAAGAAAAGCTTGGTCAGCCTTAGGTAACTCTAAACACAGTATTATTCACTGGGACTGGAATTAGATTTGATATAAGCTTACATCAAGTTGTTGGGATTTGTATGTACTATGAAGAGTCAGAATTTTACTTTTTCCTTCATCGATAGTTAGCAAGAGAGGAGATAATGAAGTGCATGGAGTGGGGAACTTATTCACTTGTTTTGCAAAAAATTTATTTTCTGTACCACTCTGAGATACATTTATGATCAACAGTGAGTCACAGGATCTAGCTACAGGGATCACATAACATCTGTAATGACAGAAAGGATGAGAGAAGCCCTGCTCATGAAAGCCAGACAGCAGAGGATCTGGAAATCCAGAGGAGACGTCTAAGAAACACAGATGGATGTTCTATACAAAAGAGAAACTGAGTACATACATGCAAACGTACAACTGAAACATGAATCTATTGTTACACTCAAAATTTTGGTTAACAGACACCTTAAGCATATGGAAACAGCATTCTATCTCTGTACATAATCTTTTTAACACACCCCACTTGTGTATATGTGAAGACAGCCTAGAAAGACTGACATGAAGAAGGGAGAAAATACACTGAAGGCAGAATTCAAGGATTCTCGTGTATGATCCAACCTCTAGGGAAAAGCAGACAAACAAACAAAACTCAAAAAACCACAACAAACCAAATAATCCAAAACAAACACAAAACCAAACATCAAAACCAACCAAACAAAACCTCTTACCATTATTACTGTTATCATCAACTAAAATAATCTCTTTGAGCAGGTGAGCAGGAGTCCGGTCAATGGCTGAGTGAATGGAGCGCAGAATCACCGAGAGAGCTTCATTAACAAAGATGAACACAATGCTGACCTCGGGAAGCCTGTCAGGAAAAGTAAGGTTTCTGCACCTGAAGAAAAAGGTGAAAGAAAAAAGAGTAAACTATTGGAAGTCACAACGTCAACACAAACTCTTTCAGTGAAATCTGTCCCCAGTCATACAAATGACAATAGAGCTTTTGTAGGCATGGTCCCCATACCTGTCTAGAGCAGGTACGGGCAAGAACAAGAAGGATTTGCTGAAACCAATCTCCTGAATCTGCCTGTGCAGCCAAGGCCTAGAGCAAGCTCATTTTTCCATCCTAGGCCCAAATCACTGAAAATCAGTTTGCAAATCAAATGCAAACTCCTGTTTAAATGCAGCTTCCAGTTGCAGTTGTTCACAATGTCTTCCTGGACAGTGCAGACAGCAATGAACAGTTAGCTCCTTACTTTAGAAAGCATCTTCTTAATAGCCACATTAATTATTTTTGCTACAGAGTCTATCATCTATCTCAAGTCAAAATCAGGGGCTTATTTCTCAATAATAACACAGGAAAAGACCAGCTCCTAAGAAGATTCTTCTGAAGAAGCTAAGACTGAGAGTGTAGCCAGAAAAAGAGGAAAAACGGATGGAAAACTTATGTGTAACTCAGTCAAGAGGTTTAATCAGAATGAGGAATACTCTCGTAACCTGATGGATTTTCCTATGGTTTTTAAAAATACATATATTTTAGCCACATTCCAATTTGCTTATGCGAACAGCAGTATGGAAGTGTTGCCCACAACTTTGGAGTTCCTGAATATTTTATTGGGTTTTTCTGCTGCCCACAACTTTGGAGTTCCTTAATGTTTTATTGGGGTTTTTTTCCTACTTCATTTAAAAAAGGATTCAAATTCTTTAATTTTATGAAGAATAGAAAGCCCTTTTACCAATTTCTATCTTTTAAACTGTCAGCAAAATATTTGCTTTTTCAAGTAAAGTGACAAGTTAATTAAGTAAAAGTCATTTTCTCTGAAACTTTTAGTATTTTAATGCAACGTTTCTGAACCACAATCAATTCTACCTTTTTTCTCAGATCTGAGACTATTTACTAGGATGAAATCAGGTTACAAGCTGACCCACGTATCATTTCTGTGTAGGCTCTGTAGATGGAAATGATTGATTGTAACACTTCTCTGCCTCCTGACAACACCGGAGTGTCTGAGGTTCTCTAAGCACACCCAGGAACTCCTGGAAGCTGCGAACAGCATTTCTAACATCTGCCGGTCAGCACACAGAAAGCAGCAATGGATTCAGAATTTTCAAACCATGCTTGAATATGACTCCTTAATTAAATTTGTTCTTCAGTTTGAAGACAAAGCATGGCATTTTTTATTATTATTATTTTGTGGTTTAATCTGTATAGTCAATAAATGTGGGTAAGTAGTGCAAAAGCATTCCTCTTCACATGGTGGATGTTGAACAAAAATTAAGTTCAATCCAGGTGGCAAATTTACATGTGTGTTTTAAAGTTTCTGAAAAGAGTCAGTGCACAGGACACATGATATTCAAAAGCACTGAGAGACACATAATATTCAAATTCAGCTGGTCAATCAGTTTTCTCAATTCAGTCACTAGTTTTAAATTGATGGAAATCACATTACAGAAGTTATTTTACACTTTAGGTACTTTTCTCTCTGTCACCACGTGAAATTCTATAGACATGTAAAACAGAAAACTGAGTCTTGAAAACGTGATGACAACAGTTTCAATCTTGAAAGGTGTACGCTATATTTTTTTTAATAAGCTTGTTCATTCACCTTTCTGGAACAAACAGGAAACTTGTTCACAAAGATCCACAGCTTTTTGTGTGGCATCAATACAATAGGGAAACAGCTAAAATGGTGTTTGGATTTACTGATTCCCACTTGTAGCTTGATCTTTTGGCTGCATAACAAATCAAAACTTACTTTCCAAAATCAGTTTGTATTTCTATCGGTGTGTCACTCCCCTGTTCTGGCTGGTAGGAGAGCTTTCAGCTTTAAGCATCAGACTGAAAAGTCATCTTTGAAGCTTTCATGAGACCTAAAAGCACATAACTATTTTTTTTGACAGCAGATCAAACGTAACAACAGCTTGTGAAAGTGTAATTGTCTCATTGATAACAAATTGCTCCCTTTTTTTTTCTTTAAAGTGAACACCAAGTCATTAAAGATGTCTTGTAATAAAATTTCACTACTCTCTGAACATCAGATTCTCATAAATGTGGATGTCTTTTATACCCGGCCTTTATAAGCAGCTGCACTCATGATTCTTACTGGTTTCAGGGTGTTTTTCTGGGAATCAAGATTTTCTAAGAAGGACTTATCAACAGGTTCACAAATCAAGTCTCAATAAAAATGTAAATACTGCTGTCATGGTTTAGATGGACAAACAACATAGACCAAGTTCTTCCAGGATGAAAGTAGTAGATGCCATTTATTGCCACAAGTGCATTTTTATACAGTTTTACCAATTCATGTGTCTCTTTGCTATTGGTTACAAGTTACAGCAGTAACATCTCATTGGCTATTTTTGCTATCATCCATGTTACTCTTTTACTCCCTTCTCTGTCACGGGTGCATCCTTAACATCTCCAGATACTCCTTTACTCCCATCTTTTTCATGGGTAGGCTTTAATATCTTCAAGGCTAATTTCTGTTCCATGCCCTCCGTCACGGAATCCACAGACCCACCATAGTCCCACATGTTGCATTTTTCAGTGGAGTGATATGTAACCTGTAAAGTTCACAGCTGCTGTGGAGCACATGTACCAGACAGGAAACGAGAAGACTTCCCCTTGAAGCACCGAAGGCGCTCTGCATTCATCAGAGCCTAGAGCCTACTTTCCTAGAGATAGGAACCTGAGTGCTTTTCATTCAAAATAAAACACTACAACAAGAGGCAGACGGAGCTGGGTTTTCTGCCACAAGACCACCAGTGCAAGGCAGAACTAGTTTTCTTTTAGCCAGTAGAGTTCAGGAGTTAAAATCTTCAACCAGAACAGAGGGAGCATGAATTCGGTCTTCTCTGATCCAGCCAGAGAGCCTTCTAACTACTTGCCAGTGCAGTGTGATTGTTTTCAGTCCCTCTTTTCAGAGTCATTTCACTTTCTATGAAGCAATTAAATGCACACTAAGTTGGAGTGATACCAAGTAAGCCTCTCAAGCTTTGCGTTAAAGGCAAATTCCCTGGAGGAAGGACCTGTACGGCAGTATCCATTCCAATGGATGCTCATGCATTTTAAACCCTGGACTTCACTCTTTATGGTTATGTCCAGTCTTCTAGATCATAATGCCACAGTAACTGTTTTGATCACTTTTTTCTTTCTTTTGCAAACCAATATTTATTGTTTTCATCTAAGAAATACTACTTGGGTTGAAGGAATAAAGGCACCTTAGAGAACCTGGGTCTCAGGTGTAAGGGCACTTTATTGGGAAGCAATACAGAGCCATTAAATGGTTGAGGTTGGAATGGACCTCTGGAGGTCATCCTGTCCAACCCCCTGCTCAAGCAGGGTCACCTAAAGCTGGCTGCCCACCATCCTATCCAGACAGCTTTTGGGTGTCTCCAAGGATGGAGACTCTACCACCTCTCTGGGCAACATGTGCCACTGCTCAGACACCCTCACAGTAAAGAAGTGCTTCAGTTTGTGCCCACGGCCTCTGGCCCTGTCACCGGGTACCACTTAAAAGAGCCTGGCTCCATCCTCTTTGCACTTTCCCTTCATGTATTTATAGATATTGATGACATCCACTGTGACCTTCCTCTTCTCTAGACTGAACAGTCCCAACTCTATATACACACATAAGGTTTCAAATCTTCTTAAGGAAAAAAGACTGTTCTTCACACCTGCCTCCTGTACCCTACAGTGAGTATTTTAATGTCTGAAACCATTCATTAAAGAAAGGTCATCCTCTGTGGTGAACAATCTCTTAAAGCACTGCTTTAAAACGCTGCCCAGATGGCTGAGTAGGTGCAGCAGGCACAAACTGGCTTGGGCTCAGCACGGGCAAACCTGAGGTGAACCTTGGACAAATGTGAATTTTAGGTGCCACCAGGGTTAGGTGGCATCTGAAAATAGGATTTTCAAGGTGTATATTATATTATATTCCAGGCTCACAGTGTCTGGGAGGCTTCTGTACTTATGAACATGCAACAGTTTTTAAATACTAACCCTCCCCATTTCCCAAAAGATGCTAAAAGCATTACAGATCCAGCTCCTTGACGAACAGACCTGGTACACAGTGTATGTGCATGTGCATGCCATGCTGCATCGACCAAAAATATTCCATATGCAATCTAGATAAGATTATTCAGTGGATGTAATCTCTTACATGCAAGTTATATGTAAAAATCTGCACGGCTATAATGAGAAATCACTAACAAAATTCTAGTCTTCTGTACACCTTTATAAAGCAAGCACATTTCTGTTTGATGTAAAAATTGAAATATCATGCAAGCTTTGAAAGTCTGGCTTCAAACAAACTATGAATGAGTTAACAGGCTTAAATATTAGCCTGTAAAGCCTGTTATTTTAGTGATACACTTGCAGCCAAAATGCACAGAGATATAAAATGGTCCAGCAAACAAAAGTACAGCCAGTCTCCCTTTTAGCTGTCTATCTTAGGCATAGGAAGATAATATATTTGTTATGCTCAGACATAACAATGCACAAAGAAGGCAAAAACGAAACTCTCCAAAAATGATAAGATATGTCACCTATCGGATAAACAGTAGCGCAGTGATTTTGGAGAATATTTTAAACGACAAAGAAAATACACTGAAAATAGTTAAAAGAAGTTGCTTCCTTAAAAAAATGTATTTTTTTATCCTCTGTTAATTAAGCTAAGGTTGACATATACGTGAATTATACTTTTGTAAGAAGTTAGTGACAAACTATATTGCAAAAGTGTTCCAGATGACCAAACCAGCCCCCAAAACACTGCTGCCCTACCAGAAATACATGCATAAACTGAAATGTTCCAACAGAATTTCTGTTTCTGGCATGTGTTCCATCCATTTAAAGGAAATTATTTGTATTGTTTTTCCTACCTGCATTCATTTACATCTCTTCAATTTAAATCACACTGAACGAGATTTTGCATTGTCTGGCACCTTGTGCAAGACAAGAGCAAAACGTTTAATGCCGCGAATGTCACTTGATTCCCTGTTTGCTACATCACACATTAAAAGATAACTACATACAAGAGAATAGAATTAAGCTCTTGTTGTGTCTAATTTCTTTAGTCTTTTCAAATGAATTCTTTTTCAATTAGGGTACAGTCCTAAATTGAGTTCAAGTTTTCTTTTTTTCTATTCAGACTTGTTTATTGTCTATACTTCCAGCTTGAATTAATTTCTTTTTCAATGCATGTAGAGCTTTTAAAACGTGAATTTTCCTGCCTACACTGTTTTTCATATCAGATGATAACAATAAAAATTACTTACTTTTCCTACTTTTGTTTTTAATTCAAACGAATCAGAATTCAACCCACACACCTCAGACCACGCACAGAACGCAGAGCACTTGTGCAGTTTCACAAGTACATCTGTTTTCCTCTTTATGGCAAGTTTTACGAGGAGTAAAATTCCACAATTCTAAGAATGAACAAGAAATAGCTACAGAGAAAGTGTGTGTGTGCACGTGTATGAAAGATACACTGAAGGGGGAAAAAGGGAGGAAATTGTATGGAACAAAATCTTAGATCCATTAAGCCCTAAGCCCTGGACCGTTGCGTGGCAACCGGCAATGCACAAGTTTCAATGACAGCTCTGCCCTGGACACATCCAGGGGCCTTGGACAAGACCCCCAACCTGCCCCTCTGCAAAGTGAGGCTCTCGCTACAAAACCAAATCCAAAGTATAGAGTATGCTTCAGTATTATGACTAAGAGATTTTTAAATATAAATTCTAAATATTATTTTGAATTACAATAACGAGTACCATCCCAATGTAGCTAAAAAATTACCTCTAGCAACCTACTTCACTAAATTACATTGGGCTAATAACACTAAAGTAACGGTTGTCATGGTTACCAGAAATTTAGAGAAACTCCTGGTGTTCTATTTGAAGCACAACTCTGGGAAATGGAGGACAGCATACATTATGAATCTTTCCAATATTTGTCCACAAGAAAATTATATTCCTCTAGAATATGTGCACTGTGATAAGACAATTTAGTCAGTCACATTAAAATTAGTTCAGCATAACCATGCAGTGAGAACAAAGAATGATTTCCTGCATTAATAACTTATCTGAGACCTTCTACAAATATATATATAAAAATTATTTAAAATAATTATTTTCTACAATTTATGAGAACCTTTCATGAAGAGTTGCATGGATATTGCAGCCAACAATGGCGAGAGAACACGTTTTTTATTTTAATCACTAAATTAGGTCATCTATTCCACCATCTATTCATGTAGTATAGTACTCAAACATTTGGGGTTAAGGTTTTGTTTTGAGAGTGTATGTGGGAAGGAGCTTTAGTTCTAACAGAACAAAAATTTCTCAGAAGCATAAGCAGAACCAGAATTGAACTTTCTTCCAAGATCTGGTAACATTTTGTCATCAGCCAAAATTGCAAATGGAAGTTCAAGATGTATGGGAGGAATAAATGAAATAAATAAGACTAACACTCTTGCAAAAGAACTTAGTATTGTAAGAATTTCAGCTCAACTATTTATGTTAACAATTTCATTTTGTGATCCTTCTTCATTTTTCCTTTCACTACTCTTAGGTGTTAACTGAACTATGCTAATAAGGCTGCCGTTGAACAACATATAAAAAGGGCTTTTTTCCTGATCTCTGAGGGTTACAATCTATTATTACAGAACTACAGTCAGCAAGACAGTAATTCTGCTGCAAATTTAGAAATCTTTCTTTGTGGTCATCATCTTCTATTACAAGGGAGTAAAGGCAGGCAAACAATCATGTAAGGAATTGGAATACAGAGTTACCATATAAGCAAACATGTTTGTTTTGTTTTTCTTCTGGCATCTATCCCTAAAAACAAACAAAAAATTCATAATAAAGAAAGATTAGATAACAGGAAAGGAACTTGATACATATGCAGATAAGTTCCAAAAGGTTCTTGGTCTCCTAAGCATCTTAGAGCATAGATTTAATTGTAACAGACTGATTCCACACTCTTAATAAAAGCTATTCATGTCAGTAAAATTACACAATAAAGGTCCAATTTATTTTTGGTACTTAAAACTGAGACCTTTCTCTGAATAAAGCAATCAGAACAGTAAGCTGGGAGTTGATGATTTCAATAAAACTCATTTTCAGATGAATATGAGAAGAATTCTGTATAGCTATTTGGCCAAAAATTGTTAGCCTCTCACAGCATTATGCCATGGATTATTCTAAGTACGTTTTAGTGTAAAAGTATGCCAAGTGAAAGAACATTCACATGTTATGACACATTAATAAGAGACTGAGAGAGAGAAAATGAGAGCGAGTGAGAGCGCGCACACCACCGCATCGCAGCTTCTTTCCGTTAAAGGAGACAAGGGGGAAAATCAAAACCAACATGCATACATTGTTATTACCCTGGGTTATTATAGCAGCTTGGACTGCCGCTGATTTGGTATCACCGCTAGTGATGTTAAATACACCTAGAGCAGCCGTTTGAGGAGATGCATTCAGACAGGACAAACTGCAGCACCGAGCAGAATCACGGAGGGCGGCCACTCAGGCAGCACGCACCACAAGCAAAAGTGAGACAAGACAATCAAAGGTAGAGACACGATTACCTGAGAGCAGGAAATATGACAGAATTAAACATTAGATATTTTAAAAGGATGCAGAATAATTTGGTAATTTTAGGACTTCTGTCCAAAACAATACAATAGGTAAAGTACCATGCTTTTGTGCTCTTTTTTCCTTTGAAACATCAGATACAACATGCAATATTTATGCTATCTTCCATGAGCAGAAACAAAAGTACTCAAACATGGAGCCACATCCATAGCTAACACAAGCCCAGCAAAACAGAATGGTTTCACAGGTGCTTGTGGACACAAACACTTATGGAACTCAAATCTATAGGACCTGGCTTTTGGGAACAAGCAGAGCTAATGTGCAAATGCCAACGTGAACCTCACAATTTGAGACAACATTTTTCTTACATCAGTTTTAATAAAGTAAAACCTACAGGTTTATACAAGTCTGACATTTTGCACACTACATCCAGGACTGCATATACCACCATGACATTGATGGACATTTTGGACAGACGTACATACATAAATAGCTTTTCTCCTAAAATGCATCACTCTCCTCAACCAGCCATTCTTAATTTTTCTCCCTTGTAGTTATATCTGTATTCAGTGGATATCCCATCTGCTCTGTTTGTGCCCTCTTTAACACAAACGTAATTTTGCTGCTCTTCAAGGCTTCTATCATTGTTCTTTGCTGAATTGAGCCTCAAAGTAATACAGTTTGGGACTGGTGAACTGTTTGAAACAAGTAGGACTTACAAAACGGCCAAAGCTTTTCTCTGGACAGGAAACAGGACGTCTCCTCTGCACTTGTCTGGATGCCAAACAGCACTGACTCAGCTGGGAAAAGGGCAAACCTGCTACAAGCCAAATGCTATACCATACTATTTAACGATCTCCAAAGAAGGAAAAACATTTGAGCTTTAAATGCTTCTTTTTTCCCCTCCACCCTTCCTGCCTTTGCTTCTTCACACAAATACTGTTTCTGCTAATGCAAGTTTGGCTGGTTGCAGTTATACTGACTGAAAAGTTGTTTTATGCTTACTGGTCAGCTCCTTCATCTCATAGAGCCTACGCAGGAGAAAAACCCTGCAGAATCGTTCCTTAGGTGGGGTCCTGCTGCACATCCCTTTTCCCACTACCCCTCACTCTCTCATCACATAAAAAAAGAAGAATGTTATCTCTCTTTCCCGCATGTCCTTCTGCACACTGGATCAGGCGACAAAAAATTTACAAGCAAACAAAGTAGAATCCTAAGTGCATCCACTCAAAAGGAGATTTGGTATCCAGCTTTGGGATCCCTAAACAACCTACATTTTAATAATGTCTTTCTGTGTGAGCTTGTTCAATGTTTCTCTCATGACAAGCTTTGTGGGCACTGCCTGCCCTACTTAAAGTAATGAGCACAACAGAATTACAAGTAACACAGAAGTATTATCCTGGTCCTGCACACAGTAAGGGCAACACTGGCTTCCTCGATGCTACTGGCTCATTGGAGCCAGTAGTTATCTGTTAGTCTGTGATGGAGATAGTTTACAGGCTAACAGAGTACAGAAGGGTGGTAAACAGCAGAGCACCCACTTTCAGCAGCAGAAAATAAATGGAGGCCTTGGGAGAGAGCATATAAGCAATACTCCATAATACTCCTTGTACTATATACTACGTATTGCAAAAACAGAGCCTACTTCAGGATGTGATGATGACTTCAGGAGGCCAGGACATCCAGAGGAGTTATTTATTATAATCTGTATCATAACAGATTATTTTGGACTGTGCTAGCACAAATATTCACAGGGAAAAGTAAACAAATTCTGAACATTCTGCCACAGGACATGAGGCTCATGGCTGTACAGAGGGTTAGAAACTATTCCACAGCACCTAAAACACGAGAAGGTCCCACTCCAAAGTGTGACAGTTGCCACAGCCTTACCAAGCTGCAATCTGCTGGATGTTTCCATCTGACTGATGGTCATTTCTTCCAGAGAAGCCAGAGCTCAGGAGCTTGAGCAGAGTCCACTGCCCTAAGTACTAAGGGTGGTCTCCCACCTCTACACACCACCCACACTGGAGGACTGGGCAAGGCTGAATATTTGCCTTCTCCTCCTCATGTGTTGTGGCTCAGAAATCTCTAATTGTCCTCCAGTTTTCTCATGGTATTAAATGTTGGTAATATCAACCATAGAAAATCCTCTATGCTATAACAGGGTTATTACATATGTGGAGTGGCCTTTCTCACTGCAGAACCTTGCAAAGAAATGCTGAGCTCCTCTGCTAAGTTATTTTGCTGTGAATTCTCAGAGCACTGCAGGCACAAAGAAGGTCAAGTCCGAGTCATACCAGTATGATATAAAAGGGGCCACTAACACCACACACTCTCGGCAGTTCACTTAATTCTCCCAGTCTCAGCTGGGGCAAACCATGTATGGATTATATTAGACTTCAGTTATATGTATATTTCTGCTGTCCTTCCAACTTCCTATACTTCAATATGATAGGTGATGGGTTCAGGTGACAGGCCACAACTGAGCCCAGACATATCTATGTGAACTCCCTTCCTTCAGCTTCCTGCTCACAAGCCTTTGCCCACACTGACTCTGGCAGAACCACTGCTAAATCCAGGCTCATGAGCTTGGTTAGGCCCAGGCTAACTCTGTCCAGGGCTGCTGTGATACCTCTGCCTCTGTGCTTCTGTGCATTCGTAGTCAGAACAGGAACACCACAGCCGACTTAGGTCCAGCAAAGTTGATTAACTCTGTCTCCATGGCACTTTCTGTGTGCTCTCTTCCAACCACTCCATCCTCCGCTTTCACGCTATGCTGCCTGAGCACAGTATCTGCCCATGGATAATTTAAACACATCTATATAGACTCTGGAAGTGACAAATGCAATTTGCTTTAAAACTAGGTGGTACAAATCCTAAAAATTGATTATTATAAGTGGAAAACATACTCTTGCAGGTTTTCTTCCCTACAATAGCCATGTATGTGCTCTCACACAAATGAGAATTTGCGTATAAAGAGTAGGAATTCTTTTTTCAGCAATATGACTTTCAGAACACCCTGCAGCTCTGTACTCCACAGGGTGCCATATATACAGCAGTGTACGTGCTACCTGACAACACACTTCATTTCCCTCAGTGTCAGAATTTACTGCATTTCAGTGTCAGGCTACCTACTTGCTCCTGAACCATGAATAAGGTGTGGGGGGGAAATATTGTCCTGAGCTACTATTACTAAGCCTTTATTTTTTATGCATGCATTCATAAACATATTATAATGTCTAATATGTTTTTGGCAGACAGTTAACTAAGGATCAAACATTTCACAGCAATCAGGATCACAATTTGTTTCTAACTGGAGTTTCCTTTAAGATCCCAACTCTTAATTTATTTCTTTCAGCTACAATAACATTCATTTTTCTGTCTTTTTAATTTTTAAAACCCATAGTTATAAAAAATTCAGATTGATATCATTCAGGAGAGTAATTTCAAAAGAGATATAAGAACAGACACATCTCTGTCATTGATGTCTTGTTAGTTACAGAAGATTTGTTTTTCCTCTAAATTAGTTTATAACTAAAAAAGATCATCCCTATAGAGAGTGCTAAGCCTATTTAACCAAATATAATTGCGTGTACCTTGATTTCCTTAAAGTCATTATTTCAGCAAATAAGTATTTCTAAAATGTGTTATATAATAATATATAGCATAAATATATTTAAAGTTGCTAAACTATTGCCTACATTCATATCTTTTCACTAATATCAGACAACTTTATACAGGGTAAATTGTACTGCTTACAGCTTCAACTATTAAAACATTTGGCTAAGTAAGTTAATAAGGTCACATCTGGATTGCTTTTGGAATTGGCAAGGAACTAAGAAGACTTTCACATCTTGGTTACTGGTTCAATTCAGAAGTACCCATGATGTTTATTTAAAGATATTTTTTTTTTTTATGACCTTCAAAAAAGCAGTTTTCTCTCCACCAGTTTCCTTATCCCCAGAGCTGTTCAAAGGATCAAATGAACAACCAGTGCTGAAGAAAAAGTTGAGCATTAACTGTCTCTGTGAATGGTCCTACCAGAACAGCCCTCAAGTGCACTAAAGGGAGGGCTGTTCATTCCCTTGGGCCCATCCATCTCACCAAGACATTGTGGAATAACACTGGACATATTTACCCTGCTGACATGAATGCTTCCCAGCAGAGAACAGCCCAGCCAAGGAGGCTCCATGGGCTTTCAGCTGGTACATGCTGCTTGACTAAATTACATACTTCACCTGTTGACTGATCTTTATCAGCCAGTTCGGGGCTTTCAGAAAGAGCAACTCTCATTTTATTTCTACCTTAGTCAGATCTTGTGATAAAACTAAAATTTAACATAACAAGTTTATTCTTTTGGCAATAAACCACTTGCTATGTAATGTAAATTGTAGGTGAGATTAAAGTTCCAAAGGATCTTGGGGAACATTTAACCGATACTTTGTGGGATTTTAATAGGACTTAATCTGGGCACTGCAGTGTTTCAGGAGACACTTGAAACTTCCAGCCTTCTATGTGATCACGCAACACAAGACTTCCAGGTGAAGAACAGCTAATGGACTCTACAACTCAGGCCCAGCAACGCTGGGCTGAACCGCAGCACTCACCCGTTGGGCCTGAGATCAGGCAGGGGCCGGTCCAGCGGCAAGCGATCGCTCAGGTAAGCGTTGTAGCCGTAATACTGGAATTGCTTGAGGGCGATGCGTCTGTTCTCAGGACTGAGATCCTGGCCCCAGTGAGCAAAGAGCGATGAGTCAGTGAATGCTTCTGCAGGATTTTCTTCAGGTTTTGGTGGAGCTTCTATAAAAGAAAAAAAGAAACAAGTTTAGACTTTCATTCCAACGGGCACGAGGGTACGTTACTTTAAAAAGCGTAGCTTTAGGGATGGCAGTCTGTAGGTCTTCACATAACATGCCCTCACATTCCTCTTTGGGCAGTGTAACTAGTAGCACCTAAGGCTCAAAATTTAATATTCAAAATACAGTTAGTTAAAAACAATGCCTTTCTGTTGCAATCAGACTAAAGGCTGGGACTGATAAGTCTAAACAAATTAAATTTCAAAAGGATCGTTATCAGACAACAAGAATGTTATTTTGTTTTTATATACAAAGATGAAATATTTTACTTCAGCCTGAATTATGTTGCTAGAAAAATATTAAAATTTTGAAGGGGAAAAACAAAGACAAAGGAAGAAAGGGTCTGTACTGAACACACAAAATGGCCACCAACATCTGAGTGCAGAATAAGTTCTTTGAAAGTATAGATTTGACATGAATTAAGAATTCACTGCACTTCGCATCCATGTTTAAATAGCAAACCATCACACAATATTTTTATGGTCCAGTTTATGAATCCAGCCTATGTCAGTTTTTAGTCCATATGTAGGTGTGTGCAATAACACTACCAGGATAGACATTTTTGTAATATTTGTGTCATTACAAAATGCTTTTGTTCCACAAGGCCACACCTCTGGCATCTGCAGCAAATAAAGAAGATGGGAACTTAGTTTAAGAAGAGTTCCAGTACAATGAAATCACAGCATTTGTCCTCAGTATTTAGTTGCCCAAGAGAGTTGTTCAAGGTGACTCGTAAGGTTCTCTGTAACAGCCCCATCTCACCCCTCCAACCAGCTCTTCAGTGACTACACAATCTAACCCAGAGAACCCCTCATCCCTGTAAACACTTTATGATATACAGTACTCTAATAAAGAAAGATCAAATGCCTTATTTGACCCTGATTCGTCATCATAAACTAGTGACTCACCAAGAAAAAATATCTAGAAGTTCCAATTATTTATGAACAGTCTCCACATCCATTAACAACTAACCAACTAAATAAAGACTCTTGTTTCTGAAGAGCTGTACTCACAAACCTGTTTGGCCACAGACTTAAAAAAATAAAAGGGAATCTTTGGGAAATCTTGAAATACGTCCAATAGGCACAAGCTATAACTGTGTCCAAAGTCCTCCTGAGTGCACACACAGTCACCTACAGACCTGAGAAATGCTTACATGGAAACATCTAAAGAGAACAATTTGGGTACTAGTAGTATGTATGACCAGAATCCTGACTCCCAAAGAATACCAGTAAGCACATTCTTTGATCTTTTACTAAAAAGAACCCAAACATAAATCGAGATTAAGTTGTTTGATTTGTTCAAGATGTTTTCCTTTACCTCTGACAATACTGAAAGGAAACCAGTGACGCTTCCCCGCATTATGTTCCAACTTCTGTAAATATGTCACGTCTCTTGACTTGTCAAAGTACGGCCTCCCTGCCTGAATCCTGGAAACGGCTCCAGTTCTTCTCAGAAGAAAGACAGCCAAGCCCTCAAACAAGGAACCTACGCTGACAGGCCCTGCTAACACACAGATAAATGTGATAGAGTGGAGCTTGTGAGTTTACATACAATTCTGCAATGGAAAATAAGAAAGCTTGATAAACTCAGATCATTTTAGAAGGTCCTAACTTGAGAAAGTCAGAATAGTTTTTAAATACCAGTCCAAAAACCACAGCAATGGGAAAAGTCACAGGTATCTCTATCTGTTGTCTGACAACTACGTGATCTCCACAAAAATGATGTGAATTTACTCAAAGAATCTCACAAACTTTTTTCATATCATAAGAGATGATCTAGATCACGTACGCTCCTGATCCCAGCCCTTATAAATTAATGTTGCTCAAGACATTTCAAGAACATGTACATTCATGCTGACCAAGAACACTATGCAGGTATTTGCTCAGCCTGCTGTGTGTTACATTAATCTGGACTTCTCCAAATCAAGCACACTTTCCCTGAATGTTTTAAATAACACTTATGTAACAACTTATTGTAACAACACTTATGGCAGAAGACTGTAGGGCCCACCCACATGCAAACAGCACCAATGCATGGAGACATCTGAATAGAAATAAGACTCCTGGTGAGAACAGTGCATGCATATGCCTTTGTAACTACAGGCAGCTTCAATGATAATTTTCCATGGATGAAAAACCATCCCAGAAACAACTGCCTTCACAGAATCACACTCACACAGGCATCTATTGGATTTTATCTAATGATTTTGTGAGCAAGAGTATTTCCTGAAGTGATCTATGAATCTCTTGCTGTTTTGTGATTGAAAAAGCACTCAAAAATCCTGACTGTATCTGCAAGACTAAGATTTTCCAGCAACAGGTATCTGTGAATTTAGTTTACAAGCTCTAATAAGCCACTTGCCAAATACAGCCATTTTTTTTAATACTAAGCAAACATGTTATTTCAATACGTTATTCTATGGGAAAAAGCATCAGCTAGAACTTTCAATTACAATTTCAATCAGTGGAATTAAGCACACATCTCTGATGACAAACTCTTTCTTCCCTTTATTTGGCTGAAAACCCTTGGGGGAAACAGTCTCTCACAAGAAATGAAAACAATTATTATAAGACCATCAGCTGCCGTTCAGCTAGTCAACAAGTGTATTTCATGCCTTAGTCTCTGAAAACAGATCTTGGCCTGAAGTCTCATAGCCTGTTCTTACCACATGCTTCTACAACAGCAGAATGATCATGGGATACTAAGGCTCAAAGGTGAACCAGTAAGTAGTACTGCCTCAAGCAATACAAAGGTAAGCACATTTATCTGCTCAGTTATTACTAAAAAGGAAAGATCAGTTCCATTTTTCCTGTGGGAAGAAAGCTTACCGTCCACAGCACAGTGCTGCAAATGTTAACGTGGGGTCTTCTCTAGATCAACTTTATACACCACACAAAGAGCAGCACTGTACACAGGCACGAGGCTGGTATTAACTCTTAGCAGACGGACACTTTGCCATTAAATCGACCGGTACTGGAGACAAATCACACAGATGCCAGCTGGTTGTCAACCTGGGCTGAGGAGGTCTCCTTTCAGAAGGCTGGCTGGCCATGGCAGCAGCGTGGGCTTGGTCACACAGTGCTTACCCAAGTCAAAAAACCTCACAGCTTGTTTTCTCTAAGCATGTACATGTCTTTAGCTCATGCTTTCTGGATCATGTTTAATAGTTATGCAATTAACCTTAATCTAAAATCTATCGCTTCAACTGATCTCACTGACTGCAGCCTCCAAGGTGGAAATTCAGTCTCCTCTTTCCATTGCTCGTTATATAGAATAAGTCAGAAGACATCGCTGAAACCCAGGTTGTACATGACATAAAACCAATTCTCTCCTAGTAATAAAATACATTTTCATTAGTAATTGAAGCCTGAATGAACTTGCATTAACACTGACCTTGAAAGGAAACACACACACAAAGGTTTCCATAGCCTTTTCTAGTGTACTGGGGACAAACAGCAATGTTTGGGTAGCAGAGGGACTGCAGAAGTGGCCTCTGGGGGACAAGGTCAACATGCCACCCTGTGTCAGACGCAGTCACCTCCCAACAGACCCGCTGCCAGCCAGAGCGCAGCCCATCAGTGAACTTGGTGGCACTTCCGTGAAAAACATTTAAGAAAGGGCAGAAAATAATAAGAAAGAGGGAACAAGGGTACAAGGGAGCAGCAAAAAGAACAGAGGAAATAAGGAAATAAGAGAAGACAGGAGAAGAAGTCAGTAGAGAAGGAGGTGCCTCATGTTATCTTCATTTCCTAATACCAATTTAGTAATTAAATGTTTGTGTTAACCGGCAATAAAGTAAATACTTGCTTTTTTCAGAGGCTGTACAACCAAGAAGCAAATGGACAAACAACAAAATGTATATCCCTTATTATTAGTAAGGAACCACAGACAAGCAAGGCATTAGAAGTAACATGAACAGACAAGACAGTCCCCATCCCATCAAAAGCTGTGCATTTATTTTACTGAACAGAGCTGCTGTAGAGTACCGGTGTATCCCTTTCCTTCTTCTCCCTTCCTTCCTTACCTATTCATAACCTACACTTACTTTGTTAGTTTTTCTCAATACACATCTGTCTCTGTCAGTTTTTGTAAGGCAACTCATACAACTGCTACTCAAAGAACAACACGATAAAAACCCCGATCAGACAACGGGGAATTCAGGAATGGATTTTCTTGATTACCAACAAACATATTTATAGCATCAATTGATAACAGCTAATAATGGCACAGGAATTGTTCTGCCAACAAGAAAATACAAGTATTTCCAGGGAAGTACAGAACAACCACATATTTTACAGCGGCATTCTTAAGTTGTGAGAGGAAGGAAAGGTAAATATTTAATTATACAGGGATTTTTTTCTACCTAATAAATGCTTATCTCTGTTTCAGAAGCATGAATGGCACCTCTAGCAGCACAGATGCATCACCTATGCAAAGGTTTAGCAGTGACCTTTCTTCAAAGACTGTTTTCAGTTTTGTCACCCATATGGCTTTCTGTTGCATCAACCAATTTCTTGTATACCTGCCATGCAAGTGCTTATCCTGCCCATTCATATCGCCTTATCAAGATTTAAGAAAGATCATGACAACATCAGTGGCTACTTTGAGTTTCCAATGGCCTTAAAGAATAAGTTCATGAACTCATGTAATAACACTAACAGCTAGCATTTAGCAGATTAAATGGGTAAGGAACATTGCCATATTTAATCTAATTTCAGTAGTACCTAAGGCATGATGATACTAAAGTATCTCTAAGGGATCATTTTTAAAGCAATTTAGCATCTAAATCTATAATTGCCACTGTGACTGTTTGTATTGTATCATGATCCATCTATGCAAGCCTTTAAGCTTTAAAGTAAATCAGTTATCCTCTCTTCCAATATACATCCGCAGTTAACAACTACTTAGATTACAAAAAAAGGACATAAAGGCAGCCCTGAACAGTAAGAGTTCAGCACTTCACAAATCGGTACGCTGCACATGCTTTATCCTGCTTAATTTGGACCATTAACTGCTACCAATAATACACTTTTTCCCCTCTTTTATCTTTACCCTTTTTTATTTCCCTAAGCTCTACATTGCATAACTTTTCTCTAGTTTGTGATCGATGCTAAATTGACTCTGTTGTGATGTTTTCCATTATTTCTCATGCCTGCCTCTCCTTGAAGTTTCATCACGTAAGTATGGCCTTCTCAGCTATTATTAACCTTTTCTATAAGGTTTTCAGATCAAAAGGTTTTCTGGATCAAAATCTCCAACAGAAAATGGCAGCAGAAAGGCCCATCCCTAATGACAACTGGGAAATTCTGGTAACATAGTTACACTATGCTAACTAAGTGAATATGGTTCTGCAAAATGAACCAGTAAGTTTTGTAAAAAACTCAGCTACATGTGTACTGAATACTTCAAAAGGAAACTCTCTCCAGACCAATGCTGCTGAGAGCAATGGGACTAACAAAATAGGCAGCTTCTCCAGAAACACACACTGACACCCTTAGCTCTGTCTCCATAAAAAACATTCAAGCTCATTAAGAAATACACATTTTGTTCAGTTTCATTCAGATTTCAACTTTTCCTAAGAAACATTATCATGAGCAGCTTTACAATTAAGGGAAAGGATCAAGCCAGAAAAGGGCTGCAACAGTAGTTGCAGGGACAGATTCAGTTTGTTGTTACTAGTCCATAAGACTGCAACCCTCCAGCAGATCAACACTGCCACCCAACTTGGTGTCCTCTGCAAATTTACTGAGGATGCACTCAATCCCCGTGTCCAGATTACTGATAAAGACATGCAGAAGGCACCAATAAATTAGCAAAACTGCACATGTTCATGTGTAACAGGTTGCTCACAAAAGAAAAACAAGTTAGAAATGATGCCAGGATATAGGCAGAAAGGCTCTGACCATGTGCTCTTCTGAGTCCCCCAGTGCTCGACACTTTGATTTACCAGCCTGGGAAGGAAGGAGCGTGCAATGATTGAAGAGCTAATGCAGTAACCATGCCTTACCACACCACGTGGACTCATGATGCCAATCTAAGTAGACCACCATTAAAGGTAAAACAAACCTCAGCTCTCTTTGATGTTCAGGAGCCAGATTTTTGGGAGGTCAGGATAAACTAGCAAATGTTTTTATGGAAGAGTGCCATAGTTTGAAGAAACTGAAGGAACTTTCTCGCACAACCTCTGCAGCCTTCGGATTCTTGAGACAATCAGGAAGAAGCTCACAGTAACTTTATGTGTCAGATTGTCTCTGCTGGTACACTGGGAATTGTTTCAAGATTTTAAGTACCTGCTTTTTCATAGGCCTAATGGTCTCAGACTCTGGCTCCCAGCACTCAAAACAATCTATATTTGACTTCCTGCAGTCAGTAGCATTTCAGCTTTCTGTGGAAGGATCCTTTTATCCTTTTCCTCTGCATGTGCCCTTCATCTGCTAGCCAATCTATAAACTCTGTACCTTCTTGCCAGAGGCTTCTGTACGTGACAGGTAAAAAACCCAGAATTGCATAGAATCATACAGCTTCAATATAGATTTTAAAAGCATGAAAACCACCAAAATTTTGTCACACAGGAAGACAAAAAAGGAAAATCCCACTTTCAAAGTCTATTGTAATTAATGCAAACACATTATCAGCATTCCTAATAATTACAGTTTGACAATTCTTGTCTTGGAAGGCTGATCCCATGCAGGACACTGCTATAAATCCTCTAGCAGATGAAGGCACCTCTGCAATGAAAACGTTGTCTCCTTGTTTGTACAGCCTGATGAAACACTGACAAGAAACGGCAGAAGCAGATCACCAAGATCACTGCAGCAGCCACGGAGAAAAGTATATCCAGAAGCCAAAAATCTAAAGTTACAGTAACAGAGCTTCCCTCATAAAGTGCATTTTATGTATTTTCTCACTCCCTAAAAAAATCACAATACTGCTGACAAGATGTCAACATTAATACTGTTTTTTAATGAAAAGTAAATTTTACTGGTTTGGATACTCGAGTTAAGTTAATTCCCCTTGTCAGAGTCTAGTTTTGTTCCCATAGAACTGATTGAAGTGCACCTAAGAAAAAATGAAATATCTATGTGGGTTAAATTCTGCTACCACTGCTTGCTTACAGCTCAGTAAGTCATACTGAAGTTGCCAAGGTTCCTCGAGGAGACTGACAGAGCCTGTCAGAGTCTGTACAGAGTACAAAAAGCAGCAAAGCCCTCATCTTGAAAACAAACAAACAAACAACACACATCACAACATATCCAAACCACATACAAAACACACAACCACCCTGAGAGGATTCCACTCAACAGCCTTTGCATATTCCAGCACACTCTGTACTTAAGTGTCAACACTGGACAGATCAGACAGGGAATGGGAAAAAAAACAACCCCCCAAAAAGGTGATCCTTTCCTGAAAAGATAACTGTCAAGAAGCTGTGATAATACTACAAATAGTATACAATCAGTATGGGGCTTTGAAGATTAAATGGTATATGACAGCACATATAGAAGGAAATGCCAAAAACACTCTCAACAAATTCTTCACATTTGAGAACTTGAAACACAATTTATTATTATTATTAATTGATATTGCACTATTGCATCTTAGTGCAGCCAATGCACATACATAATGATAAGCTACTAGAGTGCTGCTAACATTTTTCATTTGTTTCTAAAAAATAAAATGTCTTGGAATAATGTTGTTGCTGTTGTTGTTTGGTAGGTTGGGTGTTTTGTTTGTTTGTTTTGGGGGTTTTGTTGTTGTCATTGTTTGTTTGTTTGTTTGTTTTCTGAGAAATAATCCCCTGCTGATAGTCTGTATTAAGGTGGAAATTCAGAAGGCAGCTCAGTTCTGCTAAGCAGTCACCTAACACTCGGCTTCATTTGCTCAGGACCAAGGCACTTGCAAATGTAAGAGATGCAGATGCTTCTCCCAAGGAGGAGACATAAGAGAAGCCACTGGTCCCAGAAGGCCGCAGCCCACTGGTACAGAACACTACAAGACCTTCCACCTACCTGGGCTGTGTATCCTGAGCTCCATTGTATTTGGCTGTTGACTGGTGAAGATGTCAGGCTGCAAACACAGGCAGCGTTTGGGTTTTGACAACGGGATGTTTGTCTCATTTGTACAAAACTCTGCCTGTTTTGCACAATATATATGTGAGTATGTTCACCCAAAGAAGGATGGATGTTCATGTAGAAAAGTAGGATGTTTCCTGCCTTGGCAGACTTTGACTATCTAAGAGTTTCTAAAAAGTCATTGTGCAAAGTTACTTTACAATGAAGATGTTTGCAGATGACTCTCAGAATGGGCTCAGCGCTAGAGGGCAGTGTAAGAAACAGGAAAATTTGTCTTCCAAGAGTAATCTGAAGTTATTAAGACTTCTTAAGAACTTGTTAAAGAGCTTTCAGAACTGCAAGTAACAAAGTTATAAACTGCTAATTAACCAGCAAATTCTATTACAGTGGTTATTTCCTAAGGGTAAGAAAACATATAGGAGAAAAATATAATCGCTATGTTATCAAGTAAATGCTAAAATATATTGTGTGGGTGCACGCAAACAACATTTTATAGGAGCAAGGTCTTGGTAAGGGCTCCATATTTCTCTTATATACACTAGAACCAGCCTATTCTGATCCGAAAACACTATAAATCCTGGCTGCTGTTGTTTCTACAAGATATCTTCTCACTACCAGCCTATTAAATTCCTCTCTAGCCATAACTGTGCCATGGATACGAATCAGGCTAGACAGATCCCTGCATCATTCCACGAAGTTAACATAAAGTTACTACAAGCCTGGACATCCCGAAACTAGGGTAAAAGCTTTTAACTTACTGGAAAGACATAATCAAATGAAATACGTATTTCCAAGTACAATCAATTTCCTTTGATAATATTTACCAGATGAAGATACAGAGTGCTCTGACAGGTATCAATACCGCACTTTGAAGGCTTTCTGTGTACCTTGACACCAATATTTTGACAGAGATCAATTCTGTGTTCTTAAATGGGTAAATGGCTGATTTTCAACAAATATACTATAAGGATATTGAAGACTAAGGAGTACCAAATTACAAATCTTCAGACTTTCTAAAACACATTTTTAAGATTGTCCAAAGCAATATCTCTGTGCATTCCTCATATTTGGAAACCAGATTTTTTAAAAAAAAGAGCATTGATTCATTTAAAGTAACACATAATTGCTTAACTACAGGACTTGTGGTCGCAATAATTATTTATTGACTATCACTTAAAGATGTCTGCTGGAAATACAATACAGCAGAGAAAACAGTCTAGGATGTTCCTGGAGTGTGTGGAAGAGAATTTACTGACGCAGCTGGTGCGGAACAAACTAGGGAAGGTGCCCCACTGGACCTGTTTGTGAACAGGACTCATGGGTGATGTGATGGTTCAAGGCCATCATGGACACAAAAACGATCCAGTTTTTGATTCTTGGGGAAGGAAGGGCACTCAGCAGAACTGACATATTGGACTTCCAGAGAGCAGACTTTGGCCTGTTTAGGAGACTGGTTGACATTGTCCCTTGGGAGGCAGTCCTGAAGGGCAGAGGAGTCCAGAAAGGCTGGCCATTCTTCAAGAAGGAAACCTTAGAGGTGCAGGAGCCGCCTGTCCCCGTGTACTGAAAGATGAGCCGGGGGAAGAAGACCAGCCTGGCTGAACAGCGAGATTTGGCTGGAACTCTGGGGAAAAAAGAAAGAGTTTATAATCCTTGGAAAAAGGGGCACGAAACTCAAGAGGACTGCAAGGATGTTGTGAGGTTATGTGGGGAGAAAATTAGAAGGGCCAAAACCCAACTAGAACTTAATCTGGCTACTGCCATAGAAGACAAATGTTTCTACAATTACATTAGCAACAAAAGGAGGGCTAAGGAGAATCTCTGTCCTTTATTGGATGTGGAGGGAAACAGAGAGACAAAGGACGAGGAAAAGACTGAGGTACCAAATGTCTTCTTTGCTTCAGTCTTTAATAGCCAGACCAGTTCTTCTCTGGGTACCCAGCCTCCTGAACTGGAAGACAGGGATGGAGAGCAGAACGGAAGCCCCATAATCCAAGGGGAAATTGTTAGGGACCTGATGCACCACTTAGACATGCACAAGTCTATGGGGCCAGATGGGATCTACCCAAAGGTTCTGAGGGAGCTCCCAGAGGTGCTCACCAAGCCACTGTCCATCATTTATCAGCAGTCCTGGCTAACCAGGGAGGTGCCAGTTGACTGGAAGTTAGCAGATGTGATGCCCATCTACAAGAAGGGTCAGAAAGAAGATCCCGGGAGCTTCAGGTCTGTTAGTCTAAACTTGGTGCCGGTGAAGATTATGGAGCAGATCCTCTTGAGTGCCATCACAGAGTACATACAGGACAACCGGGCAATCAGACCCAGTCAGCAGGGGTTTACGAAAGGCAGGTCCTGCTTGAGTAACCTGATCTCTTTCTATGATGAGGTGACCCACTTAACAGATGAGGGAAAGGCTGTGGATGTGGGCAACAGCATCCTGGCTTGTACCAGGGATAGTGTGGCCAGCAGGACCACTTGTACTCAGCACTGCTGAGGCTGCACCTCAATTACCACTTTCAGCTTTGGGCTCCTCACTACAGGAAAGACACTGAGGTGCTGGAGAGAGTTCAGAGAAGGGAACGGAGCTGGTGAAGTGTCTGGAGCACAAGTGTGATGAGGAGCAGCTGAGGGAACTGGGGCTGTTTAGCCTGGAGAAAAGGAGGCTGAGGGGAGACCTTATCACTGTCTGCAACTACCTAAAAGGAGGTTGTAGTATGGAGGGTGTTGGTCTCTTCTCCCAAGTAGCAAGTGATAGGACAAGAGGCCTCAAGGAGATATTTAAAAGACACGTAGATGAGGTTCTTAGTGACATGGTTTAGTGGTGTACTTGGCAGTGCTAGGTTTATGGTTGGACTTTATGATCTTAAAGGTCTTTTCCAATCTAAACAATTCTATGATTCTACTTCACCTATTCAACAGGAAGGGGATGACTTTCTCCACCTGTGGCCCGTTGTGTGGCGACAGGCTCCTGCAATTATCCTCTAGCTTCCTGGCCCTTTCTTCTCCCCTCCTCTTCCCAGCAAACCAAAAGTGTGAACAGAGGTTCTCTGAGAGAATGGAGAAGAACAGTGAATTTTGAAAAGGAGAAGCCGTAGTAAGCCCTCAGACCCTCCAGCTGGACTCCCAAGAATCACTGTGCAGGGAGGCAAGGAAAGAAGTGGCCAGTCCAGGCTGACTTCCAGCCCCCTCCCGTCTTCTCTCCCCAACTAGTACCCAACTAACTCTCCCAGCATAGTTACTAAAATAACAAAAATAATAGTTCATTACATCCTTCTGCCATCGCAGCTGAATACACTAGGTGGTTGGATTCTTCTTACGGAAAGGTTTACAAAGCAAACTTGAAGGGTACAGATATTTAGTCAATAAAATCTACAGATAAAGAGCACTCTGCAAAGGCAATTGAATAAACCAGGTTCCACAGTCAGGCTTAGGGTCAGAGACCTCTCAAAGACACAGCACAGTGTGTTCCAGCGCAGGAAAGGAGATAAAAAGATTCAGATTATTCCACTGATTGTAGCTGCACATGTTCCTAAATTTAGACATCTGCTTATGTGCTTACTATAAAAGGAATCTCATCTGCATTTAATGAATAGCAGACCACATTTTTCTTTGGGATTAGTGGAGTTTGCATCTGTGCAGTTGAGAGGATTTAAGAGCTCAGTGTGTTTTATATCATAAACCTAAATCTATGTCACCTGAAGTAAACACGAAAGCACTTAACTATTTTGATAACTTAATTCTGCCAAGAGCTGTCAGGCTGTAACACTAGTTAGCCATATGTACAGCTTCTACTTTTATACAAAACTGAGTAATCATACCAAAAGTAAAGTCCACCTGAGGAAACAGAAACTAGCTCTCTTCTATACTCACCAAACTCAAAACACCAAAAATAGGCTTCCTCTTTCAGTAATCACATAAAATGAGATCTTCTCTGCTTACTGGGCTGTACTGAGCTTCCTGAGGTCAGTTCTCCTTCATCAATTTCCATTCAGTCCTCCAAGGAATTTTGGTTTGGCCCCTTTTTCACTATCACAAGAATTTTAGAGAGCAGCAGCTCCCCCACTCAAGACAGCTGTTCCACTTGTCAAAAATGCTTTCAACATTATGATGAACATTGTAAGCTGCTTCCCCACTTCCACCAAAGTCTATCACTGGCATCTCAGTAAACAGCCATTTCCATAAGCGGGCCTGTGCTTGACAGGGTTCCTATTTCAAAAGTACTTTTCAAACACTTGCAGATGTAATTGTACACGCTTGGAGCTAGTTCACACTCTCCAGATTTTTCCTAATCTACCCCAAGAGAGAACTTCAAGTTTTAAATGAAACCTGAAGCACAACAGGGCAGTTTTGAAGAGCCCGCATGTAATTCTGTAGAAGCATCTTCCATCCCCATTTTCATGCTTAAAGCACTAGACAGACACAAATGCAGTAGCAGGGAATAACTACATTTCAAAGATGTGCAAACTATACTGCAATAGAAGAAGAAAACTGAACATCATATAGGTTGTCCTCTCTGCAGAAAAGCATGAAAGACAAATAAAAAGCACTTTCTCATCTTTGATACCAAATAGATGATTTGTGCTAACGTTAACAGCAATAATAAGATGCCACGAATTCTCCTTGAAATAGTAAGAAAAAGTAAAGAAAATGCAATCAAATTAGGTCCTTAGGTCTAATAGGTATTTAGTAAATGCTGTAAGACTTATCTTTAACTTAGCTCTGGAAAAAATGCTAGTAGGTCAAAAACATGCTAAAAGAAGACAATAAGTAAAGTAGACAACGAGCAGTCTGCGTAAACAGAAGGCAAAGAGGATTTTCTACATTATACCCAGCACATTCTGTGGTTTGTTTACTGTTGTCAGCTGTAGGCACTGACTATCCTATAACTAGGAACTTTGAGAAATACTTATTACCTACGGTTTTTTCCTCTCCTCTGTTATTTTAGGAGCTGCAGATAAAATAGCTTTAAAACTTCCAACATTTTTCATTTCCTTTGCAACTTTATAAACCAGAATCACTTTAAGTTTTTTTTTTATTTGAACTTGCATTAACCCTACTCTTCCTCTGCTTCAGTGCTATGAAGAATGAGAGTGTCTGACCAATGTCGGCTCCGCGGGGTTCTGCTCCATTAGCAAGACAGTAATTTTTGCTGAGTTTGCAAAAAGATTTCCAAAATTTGATAATTACATTAAAAAAGCCCCAGGGACTTCGATGAGCGTTACACTAGGCAAGAACAGGACACTGAGCATCACTCCACGGCAAAGAGCATCATCTGTAGATCAAAGGAATACAGATCCAGTTTTTAAAAGCCCTGTCTTTGCATGCACAATTGGGTGTCTCTTTGGAAAATAAGGCAATAAAACTAATAAAACCTGCAGAACAGCGAGGTTCAATTATTTAATATTTGTTAAACAGTTTGAAGAGATAAAATTGTATCTGTTTTATTCTGCTCTTAACAACAAACCACGTTGATTCCTTAGGAGAAATATCGTGCAGTTTTATGGATAGGGGTGCTACGAAGCCATGAATGATCATTACAAGGTAAAAAAGGGTGAAGTGACGTGATCATTTCTACGAAGAGATCTAAAAGCTTGGAACATATGAGGAGCTTCTTAAACAGATGCTGATTGCTACAAAATGAAATTCCAGTATCATTTACACTAGAAATTAAAGCCATACGGAGGTGGTTGGTTATTTTTGTTTAGTTTTGGTTTTTAAGCATCATCACATCCCTATCAGAATTTTAACCAGAAAAATACAGCTAGGTTAGAGAATCAATCAAACTTACAGCTAGAAAGTTTTTAAGGTTTTAAAGTCAAATAAAATGCAAGAGGAAAAAAATGAGAAAGCCAGGAAAAATTAAAATAGCCGTTAAATTAAAAAAAAAAAAAAGGAAACTAAGCAAAAATCAAGGAAAATTCAGTTCATTATACTGGATACAATGGGGACCTTAGTTAGTAATTTCTCATCATAGGACTGCAGATTTCCCTGTGGATCCACTACAATTTCAGTGTGAGAAACTTTATTGAAAAGAGCTGAAATTCACAAATCCATCTCCTATAAATCCGCACAGAACAACATCAGCAGAAACACCTTCTGAAATGTTTCGTTTTTATTACCTTTCTTGCAACATAAAAAAAAGCTGGCATTTGCCAAAAATCAGCAACGTCTGTTTTCTTCCTGTCCTCATCCCACACCTGTCGATCAGCTTCTGGTAACCTCACAAAGCAAAAAGGATGAGGGAAAAACCCTACCCTTTAGTGAGCAGATATTGTGAAATTATACAAGAATTTTCTGCTTTTCTGTTTCCTTCTAATAACTCTTTGTATCATACGTCCTGAAGGGAAATAAAATTGTTAATTAAATATTAACAAGTGTGCATTTTGTCTAAGATGGAAACCAAAACTCTTTGATAAGAATTGTTCCGGTCCTTTTAAAGGTGCTCACCAGGACTGCACCTCAGTTTAAGGCAGAACAAAGGAGCCCTGTGCCCGCTCCAAAAACATCAATGTCTTACTGAGTCACCCAGAAATACTGAGTTAGCCATGGCACTTCTGCCAAAAGACTGTTCTCCAAGTTATGCTTATCACCAATATCATCCAAAACTGTAGAAACACCGACAAAAATCACAGCTGTATATGTTACTGAAGAAATGCACCTTTTTTATTATTACTGTAACTTAAACTAATCATGTTTGCAGTATGCTGTGAAGAGGAAAAGACTGCAACCCAGCAGCAAACGTATTTTTATTCTCATGTTGTTGCTTCTCTGAAAGTCTTGAGTGCTTTGATAAACATATACTATACTTCACATTCTCTTGTGTTTTCCAGAAACAAACAAACAAACAAAACAAAACCCAAAACATCCATTAGAAAATAGCTTGGAAAGGCATTACTAATAGTGGCTGTGAAACAGCTTAACTTCTAGGCACTCTATGATCTTCACACCCTCCAGGTGGGACATCCAGGTTTACTTCTTTCTCCTGTGAAAAGCAATCTGAATGTTCCTCAAGGCTGTACTGGGACCCACGACAAAGCTGCTTAAATGAATGAGAGGATGAGTCCTGCTACTGATTTCTACCAGGTAAGGATCTAGAAAACACATTTTAAATAGTCTACTATAGGCTGAATTCTCATCTCAGCTACATTAAAATGGACATAAGGAGAATTTGCTTAAATTCAAGAAGTTGCTGAGGGATATCACAATTATATTTCATGTAACTGCACAGAAGTATTTTCTACCAATTCTTCTGTTCTACTGTAAAAGAGAGCAGAATTGGACCCAGGCCCTACAGTCCGTACATTAAATAAAGAAATGCATTTAGCAGATATCTCATACATGTCTAATCCCAGACAGGCTCATCCTAGCTGTTCTAAATAGAACGAGAATCACACAGGCTGTTAGCAAACATCAACAAAGTGCCTGAAAAAACAGGTAATGAAAACATACTTCCACCAGTTTTGTGGAATACGTTGAATAATAGAGGACCAGAAACTATGACAATGTTATTTATTATCATTACTTTTAGCAGAGACTACTAGGATAGATAGCAAGACTATTAGGGTAGATAGCAGAAGAATATAGTCTCATAAAACACCAGAGAATTGTGAGCCACTCAATTTTGAATTTACATAATACTTTTAGGAATTGTTATGCTGGCTAACAGATTTCATTAATCCTGAGGTTATGTCCAAAATGAAACACAGTGGGTTTTTTTCATTTGCTCCACCTGCCCAGCAGGTGTTTGAAATCTGCAGGGCTTGCAAGTTAATTACTGATGAGTCACTAGGGTGGGATGGGCTAATTAAGCTCTATTTGAGAAAGAAAAGAATGAACAAACCATTTTACCAAAAGAGTTAGGGTATTAGCTGCAGAGCAGCAGTGAAGGAAGAAATTCTAGAAGCAGCCAGCTCTGAAGAGAAGACCTGAGAGGAGCTGATGTTACTTTAGAATAGCTACTAAGCAATTAAACCAAAGATTTTCTACGTCTACAGTGGAAGTAATTTTCACTAACAGCAAATGAAGATTCTTAACAGTTTGTTTCCAGTTAATCTTCACTCCTGGAGGAAAGCTGTCCTTTAATACTTCGAGGCTTAGACACAGTTGGCATAGGTTGACAAACATCAGTAAAGGCTCCAGGAATTTTGTAAACAAATCCTAGCTTGAGGCAATGCCAGAGAATTCAAATTTCCTACCTGGAAAATAGAATCTGGGATATTTTAATTCAATGTTTTGTTTTACCTGAGTTGTTTTCGAAGTGCAATCTCTGAAAAAAGAATCATTATGAGATAAATTGAAGCCAATTAGAAAGTGGAAGGTAATGTCCCTGGCAGAAGAAACAAAGCTCATTGCATTAGTCCTAATCATAGTCTCCAAACCTTAGCTGGAAAAGTTTCGTTGTGTCCCTGGGGAAGAGTGGCTGGTCATCCTGCTGAGGGGGCACGGCTTTCTCCATGAGCACAGCCACATTTTAGCTGGGAATATTTTACCCAATCTGCTTCTCTTTCCACTTGACTAAAACACCCATCTCTTCATAATGTTAACTCAGCATGATCTTGAGATCAAAAGTTCCATTAAGGTTGCTTCTCCACCCCATGCTGATTTAGTCCATGGTCAATGTCTGAAAGAAGTCAGCAGGTGCACAAGGAAGCTGGAGATTTAACTCCGATGTTCTTGTGCATTTTAAGGTAATTTATCAGAAAAATGTGTCTCCTTTTTAAGAGCTTAATGCTCCCAGATAGCAGGTTTTTGGTATGCTACCCAGGGCCAGCAGGCTTGCCAATGCTTACGGAAACACTGCTGAAAAGAAACAGAAACTGATACCAAGAAAACTCCTACACCAGTTTCACTCCATCCTGGTGTCAGGATAGCGGCCCACGACAAGGTTCAGCGAGGAGCTCTTCTGACTTCTCTTAGCGACTCCGCAGCTGTACTTGTGCCAATGTAAGAGTTCAAAAACTCACGCAAGGAAATACTGGGGAGGCCTTTCTCATCTCATATACTTTACATGAGAACAGGTTAATCAGAATCAGAGAACTGAGCACAATCTTGTATGGTTTCTTCTCCCGTGAATGTTGTTACAGAAGGTTCTGTCCCTTCAGACACTTGCTCTGACAACACTTTCTTTGTTTATGTACTTTCCTGCCAAAGACCTAGCAAGTTGTGAAGGAACAGATGACTATTTTTCCATCACCACTTTTTTGGCTTCATCTACCACCCAATACTCTCAGAAATGGAACTGCAGATACCAGATTTTCACTTATTTAGGTCCTCAGCTTCACCTACAAGTTAATGGAAGATTCGTCATTATTTTCCTGTATACTCTCCAGTCTAATTTTACACAGTTCTCATAAGCAAAGCTTTCTATCTGTGTTCATGATACGCTCCCCACGGTTTTTGTCTGTTCCTGCTGACATCTCCCCGTCCTGATTTCGGCCTGCTTTCAAACCACTGCGAAGACTAACAACCTATGGGCAAAGTGCGTAACACTGGGTAAGTTACCTAGATACTAAAGCATCTCTACCTTAAAAACGTGCCTACCTTTCAACACAAAGAGCTATTCCCAAGACAGCCTGTTGCCTTGGACCAGAAGAAAAAGGAGAAAATGCTGAAACTTAAGAGCCAAACAGCCCACAACAGCAAGCATATCCTTTGGCCTCCTGTGGAGGATGGTGGTGGCCCTGGGAACTTGCACTGAGAGTAATTTTCTCCTGTTGCTGCTCATAGTATCCTTTAACAGTGGTAAAGAAAAAGAGGATTTAATTTTCTGCCTAACGTAATTCCTTAATTATCTGTGTTCAGCTGAGCACTTACAGAAAAGCCAGAATGTTCTCCCCGTGGATCTCATCTTGCCATTGTAAAACAGGGATAGTTCTGCTTCCCTTGCCTTGCAGGAGTGTTAAAATAAAGCTACACTTCTGAGCTACTCAGTACCAGCCATCACTGAAATGCCTATAAAAACTATAAAAATCCTCTTTCCTCTCATTAGCAAAGATGTTAAGAGCAGCCATTTTTCACAAATTCCTCTGCATCAGCAGACAGTTTGCTTCACCAACAACCTTCGGTTACTTGCTGTCCCTGTCCCACCAGAAGTTGACACTGAAGATGTGGGTTCCACCACTTCCAAGCCACCTGCCCCTAATACTCTCTATTGTGAGCAGCAGATGTTTACTACAATTCCATTTCCTTAACTAGTGACAGTGGATTTGTTTTGTGCATAAGACGATTAACTAGATTTTCAGAACTCTTGGAGTCTGGACTGTGAGGAATTTTTAATATTTCAGTAGAACTATTTTCCCTGCAAAGAGTCACATGGACTCAGATACCCACTGTCTTATAGCCTGATAAAAATGTGGTTCTATATACAACAAATGTTAAATCGTTACCAACCGCGCGTCTACTTCCAAATTGAGCAGCATGTAAATACACAAAAATGCGAATTTTCAGGTTAGAATACATTGCACTCAATTTTGTTCAGGCAAAATCCCTTCTCTGAATTACACCTTCTAACCCTAACAAAACGTGCACTCCTTTGCTTAATTATGCAGCCTGCTTTACCCCTCTCTTTCCCAGTTTCCCCTGTTCTGTTTTTTCTTGCTCAGAGGTATGCAAACCATCTGTGCAGCTAACATGGTCTAATAACGCTCTGCAAATCTGTTTCCCTAAAGGTGACATTCCCGGAGCTGGGAGGGCAGAAGCACCAGCTGCGTGCAGGGTTGGCACCGCACTGCCTCCCTCCGGCTCCTCGCCCCCCGTCCTGCTCCACGGGCAACACACGGAAATATAATATCTGATAGTCCACAGGTCCCGTATTTCTGCTTGGGTCAAACATACCTGCGCGTGTTATGGTTTCATAACACCAGAGCACAGTATTTGAGTTTAAATGCCAGTATTTCAAACAGTTAACTGAATTTCGTATCTCTCATTTTTTGAGAGACCATGTCCAGACCGTACTGGGAGAACTTATAAATAGTTTCTTACCACTGACTTTAATAAAATCTATTTTAAATAGAAATATTGGCACTTATTTTCAACACACTGCCCAGTACACACATTATCCATATATACTGTACTTTGCTAAGATCTGTTGAGTTTGTGTTCATTTGCTTTGTTTGTTTTAAACTGTTTTTCTTCATTGACAAAGGGAAAAGCTTTATCTCAAAAAGGCTAATGGAAGTGTTATGATTTGTTCTTATAATGCTAGACCACTAAAAACTTTTTCTTAAATTTACTGAAAATAAAGTTTATTCTCATGACATTTGCATGATATAGAAACATATGCTTATTTTTATACCTTTTAAAAAAATATATTCAAGTATTCAGGATAATTAAAGAAACTCCAAGGAATTTACATTCTCCATCTCTGAAGAGGACAATTCCAGGGTCAAAAGAACACAACCTTGGCCCACAAAAAAACCACAGCCTGTCTAGACAGCCTCTGAAAGTGCCTGTTTTCACTGACCTTTTTACACTGTTTTCTCTTAAATTATATTTTGGGAATCTGCTTCAGAGATTTACATTAATGTTATTTTTTTAATTAAATTAGAATACATATAAATGATATACCTAACGTGATGTTACTTACACAGTCATACCACCAGCCAGAACATCTCTTTAGTAAATAAGACTACTGCTACTGTAAGAGAAACACTGACAGATCACTGTGAATACTACTAGTGTACAGACGACTTGGGGCTTTACAACAAAGTGCTGCAAGTGGAGTAGAGACAGACTTTTGACCAAAGCTAAAGCCTGTCTTGTAAAAACATCCCTTTTTCCATGTTTGAGGGAAAAAATCACCTAACTTAAATACACTCAGTAGACTCAGAGGAGCTTCCTATTAAAGGTATTTTCTTCTGGTACTACTCACACATTAATGCTCACAGGTTCCAACCCTTAAGAAAATGTAAGTTTTATAATAAATGATGGTAACTTCTTCTGAACTTGCATTTCCTATTAATAACATTAATTTCAGCTTAACCTTAAGTATTTGGATAACCTTAAGTAATTTAATATCTCTTAATCTACCTCTTACAATATATTGCTACCAGTGTATGCAATGCTGGAAGCAGAGGACCAGTAAGGGCAAGAAGAGAAAGCACTTCCATTACATTCCCTCTGACACACTAGCCAGCAAAGCAGAGCTACTGCATGTAAGCAGTAAATTATGCAGGGAAAAAAAGTTGTCACGGAGGCACCCCGAGGTTAGTTTAAGGGACAACGGCGTCCAAAACAACTTCTATTAAACCTGTGAGAAACAGGGTTTTAGCACTCCAAAAGTGACTTAAATACAGGTTCGGATATCAGTTGAGGAAAATTATTCAGGGGCAGGAACTAATACAACAGGCGGTCCACAGAGTGCATGCACATGGCTTCACCAAAACAATGCCGGAGCCGGCCCTGAGTCCGGGAAGAGTACACACTTGCCTGAACACAGTGTGGGATTACTTTAAAAGGGATACACGTACTCGTATTGAGTATGGAAAGTGTACACTCGCAATTCTGCGAGGGTAAATTTATAACACACTCTCAGTCCTGTGAGGAGAAACGTTACTCACCGCCGCGGCTGCAAGGCAGGCGGGGCCTCCATCCCGTGGGCGGCTCTCAGCAGCAGCATCTGGCTCGTGCTCCGAGAGACCCGCGACAAGGGGCGGAGTCTCGACGAGAGTCCCGTTTTTTTATTGGCTGATCAGATCTGACTGTGGGCATTCCAGAAGCTTCTCTGCACCCCCACCCTGGCTGTGAGGTGCCCCTGAAGCTTCCAAGCATGCCCCGCACTGGCCGCGGGTGCCCAGCGGCGCCTCGGCACTCCCTTCTCCTAACGGCCCTGGGCAGGGTGCTCTGGGGCCAAACAAAAGAAACTGTTAGCCCCAAGTAGCAGAGAAAGGAGGAGATGTGTCTGCTCCTTCCATGATGAAGGAGGGAGCGGGAGAGAGGGAGGTTTGCATCCTGCCACAACACCTTTGAGGCAAACAGTCCTTAATGGAAAAGATAAAACATAAAGGGATGTTGGAACAGTAACTCCTCCATTGTTTTAACATTTCAGGAAAAGGAGTTATTCTTTCATGAATATCAGTTAAATGAACTGCTTTACATAAAGTATATTCAGAGTACAAAGCTTACAATAAGATACCATATATCTTCCCAAGTGGTAATAAGACATACTGACAGAAGAAAATAGTGCCAGAAACTACGGAATAACCCAAAACTAACTCTGTTTCAGTTCTGACTGACTGATGGGCGATCGTGTCTTCCCAATGCTTAACTGGATTTCCAAGGTTTACCTTTTAACATGATCAGCTGTTTGTCTTCTAGTCATACTTGATAAATAAAATTAAGTAGTCCGGATTTATGCTACCTTCTTCACAGAATTTCCATTTATAAACATAGAATTCAAATTTCTTATTTAATATTTCCCATTAGAAAAGAACAGGAGAATGAGGAATGAGATTTCGTCGTATTTGTCATATAATTCTATTTGATGTCATTCCTCTTTCAGTGATTTCTATCTGCATAATTTAATAGTTCATTATCATATTACAGCCACTGAATCTTAAATAGCTGGTAACGATCATATTTCAGATCCACTTGCCACAGTCCCAGTCTTCCCACCTTTCATCTGAGCCACCTCCAGCTGGTCAGTGAGGGGAAAAAAGCATTAATAAAAGAGTTTAAGAATCAGGATAGAAAACTTGCATCATATCATTCAACATCCTGAGTGGCTGGTGGCTGCTTCTAACCATCCTAAACATGTTTCTGTGCAGATTTTAGTAATAGTTGATATTAGACTCCATGTACATTATTTAAAACAAACAAACAGATTAAATTATTGGGGCTTTTTTCTTTTCGTCTTTTCAAATATTTAAAAGAATGCTTTTCCTGCTAAGGGAATTAGCTCTATATTTAGACCTAAAATCATTAGTATCTCTTTTATCTCAAATGCTGCCCAAATCGAACTCTACCAATTAAATAAAAACAGTCTCTATCCAAAGTCAAGAGTACAAGCACAGTGAACTGCACATGAAAACACATATGGATTCCTCAACCAGGCAACCAAACTGGATTTTCTGCCCCCAGCTCCTGTTTTCCCCTCTTCTTCCTTATGGTAATAAGTGGAAATATTTCTCCTATGCTACATTGAGGAAAAATAGCTCCAGAGGACTGAAGGCCCCACAGGAGATTTGCTAATTCATCGTAATTGCTGTTGATTCTCCATGATAAATCCAGGCAAACTCGGGATTTCTTCCAAGGCCAGGGAGGCCAGCCTGCATTATTATTAAAGATTAATGCCTATTTACACAAAGTCATATCTACTAATTTATTCCCTCAGATCAAGAAAGGTAGCTGATTCTGTAGCTGATAAAAAAATCCCATAACTCCACAATTTCTCTGTTTTCGCAATGACCAACCTGACACCCAATCTCCATCTTAACAGCAATATGAAATTATGGGGCAGGGCCTGGTGAGCCTCCAGTTTCCATTCAGACCAATATTTTTCGACGCCCAAACTTACCCTTTTCCCAGCTTATTTTATACTCAGTATTGAACGTAAAATTGGCTTGGATATGTTTTGCTATTGCAGTACTAGAATATTTTTGTTAAAAACTATTTCATAGTATGACAGAATAGCTTGAGTTCGAAGGGACACGTAAGGATGATCGAGTCCAACTCCCTGCTCCTCGCAGGACACCTAAAACTAAATCACAAATAAGAGCATCATCCAGATGTTCCATGAACTCTGGCAGATCGGTGCCAGCACCACTCCCCTGGGGAGCCTGTTCCAGTGACAACCAAACCTCTATTTACCCTCTAGAAAGTGACTTTGCAAAAATGCAACTTGTAATTCTACATGTGTCTGAATCTGTAATATGCAGAAAAACATGGCTATCAGGTTGTCCTTACTACATCTTACAGACTGCCGTGACCTACAACCCCGCTGAATGTTACATTTCTTGGCGATGTGTGTTTAGATCTACACTGAAATGCAGCTGCTTATGAATGTGTGAAAAAAAGGGGATATCAGGTAAAAAAGTATCAGAGGGATTGTTCTAAGCAAAGAAATTACTAGAACCAAAGACACTGGGGAAAAAAATAATTGGGTGAGAGATAAGAAAATATTGGGGTTTATTACTAAAAAAAAATTCTCAATTTTTAAAACTATGGATATTTGGGGTCCTCTATATACCGTATTCATTTATGCTTGACTGATTAGGTATATCATAATCCATTATGAGATTCTAATATTTAAGAAAGTTTAATTAGCTACATTTTAAAAACGTAATTGGGAAGAGTAACGGGTAGGTACAACTGCAACATTCCTACAACTTCTATGAGAACCTTTTTCTAATCAGTTAAAATCCATCGAAGCAAATACATTCATGCAAGTGTTAATCTCATGCATAGATGGGATTAATTATTTGGATGAAAATTTAAAAACTTTTAGAAAGATCATTACTCTTTCTGTGAAATTAAATATCTGATTGTTCTCCTAATAAATTGAAGCCTTCACAAAAAGTGAGGGAGAAACCACTGAATGAGAATTTAGATTAGGTTTGAGAATTCTGCCTTCAAGTTAGGAAAGCTATTTGCATTCCTAACAGCCACCAGCATGATCAAGCTCATTATTTAACGAGGGCAATCCAGCCAGTAAAACCAACTGGCAACTCAGAAGAAATTGCTTTTAAGTCAAGAATACTCTCTGGTGACACACTAGTGATGATGAGTTTTATGTCAATGGCTACAAGAGATGCCAAACATACAAAACCCAGGGATTTTATCTGCAAGGTTGGACTATCAGATGTACAGAGTACTCCTCAGAATACAAAGGTAAAGACTGCTTGATTTTACTAGTTAGAGTGTTATTATCTATTCTGTACCTTGCAAAAAATAAAGTCATCTATAAAAATAAAGGATGAAAAGCATTTTCTGTGAGTTTGATGATGCTATTTATGTCTCTTTTTAGGAGCCCATTAAAGCAACTTGTGAAACTATGGTCTCCCATACTGAGCAACTTAGTGATAATGCTGACGCATCAGCTTACTAATCAGTACATGCTCTGCAACTGCAATTATGCTTTCCTTCTTTTTAAATGCCTTTATACAATGGAAATATCTCTATAACTCTCTGATGTTCTCAATATGTAGTTAAAATCTTTAATCACATTTATTAACTATCCCAAAGACAATTCATGATAACAGTCTTTCCAAAGAGTACTACTGCTAATTTACATTGCTCAAGACCAGATCTGACTTGAAAATTTTACTTCGTGGATGTTACATTTGGAAAGTTGATACCTACTGGGGAAAAATTTCCTACCATCTTAAAGATTTGACATGGCAATAAGTAAGCAAAGCTCCACTAAACAACAAGGTATATTGGTAGTTTCCTGCCAAATTTGAAACAAATATTGTTTCCTCTCAAAAGCAGAAAAGCTGCTTTTATTGTCCTTCAGACATTTCAGTGAAAATTTCTCCCCTTTTTTTCTGCCCAGCTCTGAATACGTTACTAGGATGCCAACTCTTCTACATGTACTACAGAACCATCATCCTGCTGTCCTCCCAGCTACCCTTCCATTTGCAGATGTACTTCACAGTCCTAATATTTGTTTATAAGCTTCCAGATCCTCTCACCTGAACTTCTGTCCACCCTGACGCTCACCTCTTCACAACTACAGCTCTTTCAATAGTCTTCTCAGATACACACACCACCCTTAGGCTGGCTTTCTTACAGTTCTTTTCTTTGATTCTCTTGTCTGGTTTTTCTGTGGAACGATGTGTGTGCTCAGGACCATATTTTGGTACCTGTAGTTGCTTTTTACACCGTTCAAAACCATAGTGGCTATAATGTATCTGGAAAGGGTCCAAGGAGATTTCTAGTGGCACAAAAGCAACACAGGATAGGATAAAGGATAAATCCTTTACTCCCAGTAAAAAGGAACCCTCAGAATAATCCAGCTTAAAGAAATCATTTTAGATTTAGAGAGAAGCCCAGACTCAGTGTCTAAATTAAGGGAGACAGACACATTGGCTTCTCTTTCCCTTCAGGCTCTGTCTTCTGCAACTGCTGTATTCCCTAAAGGAGCCACCAAAGAATACAGCTCTTGGTTGGTTTTTTCATCTCTTGTGCAGATTCCTACCATCTGCAGCTCCTCGTCCCATGGACAAAAGTGCCTTAATTTCCACCATACCATGTGGACAATGTGGACAGGTACAATGTGGTACCAGGTTACCAGTTCCATCCAACCTGCCAGAACATCTTGTCTTGACATACAGACAGAACTTTCAGGGTATCATTCTGAAAACTCAGTGCAGCTTGTTAAAATGCTCTGCCAAACCCCACAAGACATGCTGAACAAGACCCAGTACTGAACAAAAACTAGTGTTTAGAGCATTGGGATGCCATTCATAGGGCATTATCAATTGTGTGCAAAAAGGGGTTTTTTTATTTATTACTTCTACTAGTTGAAAAGATGGAAAGTGATTCATAATTTATCATCTGCTTAAATTTTTGCAGAGCCATCACTCTTGCTAACAAACAAAATCTGTAACAAATACCTTGCAAGAAGGTACTGACCAACTAAAAATACTGACAACCTGCGAAGAAAGTGACAGCAGAACAAAGTTACTTTCCACAAGATACACCTGGCTTGTGAAGCTGTGCCACAACTACACATCAATTTGGCAGGTGGGTGGAAGAAGCAGCTGATGCAGGCAGATCACCTATTAACTATTCCAAAGCATCTTGAAGGTGAACCAAATACCCATGGTGATTTTGAGGTGTTTGATAGCTTAGTAACCCTCCTACAGGGAGCAACAGCAGTGGCCACATCAGCATCAGCATTTAAGAAGGAACTTTGTTTTTCAGAAGAGAATACTGACTGATATGAGTGCAACTTGTGTAAATCAAATTTGCTGGATTGGACTCAGTTTTGATCCTTTCAACCCGTCATCCATCCATAATAATAAATGCAAGGTTAGTGCTATACCAGGACATTTCCACTTCCACCCAAAGCTGAATTGACTCATTAACTGTGGCATTATGAAATACTCACTGTTCAGTGACTTGATTAGGAATGCATTTTGGCAAACGCTCAAAGGAACAACAGATTCCAATGTTCTCTTACAGTCTCAAGTATCGGGACAGACGTTCTCAGTTTCTCTTCATCAAACACACACGCTGGCCACCCCTATAGAGCTCCGCTGCATTGTGCTCCTAACGACACCCGCTGGGAGCTGGAAACGCGCAGCCTCATCCAGTATTCCCCACAGGAAAGCAGATAAAGATATTGATTTTCCAGTTCAAGCAATAACAGCGGGTTGCCTCAGTTTCCTGCCCAGTTTCATCCTCAGCAAAATGTTTGAATCTTTGCAGCTATTAGCCTCATCACTCCATGCCATTAAGTATTGCTTCATTTTTCCTTTTTAATAGAAAGATCTGTATTTCTCTAATACTTAGCTTGTTGTTCTTTAGTGGTAAAATACCATCTATCAGGTGCTTGGGTAAAGAAAAGAGCTCTTCTGTTAAAGATCTTTTTCTAAATCCACAGGTATGTTTGGCACATGATTCACATACGGTTAAGTGATCAAACCACAGAAATGTCTTCACCCCCAAGCCGTAGACAAAGCCTTCAAAAATGAAGGCTGCAGTTGCTGCTGAACTGACTAATCATTAGCACATGGTATTGGTACTAATAAGGCAGTAAATTTAAACCCTTTAAATAAATCATGTCTTTATGGTCTAGAAGAGGGATTTTTCTAATTTAGCTTTTCTTGCTCCTGATATTTATGTTGAAAAACTAACTTGGGAACAGAAATAGAGAAGAAACGCTGACAGAGGAAATGAGATATAGCAAATGGCATGAAAAAGCCTCAAGCATAATGCAGCTGTACCTGCCTAACAGCTCTTTTCTCAATCTGTTGGACTCTACAAGGCTGTCAAATCAAAATTTAGCATCTTTTAAGAAAAATCCCTTCCATACTTGGAAATAAAATGTTTAGCGGAGCCAATATGCATACGTATGCATTTTTTCTAAATGCTAGGTTTGTCTAAAGCATTGTCATCTGCAGTTTTCAGAAGATCAAACAGAATAACAAAACACTCAAGAAAGATTACCATCCGCCTGGAGAGTTTACAAAGTGGAAATTGAGTTGTGAGTAGGGGAGAGTATAAATTATACAGTGAAGAATAACCTAAATCAGATTCCTTGCCTGCTAGGAACAGAAACTCTGACTCTGCTTCTTGCTGGCCACAGATGGCAATGGACAGCCTTATCCCAGCAAGCCCCTCTCCAGAGGGATTTCTCTAATATTGAACGTCACCCAGCCATGGCATCTGCCAGCTCCATCCTGTCCTAAATTCTCTAAAGCAAAACTCCTGGGAACAAAATAACTGCCCATCCCCAGGTGTACATGCAGAATTTTCTGGTGTGTTGGGTTTGGACTATGTCATGGCAGTAGTGCTTTGAGCACACTGCAAACGAGGCAGTTTTGCTTAATAAAGAACACACAATATAGAAAGCCTTGTATTCTACTCCAGCTGTACTTTATATCAATACCTCTCTCATCAAGAAAAGAAATACCTGTGAAACATGATACGTTTAAGATACACCCCTTCCCAAACCAGTAGACCATCAAAACAGATAAACACTCCATAGTAACGGATGGAAGACCAAGCTTGCCGGAATATCTCTGAAAGCTGAACAGCTCAGGTGCTTCCAATCTCTCCCTCCCTTCTTCTCTTTTTTTTTAAATAACAATTCACAGACCAGTTGACAATTTACTGAAAATGGTTCTTCTTCAGAGAAGTGCTTATCACTTAGTGTGTACCATCTTTATTATGTTAGCACTAACATTTAGCACTCAATAGACCTGCAGCCCTTCTGTAGAGCTCTGCCTTACAGTTAAATGCAAGACTTCTCCTTTTCTTTTGATACTTGTTGAGGTTTTCCAGGAACCAGGACTTGGTTCCACATCTGGCACTTATTTATCATGCAAGCCACTTGCATACATTCCTTCCCACTGATATGAAGAAAGGGTGAAAAAACTTTCACAAACTTTCACAGCTGTTTTTCTCTCAACACACACCATATCAAACTGTGCACCATTCCATCCAGCTGTAATTTGTAAATTCCCCAATGCCAGTCGTTGCAAACTGGGTGAAGAAGACTGACAGTGCTCCCAGCTAGATCTTCTGGTGAGACCCAACGGGGAAGGGCCAGGGGACATCGCTGATGGACAGCCATCCATCTCAAAATGGTGTGATGCAATCACTTCTCAGGTAAGAATTCCTGCACAGAAGCAACCCCGTGAGGTAGGGAAGGCAGAGCATCAATGTGTAATGGCTGGGAAGGTTCTGAACAAGAGGACTTTTACATGCAAACTCAGAACCCTGTTTACCCAGGGAATGTTCAGATGACCTGCACCTGGCAGCAGAACTCCCCAAAGCAGAGCACAGCACGGGTTTCTAGCAGGACTCAGTGCTAAGCACTTCAAATTCACTGGGATACAACAAAAAGGAGAATTTAGTGGACTCAAACTGGGAGCACACAAATGATTCCAGAAGATTGTTTTATTCAACACCTAATTAAGTTATTGATAACTGTCGACAGATTTAAGCCACAGAGGCAATTCCCTTCAATGACTTTTCATTTTCTTCTATATGTCAAAAAGGAAACTTCTTTTTAATAAAAACGTTAATAGACATTCTGCTGCTGATAGCTTGTTTTAAACAAGTTCTGACCTTTCATTTTCTGTCAGTGAGGCACTGGAAAGCCACACTTCCAGATTCTCAGCTGTTGGAAACTGGCGCTGCTCCAGCACCAGAAACAGCCTCATTCCCCCCAAGACTACAGAGGATGTGACCCTTCACATGGAGGACGACAGTGAATGAAGAGTGAAGAGTGACAGCCGATGAATTCCTTGGGGTTAGCTTCCATTCCAAGGCAGAAATGAAGCATATGCAGGGCTTCACACGCACGCAATCTGTGACATGTAGGAAACCAATTCTTGTTTTACTGTGAGCTTTCTTTTTCTTAGTAACGTTTCTTTTAGCCACGAACACCTACATTCACGATAACTTCAGGTTTCCCTACGAAAAGATAATTTCTAGCACTCTGAGTGCAGAGTAAATCTGCACGTCTTAAAATGTGTAACAGAGAGAGAGTGCACAAACTGAAATATGTCACAGAAACACAATATTTTAAAATCATACCTTCTGTGGTCAGTCTTGTGATTCAGGTATTTGACTTTAAAATACCTAGATTTGATAATGCTATGCTTATTAATCACAATATTGCATTTTTGGCATACAACACGTTTACACTTTTAACACCAAATTCAGCTCCAGGTTGTAAAGAAATTAAACTTTACTCCCTCCAGAAACCACTTTTAGCATTAATCTGCCATTACTGAGATGTGAAGCTGTCACTTTCCTTCTCCGAGAGACTCTGTAATTCACTTTCTGAAACAAGAGCATGAGTATAACAGAGAAGTTTTGCACACTGGCATGTTGTCATCTTGACTATTTATTCGTTTGCCCATGCAAGATTTCCTTCATAGGAAGGTTCCCAGCGTTAGTGTGTCCCCATAAGTGCATCGTGCTCCCCCTGCAGCAGCACCTGGCTGCCCCTGCCCTCTCCAGTCCCTCTTCAGCCACCAGTCTGACCGCGGGACAAACGCCCTGTGCCAGCATCCAGACTATCGCAGTCCTTTTGTCCATCCCCATCTTGTTTTTGTCAATACCCATCTGTGCAGCTCACACACCATTTGGCCAGAACACCCTGATTTTTCTGCCTGGTTCTTTGTTATTTCTGGTGCAGTAGGACAAGCAGTTGTTCATACACAGCTAAAGCCATCTCAGAATGTCCCCTGGGAGAGGGCCCGTAACCTCACCCCAGCCACGCAGCAATCATTGTGGGGAGGTGTTTGAGAGACGTCTCATCCCACAAGCCTCCTGCCTGTCTCAGCTTGCTGTCATCCACAGCAAGCACTCGGTGCTGTTCACGTTTAAAATTGTATTTGCCCTAACAGGCCCCGAGGCAGGTTCGCTGGCTGTTTCACCATCTTTGTGTTGCAGCTTCAAATGTGTTCTTTCATTTCATTCTATTCAATTTCATCACCTCCTTGCAAACACAACTGTATTTTCACTGCGTTTAGCAGCACTTAAAAGATACAGATTATCTAACATTTAAGGAATATGATTATGACATGATTTACACAACTGTGTAAAAGAAAAAAAATGCTATTGTGGGCAAACAAGTTGTCATGCCACGATTATCAGAAAATTCATCAGATAAACCCTTCTCAAATTTGCATCAAGAAAAATCAATTTACAATAAAAATCAGCTGAAAGTTGTAAGGCCTGCTCTATTTGTAGTTACACTATCTGTAACAGTACTCTGTACTATGCAACACAGTATACACCAAATAACTACCTGGCTCTATACCCCTACTCTCCAGTGGTATAGAAAGCAAAACTATCGGTCAACAAAATACCAGTGCTAGAAACTGTTTTATTAACATAACTGTTCTTGATTAAAACAGAAGGACAGACCACCTCTAAGGAGATAATATTCTATTAGTAGCTCACAAAATACCTTGGGAAGTAAACCAAAGATATCATCCCTGAATTTAGGTTTGCACCCTGTTCTCCACAACTTTCTGGTTTAAACAGTTACATGCGCTGGTGTATAGTGATGTGATGTCCTGTCACCAGTGGCTGTGACTGAAGAATACTCATCTGCTGGCCTTTCATACCCATTTCACAAATTCAAATGGCTACTTCGGATATAAAGCAACAAAATAGCAGGCCATTTCATAGTATTCCAATCCAAACGATACGAGCAATTAAGCACCTGGCTGAAGATGAGCAGTGCAAGATTAAAGGCTACCTAGGCCTTTAATAATGTAGTTTTTATAGCAGTACTAAAAGTATTGCACTAGGGACACCGAGTCTGTAGACAATACAACATTTCACGTTTTGTTCTTCATATTCATGTGTGTACTCAATGCCTTAAGATTTTTCCCTATGTTTTTACGCAATATGCTTTATTCGGGACTAGATGTGTCAGTAAAACAAAGTGGTGATTGCATGATTCATTCAGAATCACCTCCCATTACACAACTTCAAACACATAGCACAAGACACAATACAATACTAGCACTTTGTTTATTTTCAAAGACAAAACTGACTTAAAACACAAAAGAAGATACCAAACTAGTATGATGGTATACTATTAATAAATTAAGTATTGATTTTAATTACCTTCAATTTCACCTTATAAAAGAAACAATCTGCAGATATATCTTTCAGCAAAACAAAATAATTCTTCATTTAAAAAAATCTAACATGGATTAATTCTTTTTCAATATGCATATCAAAGGCATTGTGCTAGATTTTTACTCTGAAGCATGCTAGTAATGGAGACAAAGTATACAAATGGATGCTTATTGACACACACTCCTCATGGATAAGAACACTACTTCTTTTAATGATTCACCTTACTATCATTCAAGTAGATTTCTTAATGCTGAAATCCAGCATTTTATCAAAACAGTAAGATACTGGGTATATTCACATCATCAAAAAGATTCCTTACAAAAGTCTAGCACTGGAGTTTCCGCTACACATTTGGCAGTTCAGATTTCATTTTAACTCAGTTTTTATGTGCTCCGCAGGATCATAGTCAAGGGCTGAATTTCACATTGTACAACCAGTTTCCAAGGCAGACTCCATAAAAAAATACAGACTTCCTCTATTTTTTAATTTTATAAATTGTTACAGACATACAGGTTGCACTGATGTTTCTGATTTGGCTGTCTTCCCCATGGACTACATAAATGAGATAAATCTTCAAGCTATATATATATTGCCACTGTTTTCCTTTTCTAAATGGCAAGACTTCAATGAATTTGATTCTAATTATCACACACAAACTGGAGTTCATCCCAAATGCGAATGTCAAATATAAAGACTGTTTCATCCACCACAAAAGGAAAGAAAACACAAACCAAATCCATTACTATTCCTGAAGTGAAAGCTAAATCTATGGAGTTTTGTTTTGGTTTGTTTTCATGAAATACTTAAAGCAGTCTAACAAATATATAAGCTGCTATTTTACCTGTAAGTATAGCCTACCAGGAAATTTTCAACAAAATATGATTGTAAGAGAATAAGTCGTCACCAGAAAGAACTAAAACATTTGCTGGAATACATTCGGTCATGATACTCCATCGAGAAAGATTTCTGAGCTCTAAAAGCTAAATTTTCATCATTGTCAGAAAGACGTTTAAACTGAAAGAAGAACAAAAGAAAGAGCAGAGATTGAAAGTCGCACCCCACACGAGCGCCATGACTACTGGTGGGTTACCGCCCCAAGAATCAAACTGCTCTCAAGATCCTTTGTAAGGACAAATGGCAAAAACTCTTGAAAGTCACTAAATGAAAGTTTCTGCAATCCCTGAAAGCTTCTGCTAATGACAGAACTGACTTCTGCATAGCTCTACTCATACAGTGAAAAATATTAAGAGGGAAGCGTGCTAGCAGATGCCTCTACATCCATTTTGAAATAACAACGAACTCAGTGAAATAAATCTCTTCTTAATCAGCAATGCATTAAAGGCTAAATTACATCTGGAGTATGTAATGAAGAGATAAAACTCTCTGAATAAGAATCAAAATTAATATAAAGAAATTAAGTTATAACTGCTTGAGGAGAGGGAACTATCTAACTTTATGAGATTGTTACAAAAGGCAAATCACGGTAGTTTCACAAAGCTCTTGCTCAGTGCCTGCTTTTCTTCCAATCTCAAAACTTCCAAGGACCCAAGGCAGAATTTGGGTAAATTTTGAAATTATTACATGATTTTTAAAGCACTGAAAACACTGCTACAGGATACGCATGAGTAGCACAAATCAGTTTAAGAAGTCTGTTAAACAGCAGCATCTTTCCTGTTACCTAGGAGATGCAGCAACGCCCCATACTTGTAGGTATGTTACTTTAAACACCCAAATTACCTATTTTAAGTATTTTTCAAGATAATGAAACTCAAAGAAAAATATCCTTTTTATTAACCAAACATGTCTGCTTTTCATAAATGCCACCAACCACTAAAGAAATAAATAGAGCAAGATATGCAAGACAGATATGATTCTTGAGACTTTCATGTCATACATTTCTCAGTTACTGAAAGAACACTAATGCCACATCCTCTGCCTCCAATTAAATCACAAACTCTCACACACAAGAGCAGTAATGGAAAAGCAATTTGCAAATGTTCAGCTCAATGCTCAGTGGCAGGACAGCACCTGCCAAGGGGCTTCAGCATCAGACTCTGCGTATGCAATACAGAATATATTAATTGCATAATTTGAAATATATACACCTCCTTGAAAGGTAAACAAACACTCATCTAAGTATACTACTACAGGTTTATTCTTTCTCTGTAACACAGCTCTAAAGATGACATATTTCCACAGATGACTGATTGAAATTTGTAGTGGATATATACTCTTTTAGCTTTTGTCTTACGAAAAGGTTGCAGATGTCAGAAAGTCCCTGATCTGAATATCATTGCACTGAATCAAAGAGAACGACTGGATGCAAATCCCACTGACAGTAACAGGAAAATTCTTAGGAGTATCGAGTACTGAGAGCAATGCAAGAAAGGAACACTTAATCTCTCTGAAAATAAAAACCCACCAGATGGGGCAACCGCTGAGGTTAGGTAGCACCTTTGGATGCTCTGAATTACCAGCTAATGTCTTGCTGACACTTCAAGGCAGAATGAACTGAACTTATTACCAGTCATGCCCTACAAAGCCAGGCTCCTCAGGCAAGTTTTGAGTTGCAGCTTGCAGTCCAACTGAGAGCCAGCACTCTGAAATATAAGATTCCATTCAAGGGCAGCTTTATTTCAGTCTTGAGAAATGTGCTACCATTCAGGCAGCCCCATTGCTGCCTTTATTGACCAGCTTAATGCAACAGCTCTTCTTCCACTTTATGAATTTTCTTCCAGCAGCTTCATGCTTGTACGAACAAAGAAATTAATTCAGACCATGCTGCCATTATTCAGAGCCACAATGAGTACAGTCTTCCTAACAGTAGGGCAATATTTCAATCTTGCAGCCATAACCATGACCACAAGAGATTCCCTCTCACCTGATACACTGTTTTACCAAAGCAAAATTCAGTTGCACGGGGTTATATACCAAGCCCATAGTCTGCAGTCTGATAGAATATCTCCAGACAGAACCAAAATTAATCTTCTAGAGAACAGCAGCTGGGAAAGAACTAATGGAATTTCACTCTCTTTGAGGAAACTTGTACAGACTGTGCTGTACCACAAGAACTAAGTGGACCTCAAATCCTAGCCAGCAAGATCGAGAAAAGGAAGAAATTTGTAGGGGATGTTCAAGTCAATCAAGTGTCAGCATGCAGTTCTGATATTTGACTGGTTTGCCTCAAAGTGATCTGTAAACTCAGGAATTGGAATAGAATGTAGTTATTTAAATCTTTCAGACAAAACAAACAAACTCCTTTCTTTCTTTTTCTTTCTGTTAGTATGAACACTACAAATATATTTGTATGGATTAAGCTGAAAGTATCTATAGAAGAAGAAGAAGAAGGGTACAGATTTTCAAAACACTGCTTCCATGATAAAGTAGCTAGCTCTGGAGAGACAGCTATTTCCATAAGTTACTGTATTTTCTATAGCTTTTGTTTCCCTGCAAAAACAAATGTTTCTTTCATTAGTGTTTTTTCTTTTCTCATATTGCATCTTTTCACTCTCCTCCCAAAATGACTAGGCCGTAGTTTTTGAACAAAAAAGGGGAGCACTCCATCACGTTAGAGAAAGAGACAATATTGGCATAAAGCCATAACAACATTAATTAAACTTTTAGATTTTAACAGTTTTCCAGATGCAATGTTAAAAAAACAACAGCACTGAAAGAAAAACCCTAGAACTAAAACAAAATGAGAACATGGTTACTTAATTTTATTTTCCATAACCTCAGCAGACAATTGATAAGCCTGAAACTGTACATTTTCCTTTGCTTATTGCCACAGTAATCCCATGGAAGAAGCCTATCTGATTTTATATAAAACACATGAAGTCTTGCCTTGTTTTCATTTTCTGGCAGGAATTGTGAGGATCTATTTAAGTAGCCTGAGGTGTCCATAAAGCTCTTTTTGTGACTCTGTCCATTCACCTGGAATGACAGGGGAGTGAGACAGCAGCAGCGTTCAGATTGCAGATCAGAAACTGCCATTTAATTTCATGAGTACCGAGACAAGGCAACTGAAAGGATGCAATTTATGACTCAATATTAGGGACGGTGCTCTTTAATGTTTTTATAAATGATCTGGATGCAGGAATCAAATCTACATTAAGGCTGACGATGACACTAAACCAGGAGATTCTGTGGGCTCCCTTGAGGGCAGAGAGGCCTTACAGAGAGATCTGGAGAGACCAGAAAGCTGGGCAATCACCAGCTGCATGAAACTTAACAAGTATCAGATTTGCCACCTGGGATTGGGTTAATCCGGCTTATACGTATAAGCCGGGGGGAAGAGAGGCTGGAAATCAGCCCTGTGCAAAGATACCTGGGGGTCTGGGTTGACAGCATGTTGAACAGGAGCCAGCAGTGTCCCTGGCAGCCAAAAGGCTGAACTGTGTCCTGGGTGCACCAAGCACAGCATTGCCAGCCGGGCAGGGAGGGGACTGTCCCGCTCTGCTCTGCACCTGGAGCACTATGTGCAGGTCTGGGCACCTCAATATAAGGAGGACATCAAATTACTAGGGTGCGTCCAGAGGAAAGTGACCAAGATGGTGAAAGGTCTCAAGAGCACAAATTATAAGGAGCAGATTAGGTCACCTGGTTTGTTCATCTTGGAGAAGAGAAACCTGAGAGGAGACCTCATCAAAGGCTACACCTTTGTGACGGGGGCAGCCAACGGAAGGTGCTGATCTCCTCTCTCTGGTGACCCACGTTAGGACATGAGGAAATAGAATGAAGCTGCATCAGTGGAAGTTCAGGCTGGACATCAGGAAAAGGTTCTTCACTCAGAGTGGTCAGTCACAGGAACAGGCTCTCCAGGGAAGGGGTCATGGCATCAAGCCTGTCAGAGTTCAAGGAGCATCCGGACAATGCTCTTAGTCATGTATTTTAAGTAGTCCTGCAAGGAGTTGGACTCTGTGATCCTTATGGGTCCATTCTAACTCAAGATAGCTCGATGATTTTGTGATTCCTATAAACAGAACAAAAACTTATCTCACAAGACTTTTTCATCAAACTTAATAGTGGAATCCACACTTCTTTCTCTTCTAGGTGATATTCTGATTCACATAACGATATTTCTGCCCACCATCTAACTTTATTTGAGAAAGGTCATAAGGTAGTCTAAAGGCTACCATGTATGTCACATGCAAATACACTTACTAGTATTTGGTGCAGTGTGACAGCGCACAGTAAAGCTTATTTATTTGTATTTCAAAACTGAAACTCAAAATTTGGCAAGGATGAGAAATCTTCCAAACTTTCTTTCCTTTTCTCTCTTTAATTTTGAAGAAATGAATAGGCATGAGCTTGAGATTCTTCACAATGCTGATTAAAATATTCCATGTGATATAAAGTATCAGTGCGATATGACAACATTGCCCTGTGGGGTCATTCTGTAAGGAAACAGGTGTCTCAGCTTCACCTATTTATTGCTATTTTAGTGCCCACTTAACTGTGTCAGTACTAGAAGAGTGTAACCTGTGTTATACAGCTCATTATCACAGGCTGTTTCAGACAAATAGTATACATGACTTCACAAGCAGAACAGATACTTTCAGGTTCACCGAGTGGTTCCTTCCAATGTGTGTGGTATCCACCTCAGCAATTCCCTAAAGTACTAATTGCTGAAAACCAGAAGAATATTCCAGGGAAACTACCACTTAACACTTCTCCATATGCATTGGCTGCTGCCGGAGACAGGGCAACAGACTAGAAAAAACCTCGTATGATTAGCGTTACATTCATTATACAATTCATACTTTATACCATGCATTATGCAGTGCTCATTACACAACGCATACATTATAGAACACGCTGGCAATTTCACAAGCAGGTAATGATGCAATGTAACTTATCAAGCAAAATCCATGCAGCAAATTCCGATCCTGTGAAATACACATGATTAGGCATTTTTAAAAAGTAACAGAGAGAAAAGCAAATTGGGGGTAGAAGCTTGATCTGCTTCTGCTTGGTAATCAACATTTTTTGACACAGAGTCAGATATGCAAAAAAAGCTGGAGCTGAAGTCTCAGAACTGTATTTTCATCAGGAGCAGCTCTGACCAGAGAAATGCAAACCCCTTTGTGCCTCATGCAATGCTAGTCATGCACAAACTAAATGCATATAACATATCAGTTGTAGGTATTCATAGAGACTTAATGCAGAAAAATAACATTCTAGTCTTGTGTACTGGCCTGAAAGAGGCTAAATAAAAATGCATATGCTTTCACTTTATTTTAAAGGGGGGAGCTATTAGTGTGTTTTGTTAAAGCAGTGAGGCATAATTTTGTTTTATTTCTGTTACTCTGCACTTTAGTGAGAGGGAAGGTATTAGCTCTCCATAGTAGTGACATATTCATTGATGAGAGCCTTAGTAGTGAAGCAAAATAAGCGGAATACCTCATGATGTCTTTCCAGTTTTGCACAAGACACCCTTTTCAGTCTCTGTACTGTACTCTCTTATTGTGCCAGAAGGTCAGGGTATTAAAGACGGTAATTAATACCACGCTTGGTCGTGACTTACATTCTTTGCAAGGTAAAATGTAAGGGCATGTCGGGAAAAGAGGTCAGCTGTAATCAGCGAGTGAGGAACTAATCTGTGCTACATGCCGCCATGTTTCAGATCACCACAGATTACATTAATCTGTGTGACCTGCCTGCAGTGACTCCCACCACGTGAGGCAGAGAACAGCACTGGGAGCCGCAAGAAGACGTCTCCAAGTTCCTGCAGATTAATGCTTTCACAGGAGGCGGGGGAGAGGCACTCAGAACAATTCATCACCTCATAAGAAGTGGAACTGACAGCATAAATAAGATAGATTTCCAAGCAAAGTACATCTTACTGAATTTATACGTCACTTGGGTATGCTCGCATTCAAATGCGAGCCAACAGTGATCTGCTTTTATGCCTTTCTGCATATGACTTTCTGTGGTTCTAAAGACAAGTTCAGTAACAACCTCTTAAGGATGCTAATGTAAAACACCTCGTGTTTTCAAAGGGAACTCTCACCTCCTTCCTGAATAGAGACCCACTGAAGAACTTCCATGAATAAATTTCATTGTAGAAATGCCAAGGCTATTGCTGAATGAACAGTAAGCACCTTTCAGAGGTGGAACGTCAGAAAACCTCTCCTTGTCTCCACAGACAAAGAAATACAGCCAAAGAGCTGCAAGGGGGCTGTCACACACACATGTGCTATTGGATTTGGATAAATAGCTTTCCATTAAGTGCCATTAAAAACAGTCATTAAAAAACAGTTTATATTCCTGCAATGTGCTTTAATTGCCAGTTTAAGCTTTGTTTATACATAAAAGGGTTTTTTCTCTTAGGCAAACAGAGATGACTACCCATTTCTTTGCGGAATTCCACATGCCACACTCTTTATGACCCAGGGACTTTATCACAAGCATCTTCGTGTCAGAGTGTGAAATTACTGATCCGAGTTTTCATTTTTTCTGCGCTCACCAACGTCCATCTGAAAGAGATCCAACTACACCATGCTTTTCCATATTCAGTTTTTTCTAGGATCAAGATTGTTGGATCCCATGTTCCAGCTGGCATTTAATTTTAGTCCAGATGACGTTTGTTGTAAGAGTCACAATATATGCAAAGAGACCTGGATCTAGTATTTACTATAGCTCCCATTTATTTCTCAGTCAGGCTTACAGTTAAGGAGCTGGTACAGAGCCATTTCTGTGGGTAATGTAGGATTGCTTCAGAAACAAAGGTATTTATCAGCCATCAACAAAAACCAGATTTCTTCACTGTATTAAGCCTTAACAGTATTTTCATGAAACTACACATTGAGAATACAATAATTATATTAATTAATGAGAACAGATACCTGATGAGCCAGTAGGGTTAAAAGGGTTGGAATTCATGCCTATTCCGTTCAGGTTCAAACCTGCTATTTCCACACTTTCTAGCAAAAGAACATAGTGGAAAGTTTCCTGCTAGCCTAGATTCCCATGATTATAATTTTCCAAACTCATTCTTTATCTCTCACTGCACAGACAATCTGAAAGTTTTCTTCTGTGAAAAACGATCACGAATTTTCTTCTTCAAAATATAAAGCAACTGTAAAATAGAAGATGTAAATTGATAGAACTGTCAGCTTCAAAAGACAAATGAATCCTGTATTGCCCCAAGGAAGACCATTTGGGGCCAAGACTCAGGCGATTTCACTTTAAAAATATTCTTAGGTCTGAATGAGTCTTTGAAAACATTTTGATACACAGAGCAGGGGGGGATACAACAGATAAATTTCCTCTCCTGGGTTATGAGGGGTTTTCTTCCCTGCTGACATCTCAAAGAAAGATCTTTTCAGCCCTAATTTTAACCATTACAGCGCAAAGTAGCTCAGGTGAGCACAAGGCAAACTTGCCTGACAGCTTCCAAAGCACATAAAAACTTTTACTCCGTTAGAAATGGCTAAAAACAAGTTAATCCTGGTGTTGTCACACAGGCTGCAAGACATACATAAGATATACCCATAATTCAGAGGAAGGCATCGAGGTCTGGCAAGTCCCAAGAATTTATTCAATAAACTGCATTATTTAAGAGCTGCTTATATTTCAAGGTACCACAAGGTATCCACAGGCACATTGGCAGACAAGCTCCATTTCTCTCAGCGCTCTCAGAGGCTGGGATTCCTTAGGAAAAGCCCATCTCTTTGCAGCCACTGCCGCTCTGCTCTGTGTCTAGATCCTGGGCTGGCATAAAGCAGAAGCATTCCCCCTCATTCTGTAAAACTACACAGAGAGCCCGATGAGAACCTGCTCTGTTTAAATAAGTAGTAAATGACTTACAGTGTAGCAGAGTATAAAGGGTTTATATGTATTTATTCTAAGTGAGCTTTACTTCATAAATTCAGAGTAGCATATTCATCAAAAATATGTATTCATTAACATTTTTTCTTGATAAATGTTTATGCTCTGCACAAAAATCTAAGTGAGAATAGCAAGATATACTGGATGAAATTAGTAAGAAACAATATTGGTTGATTAGATTGCTACCTTTATCTGTGCAAGTTACGGATTGTTCTATCACCCATTTTACTATGGTCATCTGGATTTAACAAAGCTGTTGTTACAGGAGTTCACATACCTTTCTCTTACCTTTTGCAGAAAATGCTTTTTATTAATAATTCAGACTCATGCATAAGAAGAGCACCCATGGAATAAAGTCTTTAGCATCCATGAAACTATCCTGTGGCCACCTGTTCAGAACACTGATTTTGATTTAGAAAAAGAAATACCCAATAAACTCATATCTTTTTCAATCTAAGCCTATATTAATTCTTCTCTTTAAAGAACATAAAGAAATCAGGTGAATATTTTGTGTCCAAATGGAGTAGGTCAGCTAAGTAGTGGGTTTTATCCAATTAAATGGTAAAGGAAACGAAGCATGAACAAGGAAATTCTAATGCAGCCATGGATCACTTCTGACACTTTCAATTAAGGTTTTGTTTAGTTAAGCACTCACAAATTTTAATGAACAGTTTTGAAAAAAGAATTAATTAAAATATTTCCAGTTTCCTTATGTTGTCTAACTACTCCAGTAAAATGTGTTGTGTTTGTATGCTGTTGTTTTCACACATCCCAATCGCGGATAACTGCACCCAAGAGCAATACTAAATTCTGATGCTCAATTCCTGGCAAACTAAGTGCTCCACATGAAATTTGCTCTTCTTTTCATTAGAGACATTTGCACTTCAAGATTCTTAAATTAAAACCCATGATGAATTTGCGTTAACACAATCATTTTTTAATAATTCTATTTCAATAAGACAGGATTATACCATCTACATAAATACATCTAGGAAGAACTGAAAAGCAACTTTACAACTGAATCTCTCTCCATAATTAAAGGAGAACCTAAATAAATGCCTACTGTGAACTTCAGCATAATACAAAGTGTTTCAAAAAGATCATCCAATTTGAAAGCATTATATCTCTGGTTTGGGGTCCATCTTTCTGAAACACCCTGTAATTTCATCTGGCAACACTTTCCTTCCTGGTATTTATTGAGAGTATGTGTCACTAGGATGCAAGAAAAATCTTCGTAGTATTTGCTTCTTGTTATTTTACAGTAGTACTTGTAAAAAAACTACATCTCTGAACGTGCTACTTTGAAAACTTCTATCTTTCCTTCCAAAATAATTTTCATTCCAGCTACTCTTGAATTTATGGTTCCCGGACAGAAGGCAAACCCCACTGTCAAGGGCAGGGAGTGGAGAGGCCAAATGCAATTTTATTGTTATTTATTCTCAGATGCATCAGACACATAGGATGCTTTCCCAGACACAGCCTGGTTTGATGGCTGATAATGAGATCCACCAGGAATGAGAATCAGCACAAACTACACAGCTTGAGATAGCTTTGTTTCAGAAAAGGAAAACAAAGCAAACTGAGAAAACCCTGCAAAGAGCAGGCCTGACAATTCGATTCGTACTGCAGCATCTCGCCTTGCATTTCCCTGTCCTGGAACCAACACAGCAGAACCAAACAGAATCCACACTTCACAGAACACATTAAACGTATGACTACTCTGACAACAGACACGTATAAAAACACATACTTTCTTATTAGAGGAGTAGTTCATGATCTCTTGAAGATGCTTGCACCTGATAACTACACCTCTCTAAAACACAAGTGTTACGCTACGGGAATAGGAAGCAATGTGGTGAGATACCCTATGACAGTGAACAGCCACTCTTCTCCAGTCGCACATAATCCCTTCGAGCTTCTCCTAGACCTCGGTTTAAAGACTCAAAAATCAATGGAGTTAGAAGCGTCAAATTAATTAATACTTTTGGAAAACTCACATCAAGATAAAGCTCTTGTGGTATGAAAGCCGCTACACTGACAGATTAAGGCCTCGGTCTTCCAGTGCCATTAACAATATCTAGACACCGTATCAAGTGTATGACTCTTGTGATCAGCTTTAAGTGCCACGGATGCACAAACACCAAAGCCTCACCCCAGAGATTTTTACACCTTGCTCTATGTCTTTAGCACCATATGCTGTTATTTAATTCTGCCTGAGGAGATTGAATTATATGCACTAAACCCATTAGAAAGTATTGGCAGTATTAGCTAAAATACAGGACTAACTATAACTAAAAATGTACAATTATTGTATTTCAATGGCAATTTTTCCTTGAAAGAAAACAACATAACTTGCAGATATCCACTCCTAGAGCATTTCATAATTTCAACATTTACAAACATAATTTCTTTCATCAGGGCTTAATGTCCCTCTTGAAGTTCTTCAGGAAATTTGCCCAGGTTTCATTCACTGAAAACATGGGATTTGAGTCGTAGCGTAACTGTTCCAACAGTTTGGCATTTCTTATTAAACAGCAATATATTTCTATGCCATACAAAACAAGAATAGAGTGCCTATTCTCATCAAAATGGGGTGTGCTCTTAAAAATGACAACGCCTTCACTTTTATTTATTTCAATATAAACTTAAAAATAGTTTAATTAAATAGCGACCTACATTATTATACTTTCAAATTTACCTATTTCTAAATATTTCTCAAACACAGTCTGAAGAGTATGCTTGTTAAAAAAGCAGCAATGTGCAATTTGTAGGTTAAGTCCCATTGATATATCACAGTCAAAGAGTGATAAATTAATTTGCAAAACTGGAGATGTTGTTATCTATAGGGCAATTAATTCAATTCCCAAAGCAGCATGTTCCCTGACTAAATTCATATACATTTATGGGATGTCAGACACTATTCTGACCTATCCCCTAAATCACGATAGCTAAGATCCAAGGAAAAAATTGTCCTCTCCCTGTTTCATAGCTTGATGCTATTAGTGGCACTGCCGCTATTATAGAACCAATAGCACGTTTCATATTTCAGAATCTCTGTGTACATTTAGTGAAACAGAGACAGAAATTTGTATCAGAAGGTTCAGAGCAGTGGGGGGTCATGAGCAGTGACCAGCTCCGGGCCCTTTCCACGCCTTGTCCCAACTGTTAAAGCGCAGCTGCTCTATAAGGTGAGTGGTAACATTTCCTCCATGCAATATTAATATTTGTTATGTGGCCGTGTTACCAGGCACATCACTAGTTACTTCCACTTAATATACTTCATATGTCTCAACCGACTAAGGACAGGTTGAAGGGCAGCCACAGAAACTGCTGGTGCTAGACTGCAACCAAGGGCAATGGAGGACATGGAGGCCTCCTGCTTTACATAAAGGAATAAAAAATATATATATGTATATGTATATGTATATATACACACACAAAGTTAAAGATACTTGCAGCTTTAATTTTGGAAAACAAAAAGTTTTAACTGGAGATAGACCACTTTCTGTAGCTATTATTGTATTTTTCAGGAGCACTAATATACCATAGAAATATTACAGAATTAATTTCACTAGCAACTTCAAGCCTGCTGCTTTCAGCAGGGTTGATTACTAAAAGGTATTTCTGCTCGCTTGGAAAGCAGTCAGACACAGTAGAAATGAGCTTTTAAGTCTATGGAGATTTCACCATCATATCCAAGAACTGGTACAGTTTGGTGTTCTCTTTATAAATCTTCCAGCAATATAAAACCCCCCAAACTGAAAACTCTTTCTTCTCACCTTGGTGCTGTTTTGAGAATTATTTGACCTCTGTAATAATGCCACCACTTGGCTTTGAAAGACCGTTAATGAAGGCAGTTTGTGCAACACTACTCTCAGAAATACCATTAAAGCATAACTATACATTTATTAATGCATAAAGTTGCCTTGCACTCTTATTACTAGAGTATGCTGGTTTGCTACTCAAAAATTTTTCAAAGTGCTTGAAAACATACTTGCTTAACAGCTGCCTACAGAAAGAGTCCATAATCATTTTTTATTCACTTTTCATTAGAGTCCAAAATTCTAACTACGTGGTATGCCCTTTTCTAACCATCTAAGATGGGTTCCCAGTCTGAACTACCATATGTTAGGCTATTCTCTATGTCTGGGATGTGTATTTTAAATAACTTATTCACTACCAGTGCCAATATGCTGACCCACCACAATATTTTTTGCATGAAAAACAGTACTTTGTCCTTTGTGTTTATGTAATTAGACAAGCTTTTTTTGTTGAGTATTTGTTACTTCCTATTTCTCACACAAATCTATTATGAAAGTTCCCAAGCACAGCAATTCTATTTTAGTTGACGCTACTCAAGCAGAGACAAGCAGACAAAGCGATGCCAGGATCTGGGCAGCTGAAGAATAGCTAACACTAGCAGTACAGGATTAATATCTTGTAGATAGGATAATACATTGCTTTTTAAAAATTTTATATGCATAAATACAGCCACACCTTAATAATCTCCACTCCAATTAAATGTAACTCCTAAGTGCTTCTTATATGCCTTTATGCTTGCTGAAATCAGGAGTCTTTAAATACCCAGTATATCCATAAAAACAGCAAGCTATACATTGAGTAAGCTGGACTGCTCTTCACATTTGAAGACTGTTACTGGGTGACCATCAGAGATCAGTTTTCTTTGAAATGATCACCGGGGTTAAAGCATCTGAGCCACAACTTCACAGTCAGCAGAGCTCATCTCCCCCTTATCCCAGGCTGACCTTCTGATAAGAGATTCAACTACGCTTCTTCCCTTAATCCTGAGCTACTGTAATCACATTCCTACGACAAAGTGCCTAATTAGTTCTGGAAATGGTACAGAATTCTGGGAAGAGTAGGTTAGTTTGCAATGTGCAAGACAGACTTCATCAGAAACAGGTATTCTCTAAGCTGGCTCACTGAGTGAAGGAACTCAAAACAGTCCATGGAATTTAATGTTCTGACAGCCTTAAGCTGTTTTCAGATTCACAGCAGCTGTTCCATAACAGCTGAATTGTCATCCCGGAATCACTTGGTTGCAAGCGGCCTCAGTAGTGCCCATCGCACACTAATTTTGTAGGAATGTGAATCCTACAGGCAAAGGGGACAGCAAAGCTCTGCGGCTGCCTGGCTGCTGGAAACAGGAGCCTCCTTTAGCCCCCTCTTCGCTCTCGGGGAGAAACGCTGGCATTTGCTTTGGAAGGTGGATAGTCCCATAGAAGTCAGTAACACAGCTCACATGCTCAGTGGCTACCTTTTTCATGTTTGTTTGTTTTCTTTTTTCCCCTCACAAAAGTGACAAGAACAACATCTGGAAAACAAACAAACAAAAAACCTGAAGCTGAAATGGACAAAAAAATTGCTTGTTATTGCAAAAATATTAAGAGAAAGTAAGTCCGCTCAACCAGCTCTAAGTTACATATGGGTTCTGGGCTGATATAAATGGCAGATAGGAAACAGCTGCCATTTATTAATGACTTAAATAATGACTATAAACTGACACAGCTCTCACACAAGTGTCAGGACTATTATTCAATATTCTAAACAAAATCCAAAGGAGTTACCATATCGGACAAGACTTTTGGCCAATCAGCTCCATATTGCTGCTGCCAGCAATAGCAAAGAAGCTTATGCTTTAGAAGAAAAACAACTTTTGTCTGCAATGTACCTAATCAGCCTCCAGTTGAACTGCCACTCATTACTCTCCGTACTTCTTTGCACAAGCAGACCCACATTCCACTGTGAAACCCCCGCAATTGTGGTATATTGGAAAAGGACTATCCTGCAGGAACACAGAGTCTTCCCTCAGCTCGGGGACGTGGTCCTGCGTGCTGCGGATGGGGCAGATTAACTCTAAAATAAGAAGAAAGTGGCCAGTGTAAATTTTATTGCTAAGAAGCTAACAGTGCATTCAAATAAATGGTATTCAGAGCAAAGCTCATAAATCAGCTCTTTTCAGATAAAACTTTCATATCTATTTCAGTTCAGCTCAGCAAGCGCTGGCTGGTATGAAAAGCCAAGTAAGCATTGCAAAACTGTGAGAAAGAGTATCAGTACCCCCACTAACTGCAGCAAAGGAGATACGAATTTCTAAAAATCATTTATTTTCTTTTTCATAAAGAATCAATTGAAGCAAGACTTTACAGTGTGATTAAAAGCATTCACTAGCTTTCTCTAAAACACAGACTTGGGCAAAACTTATTTTCCCACTTATTAGATCAACCAAGTTTAAGCACTTGTTATGTACGTTAGATTATGTCTAATCTCCTCCCTTGACTTGCATAGCTTAAGATATCTTTGAGGTCTACCCTCTGGAACATAATCTTCTATATGACCATAAAAGAAGCATGTAACAATTGACGGCTTTAATCTGCGACCGATGTGATGGATGAGTCTGACTGGCACTGCCCTTTGGTCCTAATAAGATGTTCACGGCCCAGCACACAGGGTAAGATAAACTGAGCAGCTGAACTCATCAGCAGCTTCACTGGCCCAGGGAAAAGCAGGTGACACCACAGCTTTGCCTGTACCACACGTCTCTAGTTCCTCATATACTGGCAGCAATGCACCCATTTACCAGCACTGGGAACCTTTATTTGACACAGGCAATATAGCAAATGCCAGAAGAGATCTGAGACACAGATATATTCACAAAAATATTTTGTTCCAGTAGCTTTTTGATTAAGCAGTAACGCAAAAATACAGCCATCAAATATGAATTAAGGCCTGCTGCAATTAAGAGGATGATATATTTAGATAGCAATTCATAATTTCACTCTCCTCGCTATGCCCAGACAGCCGCGGCTGGCTGTCCCTTACAAAGCAGAATTAGATAGTTAATCTAAAAGAGGAAATTAAAACTGGCCAGCAGGGTTGCTTCTGATGATTCCACCTCAATTAGACATAACTATTGCAGATCCTAGCATCATAGCTTGAAGATACAGATCTCAACTGAGCAATTCCCAACAGCTCACCAGTTCCCTTTGCTCTTATGTTTTATGAGGCATGCAGGCTCCATGCACAAGTGTTTGGGTGTCTTAAGAAAAGTTTCTCTTGCAATGCGCTGACTGCGGGAAGCTGGCTTTCACCCATGGATGGCAGATGGCATCATCAAAGCAGCACAGCTGTACTGTAAGTAAATCCTACGCTAAATGAATTACTGCCTCTGCTAATGGCAGTCACTCTGTCTCGGAAATGAAAACGAAAGAATCCAAAGGAAGCGGAAAGGCAACTGGGCAGCAGTGAGGACTGGAGTACCTTATCCTCTCCATTACACGTCCCTGGCAAATCTGCCGTGTGGTCAGTGCCTGCAGACTGGACACAACCAGCTGGAGGAGACAGGGTGTTCAGTCACTTTTTGAGCCCATGGACTGGAAGCCCTAAGCTGTCCAGTGCTGCTAGATTCTTCTAGCTACAGAAAAACACTATGTCATTGCTAATACAGGATGGACTCCTTGTTATCCAATTTTGTTATCGCAATACCTGTCAACAATTTTCTCAACCGCTGCTCAAAACTGTGTGTTACTGCTGGTCTGCTCTCAAGGGATCAGCCTGGTGGCCACAGTGGCCACCTCGGTGCTGCGCAGCGTGCTGTGCCAGCTGCACTCCTACCAGCCTGTCCTGCCTCCTGGCCCAGCTCCCTGCAGAACAGCCAACACCAACATGGACCAACCTCTCTGCTGGCAGGTTTAAAGGGGCTCTGGTGTTTCCAAAACATGGCAGAGAACTTTCTGCACACCAGCATCAAAATCCTGTCTGTGCGTTCCATGGAAGGCAGGCACAAAGCCAACAGTCTGCAAGATAAAACAGCAATGCCACACCACCCATACTCAGTATTTTGTAGGACCGAAACAGGCAGCTTCTCTGACACAGAGGAGAAGATTCCCTCAAGTCACCTATTCCAATGACCAAATGCAGAGACAGAGGGAGATTTCTGCATACTTTTGCCTGTAAAATAACAATGATACTTTTAGGCACGCAAGCTACACCTGGTTAAAACTGGTACAACACATTTACAAATGAGAAGGCTAAAAGCAAGCTTCTAGTATAACAAAGAAATGCAAGCTTTTATTTTACACCACAAATATTTTAGTATATTGGAGAGGATTCCACGTATTGCAAAGGGGAAAGTCCTGCATCTTGCTCTTACATTACAATTTCACCCGAGTCACAGTATTTTCAAACAATAACTTGGCCAGAGTCCTGAAAACGCATTCTAATCTTGGCACGCCTCAAGGATATTGGATGTTAAAACATCTCCATTGTGAATTTACAAAGATTTAAACTTGACATTAGAAGATAAACTGCCCTTTCAACTCTGGGAATAACATACTTTCTCCAAAGTTAAGCTATGGCACATATTTTTACTAATTGTATTGTGTCTCTTGTGGAAATGAACTGCTGAAGACTTTAAAGTATGCTTGTCAAGAAATTAACTGATTTCAAAACCTCCATAATCATAATTGCCAAAAGTCTTAACATATATAAAAACCTTAATATAATCAAGAACACCTTCGAACTGAGGTATTTATATAGCTTATAAAATACGTGAAAATATAAATTCTGTAGAACATTAGCTAAGGGAATTATATCTTGGGATGTTTCCCAACAAAGTCAACTGAACAGGCACAGAAATAGACCTCAAAGAGAGAGAAGACAGGCAGGAAACTTTTAGAAAATGGAACACAAATCGTTCAAACTCCTCCCTCCCATGGCTCATCTCACGGAAGGGAACTGGGATTCAGTAAAGATATGAAACTATCTATAATAACATGGTTTCACAAACTAATATAAACCCAGAGTTACTTTGTCAGTGTCATAAATTAATATAAATTATTATTACTGCAGCTGGGATCAGAATCTATCCCCTAGATGACAAAGAAGGTAAGCAAGTATCCAGCACTTACTAGTGCTATAAAAGGGAGAGCAGTGCTTCTTGGCTTTGTTTTTCCCAGCTGCCTGACAGAGCAGGATAATCCATCAGTTCAGACCGGTGGAGGTCACCATTTAGAAACAAATTCTCAGGCAAAGTCAAGGACACCCCAGAAAAACATAGAAGATAGAAAGCATCTGGCTTCTTATCAACCCTTGGGTAAGACAACAAACATTGATGGTTCTCTCTTTGCAGATACAAGAGGCTGCTTCACAGTCTCTTGATGAAATAGAGTAAATCCCCCAAGGCCGCTTGCCACACATTCAGCAAACATCCTTGAAATCTTGCAGCCTTTTTTTTTTCTCTTCTTAATTTACACTACATTTTTATGTGGCCGTCCCCTCCTTTATGCCAAAAAACATTAAACTCATTAAGCACTTAACGTTCAAACAGGAACAAGAATAGATCAAAGAACTAGCTGTCGTAATTTGAAAGTCTTGCCTTTATCTCAAATGCCAGTGGGTCAGCAAATGCCCTCAGCTCGGTGCTGCCAGACACATCGCACTGTTCAGAGCAAGGTGTCATCTGCACACTCCAAAGAAAGGTGGTGCGTAAAGCCCCTTGCGCTCAGTCCCACACTTCTCCCTACAGCACAAACCTGGGGCAAACCTGCAGAAAAGTCAGCATCGCAAAATTTAAGTTTGCCCATGATATGAAGGAATCATAACTCACTCTAATAGACATGTTAATGAACCAAAAGCACTATATCAAGGTCTTAAAGAGAATTCCTTTTGTTTCCCAGCACCAATGGCCTGAGGAAGAGAAGAACAGAGAATGGCTGAAGAGCTTTACTACACATATTGCAGCTTGGTGGTCATTTGTACCTGCTTGTGCATCCCACAGGAAGCTGGCGTCTCATAAGGTGCTCCTACGGCTGCCCTACATAAATGTCATTTGAGCAATGCATTTGCATACAGCCTTCTACAATTCTCTAAGCACCAAGATTTTATACAGGGAGAGAGCATTTAATTTTCACAGAGAATGGAAATGTCCCAAATAAAACTAAAAGTTTAAAATGATCAGATATATGGTTAACAACACTTACACCCCAACTTACATGTGTGCATGAAAGTAATTAATACACTGACTCTTTCCTTAGATTTCACCTCCAGATCTGAAGGTCTCTTTCCCATGTACACTGAAGAATGGATTAGGGAGATGCATATACATATTCATATAAATATCCATATTCATTCCTATAGTACATTCAGATAAACATTACAGCAGTCAACAGATAAATGGGTTGGTGTAGTGTGGCGTGGGGCAAACTCTCCACACTAACCTTTACAGTCTACTATCTGTTCCTGTTTGTCATTATAATATCCATGATTCCCTGTAACAAACACCGAATTTGCTGCTATAAAGAATACAAAGCATTTGCTAATAGCACACGCAGCAGATAAGACGCAGGTCAAAAGAAAGCAAAAACTGAAAAAAAAACAACCCAAAGTAAAAGCTTTTTTTGGACTTACAATCCATAACCAGCCATTTTCGAGTCTACAGGTTATGATACATTCCTGTCTTCATCATCCAGTTCTGCTGGAATAACTAACACTGCAGCAAGGAACAATCGAACCCTAAAAATCACATCCTATAAGTCCTCTATCTAACCTGTTTACTTAGAGATAGTTAAGCATAACTAATTTATATGGCGTGCCCTCTCTCCTAGCTTCTTAGATTAAATAGCTGCTCTCTAAAAATGAAGGATGGCCATGACTTCAGACATCATCAGAGTTGTTTAAGATCGATATGTAAGTGTAGAAGCAGCACCCAGCCAGATCCTGCTCACTCACACTGGCATCCAGGAGAAGGTAAGACCCACGATCACACAAGGTTTTCTTTGTCAGATGAGGTGAGAGGATAACTTTTGAATACTGTAGCTGGTAAGTGTTCTAGGCACCCCATCTTCCACAGGCACTTAACATGTCAGTTGTCTGGATAGTTTTGTCCCAAAAATAAAGGAAATAAATTATTCTGCTTCAGCAAGTAAGATTCAATGGGTAAGAAGAAAGCTGGGAGAACAAATGTGGGAAAGAGCAAAAGAAGAGCATGGAACAACAGAGGGAAAACATGAGAAGGTGGTTAAGGAAAACAAGGCATAAAATGTATTGCAGAAAGGAAAAGGCACACAGGAGAAAAAGCATTTGGAGAATACCTCAGGCACTGGCCTGTGGAACATCTTTTGCAACTATAACACACTGCATTCAATTCTATAAAATAGTATTTGCTACATTTGCCCCAGGTCACCAACTGCAGTGGGGATAAAGCCAGTAAGGATTCTGATGCATTCAGGAATGACAAGGGCAGGGCCCTTCAGCTAATTTAGCAGGTCATTGTCATCTTACTTAACCGTAGCTCTTCATATTATTCTAAATTTTAATTACAATTCGAATGCAATGTCAAGTAGAAAATGGCTGTTATTTATCCTCCTCCTTTTCTATTTTCTTTTTTTTTTGTTTGTTTTGTTTTGTTATTATGGTTTTTTGTTTTTGTTATTATGTTATTATGTGCAAAAAACCAAATCTTTGAGGACACCCTCCTCCCCCAAACTGGAACATTCTGGCAGCAGTAACACTACAAATACCACCAGCTCTGTATGTACAGCCATGCTCTGGGGTGAGGGTCTGGAGACTGCATCAAGGAATTCCCAGTTTACAAGTCTGAACTTCTCCTGTCTATATAGGGTAAGGAAGGCTTTTTGCACAGTCAGTGCTTCTGTATGTCTCCTCATCAGAAAGCTTGGGTTAATGTACGCTTATCCACAGCCTCTGTCACCCAATGAGGTTTGCAGCACTTCACAAATTAAGAGATATCATTAGCGTCACTTACAGACTGAGAAATGGGGAAGGCAGTGGGGCAGAAACGGGCAGTGTCTTGTATAGAGTCACGCAGCAAAACAAAGCATGGGTGGCCCCCATTTCTCTGCTTCAAAAGCCAGAAAAGGCTGTCTCTATTTCCTCAGTTTTCTTTTATGTTCTAGAATTTCTCTCTCTTACATATACACTGTGAAAAGGATCCACTCATCTGTTCTTAGGTGAAATGATCTGAAACTAGACAAAAGTGCTTCAGATGTCTTATCAACAGCTGCTGCTGCTCTGACCAGAGGAACACTCATTCTCAATTTGCTGGATTCCAGGAGAAAAAAAACCCAAAACAGTGTAGGAATAACTAACAGACCAGCTTAATTTTGTTGGATAGAAAAAAATACGCACAGCTTGATGCAAAGGCATGCATCTCAAAAACCATTATGTCTTCTGTAATTTGCTTAGAGGTTTTTGTTTGTGTAAAGCATTTACTTTTCAACACTATGATGATCTGCAAAAGTAAGAGCACTAGAGCCCTTCTGATGGCTAAGTAGACATTAAATGCACCACAGGTAGCAATTCACTCAGTTTCTTCATGGCAAGGACAACAAAAGCAGTGCTTTTAATATTTAATTCATTTGGAACAACATAACCAATGTCCTTATACTGACCCGAGAACCCCCATACCTGCAAGACATTATACTTCAATTTTGTGCACAAAGGAATTTTATAAGAGTTCTTTATATTTACATGCGAAAGCCAGAAAGCCGGACTGCTCATTAAGTTGTACCTCCCACGCAGCAGCTCTCAAACCTCGCCCAGGTTTGCACTGACCCCAGGATCTCGCACCGTACCTTAAACAATCTTCCCAAAGCTGAATCCAGATCAGGTTTCACCCTGTAAATTCTGCCTCAAAGTCCATGTTTCAGTTATGGCAGTCTTTACTTAAAACAAAAAGCATTAATGACCACAGTTAAATTTAAAACAATACTTGTGTCATTTACCTCGATCATTAAAAACTAGTCTCTAATCTCAATTTACTTAGTCTAAGGTTTAAACCTTTGCATATTGCGATGCTTTTTATCTAATGAACACACAATTACTCACTCATTTGTACACTCTGGTAAAGGATGATAAGGTCATCCTTTAACCTGTTTTTTAATTAAAAGCTGGACAAGCTCAGGACTGACTTTGACAGTGCTAGTCAGAGTGCCTAGGCCTTCAGTAATCTGTAACATCAACACAGCAAACAATAACATTTGACACAAACCAACCTTGACATCATGGCTTCACCCTCAAGAAAAAAGCTTCACAAACAATACCTTGCATAGCAAATATCCGGCTATTCTTGTGCCACAGGCCTGACAGTGCGTATTAAGAGGAAACTAGAGTAGATGAAAATCTGAGTTTGATTTCTTTTTCCTTGGTAGCACTCCAAAGCCACTGCCAGTTATGGAATGAAAAAATAAACTGAACTCGCCACCGACCAATATTTCTTCAACACAATTGTTAACTAGATTAGATAGCTGAGCATTTACATTGGAGGACACACAAGCCAGAAATAAAGAACCACCACACTTGGCAAATCAGATTGTTGGCCCTGTAGAATAATGACTGTTACAATAAAACACATCTCACACTTCTGAACCCCACAGATTTGGGTCTGGAAATGCCTGGGACAGATTGGAGAGAAGAAAAAGGAGGGAGGGGGGGTGGGGAAAGGGAAAATCGGATTGACATGATACTTTTTTTAGTTTTTATTCCAGAAACATCCAGATGCAGATATAGCCATGGCAGACGGCTTCTCTCTCCTCTCAGGTACACAAGCAGAGCCTGTGCCAGACACATGGAGCCAGCAACACACCACTCAACCACAAACACTCACTTGGGCTACCAGCAGTCTGCACCGCCAAAGAACTCTTGCATCTGCACTTTCTGCTTCAAAATCAGCAAAGTCACTGGAGCATGAACTCACCCCTCTGCAGGGCTTTGGGTGTCCTGCCAGAGCATGCACAGTATGGACAGCCTGACAGACCCACTTGCTGATTCTGTAAGGAAAGAAAGAAGGTCTGGCAGAGATGGCTTAGCCTGCCGTCAGTGCGCTGCTTATCAAGTCATTTGCTCTTTTCCATGTTAAAGAAAACCCTTCAAACCTCTGTTTTCTCAGCATTAGAAGTAACCTTTGCAGGACCCATATTGCAGATAAAACACTTAAATATATAGAGGCTGAGGCCTCCTGAGATTCTGTGGTTCAAAACTGCAATTCATGACTGAGAGTGAGCAAACACCTATTTAGAAGTATCAGATGTATCACTACCAGAAGTAATAAATGTATATTAAAATAAAAAAGTAATAACTACTAGCCTTCAGGCCCCTCTTTGCTATTTCATGGCATGCTAAACAAGAAACCTCAAGATTTTTACTCAAGTAGTTTATAAGCACACACACACACACACACACACACTCAAGTCATCTGCTGGTCAAAAGATTTCCTACATTCCATCCCTCTCTAACTTGAAGAGAAATGGATTCGATGGGTGGACTGTTCAGTGGATGAGGAATTGGCTGGATGGTCACACCCAGAGGGTAATGGTCAATGGCTCAATGTCTGGATGGGCACCAGTAACAAGTGATGTCGCTCAGGGGTCCGTACTGGGACCAGTACTATTTAATATCTTCATCTGTTACACAGACAGTGGGATCAAGTGCACCCTCAGCAAGTTCGCAGGTGACACCAAGCTGATCAAGTTGAAGATGAGCTTTGAAGGTCCCTTCCAACCCAAACTATTCTATGATTTCATGCTATGTGGTTGTTATCACAGGCCTTTTCCAATAGCCGCTTACTAATTTTAAAGACATCAGTGTTAACAACTGGCGCTTTCTCTTCCTACAAGAAGAAACAATTTGCAACATGTGCAAAGGTATTAATCCAGTACTTGTTTTCAAGTCACAGATGTAACGATGCAGAAATAACTAGAGGAAAGAAAATTTTAAAAGGCAACCCAATATCACTAGTTTGCTTTTCAGTTTGGACAAGTACAAGTATCGCCACAAAAAAAGCGGCTTCACTTTCACTGTAAAGCTGTCCAAGGACAGCAATGAAACCCATCAAAATCTCCTAACAATTCAAAATTATTCTGCTTTGCTTGTAGCATTCTGAGATTTTTCCCATTCTAAGTATGAGAAAAATAAAATCAAAACCAAGGGAAGAATAGTAAAAACACTGATTTCCTCTTTCTGTTTCTAATGTGACCTCAGAAACAAACTCTTTCTGCTCCTTAGGTTTGACTTTGCATATATCTTATTTTCCCATAATTCCTCACCAGCAATTTCTCTTCCTATTTATTAAGGAACCCAACAGTGAGAACTAACTTTTCTACAGCTTCTGATATTTTTTAAATGCCATGTTTATAAACATAACTGCAGACACACAAACAACTCTTGCCACCTGTCCCTTCAAATGCAAGGCTGCCCTTTAAATGTTTATTTTACCTGTGGTTCATCCATACTCTGCAAGTTAATGAGCCCCCTGAAACTCCTTCACATACACTTTCTGCAGCATTTCTTTTCTATAGAAAATGTCTGGGGAACATCTATAAAGATCAGTCATATGTAGTAAGAGCCATAACCTTTTACCAATTAGTGCATCTTGAAACTAGTGTGAGATTCTTTGCAGCGATGGCATACAAGGTGAGAGAGCACACAGACTAATTGTCAAGGGCCATTTCTTTCCCATATTCAAAATATGAACTATAATTAGTACACAGAAGGGAGTTACCTTTACTTCCAGGGCATCTGTCTCTTGGCAGCAACCCTGGCTTGTACTCTCCTGGCCTGCTGAGGGCCGCAGCCAAAAGCACTTCAGCAGTACCCTGGCTCCCGTTTAGATCTCACAAACAAACAACGAAAACCAAAGGGGGCAGGGGGAAACTTGGAAACTTTACTAATTGTTCTCAGTGGGAACAGCTTAGAGATGTTTGTTTCATATCTGTTGTCAAGCACTTTTTAAAAATACCGAGACCTAAATTTTTAATGTCTACTTTCTATACAGGCAGCATTCACTAGCATGAATGAGAACAGTAATTGTAAGCTATGCACAAACCTACAGTGGTCTAATGTATGTCAAAGAGCTGGAAATGACCCAGGTTGTAGCTCAGGTCTATGTGTGTGTTTCTCCAGGAAGGAGAAAGGTGCTGTTTGTGAACCAATAATTACACTTCATTACGTCCTGTACAACCTTCTTTATTTTATCTATCAGAAATGCCTCAAGGCAGCAAAATAATCCAATCACTGTTTTCTATGGCCCCTCCTTGACGTACCCAAGATCATTCGGCAGTGGTACCATGAGTCAGGTGGCAGGATGTCTAAAGTTACTAGTACTTAAAGTCTAATGCATCTTGAAAGGCTGCTCACCTCATTGCCTTCATCTTTGGATTTTACTTACTGAGCATGAGTGGAGGGGCAAAGAATAGCCCCAGGAGCTCTCATGTGTGAACTTTAAGAATTCCAGTCTGCTCATTAGTCACTGCTGTAAATGAATTGGGTTTCAGAACTGTTTTGCAATGGGAAAGACGATAAGCATCACAAACCAGATTCAGGCTGTGTGTAAACCCTCCTTAAGTCAACTAAATTGCCCTCATTTTCCTCAGTTCTGGACCAAAAACATGAAGACAAGTTTTGCTTTTAAGTTTTATCTGCGCAGTCATATTCCTTAGCATGGTATCACATGGGAGTAATTATACCAGAATTTGGTTCAGTGCACAGGAATCTGGAGATTTTATTTTCATGTGAAAAGCTATCAAGAGAAACTGATTTTAAAGATCTATTTTGATAACAAGCTTTTAATGGGAATAACGTTACGATCTTAGACCTTTATTTTTTCCATTCCAACCTTGACAGACATCTTTCTGGACTGTGGGCTCCTTGAAAATATGTGCATAATGCTCATCACGTGAGCAACCCCACCGACAGCAGAAACCTCAAAGAGCAGCACATGACTAAGCCACTGAAAGGAGCGCTCACTAGCAACACATCTTTTGGAAAGCAAAATGAGAAGAGGGATATATGCTAAGGAAAAGCTCTAGCATTTTGACATAAGTTTTGAAATGAGAAACTTTAAAGGTCGGTACAACCATTATGATTAGACTGCATATCACAAAAATAATGATTATGATGTGGCTTCCCCTATACATACCTATCGTATAATGAAGTAGGGTTTCTGTTAACAGTCCTCATTTATACAGCACCAGTAAGACTATACCTGTTATCCTGCATACCAAACTGAACATTTCAGTCACAGAGCTGACAATAGTTTATTGAGAACACGAAACAATGTAATGAAATTGGGAAGTCAGTTTCTTCCCCTCTGTAAAGTACAAAAAGAAGCAAACAGATTTGCTAAAGACAAGGTACAAATAACTCAGAGAAACAGGAGAGTGATCCACCCACCAGTGATGTGAGTCTCTATTGACTTTAAAAAGGCCATTTGACACCAGCTTAATTTCAAAGTTGACAGTCTGTACAAGAGCAGTAGAGACTCCATTGTAGCCTCCACATTAATTTATTCTGTAATACACAGAAAATGAAAAAGAGTGTGTGTATGTGTGCAGGAGTGTGTGAAAATGGAAAAAAAAATGCAGATAGTTTGATCTGCCAGATGTGATCACTGTCTATTTTTAAGAGCAGTTATGGAAGGGCCATTGAAGGTTCAATATTAAATGAGCAAACCTAGCTATGCATGTTAAATTAATCAGCCCCGCATGTACAATGGTAACTCTTGTACGTACTTGGCACAACCCAAATTCCAGACTGTTTAAAAGTTATTAGAGACTAAGTTGAAACAATAACAAAAAAATAAAAGTGAGGAGACTTGCTGAAGAACAGTTTATTAAAATCTTCAGTAACCCAATCTCAGGCCTTTTGCTCTCTATAGACTCCTACCTGCATAGTACTCTCCAGGAGATCTGTTCTTTCTCTGGGCTGCTGTGGTGCTGCCAGTGAAGACATGCTTGTGAATGCACTTCATGGAAAGGCCTGTTTGTTTCATGCCAAGAGCCAAAAATAAAACACAAACATGAGACACTAAATAACACACATAATCTGTAAGCCAAATCTAAAGTACCGGCTCCCTCTTCACTGCTCTCTTGGAAAGTGGACAGCTCAGTCTCAGCAATTTAGAAGATGAGTCAAATAAAGAGCAAAACGGAGGAAAAGGTAATATAAATAAGTGGGTCCATAATGACCAGAGCTAAGGGCACCTGGTTTCCCACCGTCTTCTGTTTGGTATTTCAATTCTCTAATGCCATACAAGCTCTAGCTAAGCCTGCTTGTCAGCAAAGGCACTGACAGAGCATCTGTGTGTTCCAACTCCTGCTCCCTGTGCAAGCTCACACTGCAAGTCTTTCTGCAACACGACAACATCAAGAGGCCATTCTACACCTGGCCAAATATTTTCCAAAAAGCAGTAAGAACTTTGCAGCTTTGAGATCTCCCCTTTGTAAAGTTTAGCCCAAAATTGACCAGCCAGGTTCAAAATTCCCTGCATAGGAACACATATTCTTATACCCATGGGCAATCTTACTGCTTCAGGACTGTGCTTCATCTACTTTTCTTAAACTGTGAAAAATTGAAAACTCTCTACCTTTTTTCTTTCAAATCCTCATTCCCATCATATTATGTGTATCAATTAGAGCAATAGCATTTTTACAGATTGACTTCATGAAAACAGCTAAGGTTGTCTGCACCTCTTTAACTTTGAAGTATAAATCAAGCCAAAGAGGGGGAAAATATCTCTGTCCTCTGCTTATATATTAAGCAGCCATCCTTGAAACACGAAACCTTAACGTACTTGGTAATTGAATCTGAAGACGTGAAGAAGAGATGAAGGTTAAGTAAATGTCTTGCCTTCTCTCCCGTATCTCATACCAGCTACACCAATAACATTTGCCTTTTCCCTACTGTATACGATTGGTTAAGAAAGGGACAAAAAGGTAATGAAGGCAAGAACAAGTCAAACCTGAAGGGAAAAAAAAGAAAAGAAAACAAACAACAAAAATTACGAACAACAAAAAAAGCCCACAAGTTTGTCATTTTCAGTTAAATCTGCAGAAAATAATGAGCCATTCTGCAGAGAGATCTGATTCATGTTCAGACATCTTCAGTGTTGTAAGTAACAAGTTGTCCGTGTGTTGCTGACTCTGGTTTCCAGGCTTCTCCCCACTGGCAACACGTGCATTCAACATTGCAGAAACAACTGCTGGAAACTCAAGACTGTCAACTGCAAACACAGCAGGCACTGCAAAAACACTGCAAGCTCCTTCCACTCTGAAAGAATGTAGCCCACATATTTCCCCATCCCTCAGACTATATTCTGTCAAGCAAACAGAAAACAGACTCTAAAGAAAAGATGATCCACAGTCAAAAATGCAGAACAAATCGGTTTTCTCTAAAGAAAAAACAAATGAAAGCAAATAGTGAAAACATAAAGACATCAAGTTTCTGTAACTGAAGATAGGCAATGTGTTCTGCTGCAATACTAACAGGTTTTAAGAAACATCTCAGTAAGTTTACAGTCTCATAGTATGCTCTTCAGTATTTCTAGTGCTTTGGTGTTCCAGATCAGCAACCCATTCTGTACACAGCAGTGATAGGAAATACCTTTTAATCTTATTAACAAGAGTATTGCAACAGCACTAATGCTGCATTATTATTAAACTCCTCCATGAACGACAAAAGCTGTTTAAACACTGACAAGGACATAGACTGGTATATGCTGGCAGAACTTAGCAGCTCTCCAGCAGCCTGACTAACAGGGTCTCCCCACACCTGCACCACCAAGACCTGTGGAAACAGCTGAGAAAGGGGATGAGACACGGCCGGGCTGGGGGCTCAGGCTGAGCCACAGCACCATGGATTTATTGGCACTGTACATCACTGATATCGCACCAGAAGGCACAGTGCTATCATACTAGTGGTATCACTAACTGCTCACTCTCTGCCTCCAAGAGCCTACAAATCACACAGAACAGAGCAGGACTTTATAGTACATACCTGTAAAAGCTGGCTCAAATGTAGCTGCCTCAAATGCCACCAGTTCCTCTGCTAAATGTGAGCCCCTAGCAGCTTTAAAACAAAAGCCTAGTGTAGCAAGAGAAAAAGTTTTTAGTCCAGCAACAATTTCTAGTGCAACACACTGTCCCTGCAGTTCAGCCCACAGCAACGCTTTGAGGCCAAAGACATCTATCAGTCCTCAAATTGATCTGATTTAAATAAGGGACTAACTCTTTTCAGAGAGTGCTGGGCAGAGTGGAAAAGCAAGATTTAACTCACCATTACTCAGCCTTTGCTTTAGCTAACATACACTTTACTCAAACACAGCTTTCATTGCAAATGATTCAATGACCCCTACTCCAGTTCCATACAGTTCAGTGCAGTCACAAGGCAGCCTTCAGGAAATCGCCTTACCAAAAGGCTTTCAGTTATAACTGTGATTTTTAAAATTATTCTGAAGTATTATACATGTAGGGGTTTTTTAAATCAACTTATGAATAAAAGTAATAAGCAGCAAGAAACCTCAACCAGCTGGAGGACCGGTTGCAATATTAATTTTAGCCTCAAGCTCCAAGAGGTTGACTAATTGCCTCTGCAAATGTCTCAACCCAAGCAAGGCTGGCACGGCTGGCTGATGAAAGTCACAAGGTCATTGTTTCTACCTACCAGAGCTTCTCTTAAAAAAGAAACATAAAAGAAACCAACATAGGACACCCAAATCGCCTTTTCTGTATCATTAATACACTGATTTAAATATATACCAAAACATTGGTATAGTTGCGTTAGTAGTCTGACTTGCCATGCCACTGCTAGATCATCCTTTGACTCTGAATTTCAACTCCTCTTTATCTTTGGTCTCTGTACCTCAGCCTACCCTGAAATATCATTATAACACTTAGGCCTTATTTGCCAATTTTGGTAAGAATGGTATCTTCATGCAGAGGTACCTCAGTAACTGCTAATCACAGCAGAGCACCTCCTGGACATGCAACATATCCAGGGAACTGCAAAAGGATTCCCGTTGAAAAGATGTGTCATTATTGCCACTTAAATTGTTTTTTTTTTCCCATTTAAGACCATACTGTGATGCTGTTATGGGTAGAAAAATGAATTCTCCACTCCTCACATCTCCATCAAGTTTTTGGAGAGGGTCACCTCAGTGTGGTCAGTGATGCCAAGAAGAATACAGATGGCTACAATCAATGTTTTCAATGAAATCTTATCCACTCACAAGCTTTTAAATTATTAGTAGCTGGTCACCTGGGGTAACCAAAATGCTATTCTGAGTAGTGACTGAATTTTCCATATTTATAAGAGATGCTGAACATGAGTAGAAAACTGTTTTACAGATACTTTTTATCTTGGATGCTTTTGCTCTCTGAATACCTCCAAACCCATTCTCTTAGTACTTCCATAAATCTCTTCTTTTGCCTTTTCTCATGATGTCCTCTATATTTAGAGCAGTTACTGACCACTTGTCCACAAACCATCATTCTTCCCTGCATCTCCCTAGCACCATATATACATAAATCCTTCTTAGGGTGCTGACATCTAGCACTGGTCTGGTTTCAGTCTGCCCAACATACTGTTCCTGTCTTTGCTGGCCTTAACATGTCTTACAGCAACACTAAGAGATTTCAGTAAGGATTCAGGTGCTTTTTATGCCAATACATCTTTCTTCATTTCTTCCAACAGGTCTCATGTAAACTTCTCCAGGAAGGTACCCACTAACACTCCCAGAGAATAGCACTCAAGAGGTCACAACTCGATTTGTCACCTAACAAAACAAACAGAAGCCCAAAACCTGACTGTAATCCAACAGAGTATTCTGTTAATTGTCAACATTTGACATTTCAGAAAAACAACAAGGAGAAAAAGTGTACATTCAAGCTACAAAAATTCACTCTTTCTCATTAAGACTGGCTAATTTTTTTCTTGGTCCTTGAGATTAGTTTAAACCGTATTTTACCTTAGATCCTGGATATAAAAGCAGTTAACACTAACAGAGGAATGATGCACCCTGCTCTTTCATAAGCTAAAAATAAGTTATACTGTAAAAGGCTTCATGAATAAATGCTGAAGACCCTCTTAGGCCCCCACTCAAGTACATTTGCTAGGACCTTAAAAAGGGCATGATGCAGAAACAACCTAGTCCATCAGCTTCTGCTGTGAGAAACACTTGAGTACTCCACCTTCTACAATTTTTGAGCATGTTACAAGGGCTCACCCTCCCCAGTATGTCCTCCTCACATAAATCAGATGACTTGCTAATGATCTGTTCACTCTGTTTGTATTTCATGCAATATGTTAAGCTAGAAAAGTAAAAAAAAAAAAAAAAAAAAAAAAATTGAAATATTAAAAAAATTATAATAGGAAGGTATTTTGAGTAGGCACTCCATGTAAGAAGCTGCTTTTGCTTAGTGACAATTGTTCTTCTTAGCTGATTTTTCCACTTATTATCATAACACGGCTGCCAAATCACTGCCAAGGAAAAGCAGGAAAGGATAGCTAAACACACCGTCAGGAAAAGAAGAAAGGCATATCTTGAAATCATACCAGATCTTACATTATTTCTTTTGGCTTCACAGACTCAAGACAGATTTTAACAAACCATAATTGCTATAATAATTCTGCATTACTAAAACAAGCCAGCTTTTAAGTAACATGTGGTATTGCGTACACTGATGCAATTAGCGTTGTTCAGAAAGTTTGTTCATAGTGCCATAGCTCTTAATAGAGAAGGCAAGAAGCCAACTACATACTGCATAAGGGTACATTAGCAAAACCAAACAGCAGTAGTTACCCAGCTGAATGACATTTGTTCTCTGTCTTCCAGGCCTCAGTCCAGAAACCCTTCCAATAGCAACCTAACTTCATAGATACTCATACGCTTAAAGTCAGAAAAAGCACTCAGCTATCTCAAATGGAAATACTTAAATATTTTACTAGATCAAGGCAGGTCTAAATAAACAAATAAGTATTCAAACACCATTCATTTCAATGATCTATAACAAGCTACTTTCTGCAGTGTTGCTACTATAGGTTACATAGATCATCCTAGGAGAAGACCTGCAGTTTTTGCTTAGCAGCACACTTAAAGGTCTTCAAAATGCGGTTTTGTATGCTTTCTAACATTACACGTTCTCCAACATTTCATTTATCTCATCACAGATATCAAATGACAGGCATCAGAATGACATGATACTGCTTGCTTTTTTAAAGAATTGTGACATCCTCTCCACATAAGCTCACAAATCTACAGATCAAGTCAGCAGTGTCTTCCTTCACAGGTTCCTATACTTAATAAAAACAGATCCCCAATATGCAGGATAAGAAAAAAGTGGCATTGCAACCTGGGCAGTGAGACACTGTCTGTGAATGCAAAGCCTGCACTGCAACCTATCAGCCCCAAATTACACATTCAGTGCATTAAGGCTTTTACATTTCTTTATTCCAGGAACAAAGGGCAGCTCGTTATTAATACTGGCCTAAGGCAAAGGGAATGACATCACCAGCCTTCTCTTGCAGACATCATTGGCTTCTCCATCACACTACTTCTGTCTTCTGCTTTTTTTAATATTTTGTAAAAGTTAATGTACATTTAGATAAAATATGTATGAGGGTATTAGACAGCAAAATCTCAAGCAGGCTATGTTTCCATGCAAGCATTCATCTCCTATACAGGCAACCTTTCAGGTGTATATGTAGCCTCAGGCACATTTAAGCCTTATCTTCTTATCTGTACTGAAATCTCACCAAAGAAAAAAGAGTTTTGTTAGTTTTCTGGCTGATCTTCTTTTTAGCAAATATATTTTCATCCTTTCTGGCAGACAGCAGCTTATATGAAAAGAATATGTTAAGAAATGCAATTTTGAGAAACAAAGAATAATAAAAAAAAAATAATCAAAGCCATAAAAAAGCCATTTCAAATAAAAGTCTAACAATATCTAGGAGAGACTACAGCTTAACTTCATTTACTCTTTCCTCCAGTGCTTTGGAGATATTTGAGGCACAGTTCTGACTAAGAAAAAGTCAGAGTACCTACTGATGTATATTGAGGGTCACTGAGACAGTAATATCATTTTTACATAATATAAAGCATCATCAAGGAAGCCACACTGAAGAGTGAGTCACCCTCTTTTGCATGCCATCCTTAGCTACCAATGCTAGCATTAGCTATACAAAGAAAGAGGTAATATATTAGAAGTCATTTAAATTAGCGTTTCTTTGAGCAAAATGTGAATAGGCACACGTCAGATTTACACTACACAGGGATGGAACAGTGATCAAAAGAAACGCAAACAAAATCAGTAGTAGCTATTTTCACAAGTTAATCTGAACAAGATCAGTGAAGTGCATTTTTATTGTCCGTTAGCCAGACTATCAAATTTGTACAAAATATCACTGATTCCAAAAAGATGACCCAGCAGACGACATGTTATACTGTATAATAGCTTCACTTTGGAGGTGATTGTCCAGTGTAGTGAGAAGCAGAAGATTACACAGGTGGAAGGGGAGGCTGGACAAGCTCAGAGGATGAAATACCACAGCTAGATATTAAACACAGAAACCACATTTATCTCAGTAAATCCACAGGCTGAAAATGGTTTAAGTCTCAGAAGGAAAATATATTAGCATGAATGCTTGCCCTGTTCTTGTCCTTCCTTCTTGTTCATAGCTGCTGCTCAGGACAGGACATCTTTTGCCTGACCCATCACAGCCTTTCTTAGGTTCTCTTAGGTAATGAAAAGCGGTGTAAGAGGAAAACACTGAATGGAAATACTACAAAGAGCGCCATACTGCTGCCTGCAAAAGATACAATCCAGATGGAAGTCTCAAAAATTTCCCAGAATCTGTCACCAAATAACATCTGATTTAAAATCACTTTCAAATCTAATGAAAGTTGATGTCAATGTGACAAAGCTCAACTGGCCTCAGCCTGAAGAGGCAGGTAAGGTGGCCTTCTGTGGGCTGACATGATTGTTCAAAGGAATTGTGCACCACATAGCAAGGTCAATAATAAAGTAGCCTCTAATCTTGTCCACGTTCTTTCCTGGTCTCTCCACTTGCTGGTTTCATTTGCAGCCTGTGATTTGTTTGTTGCAGTGTAAACTGTTCAGGGCAGGAGCTGTCACCGATGTTTGTAGGCGGCTTCACAGTAGGGGACATTCAGTGGGAGCCTCTGGCCTCCATCGAAACAGCAACGATAGAAAATAAGACAGGATAGAATCAGGACAGCAGCTGAGGGTAATGGCATGTCGGTATGCTTAATGCTCTGAAAGCAGCATTAGCCCTAAATGAGTAGCAGAAAGTAATGCAGAAGGCATTTTACCTCTGACACACGGCTACATGCCTCACATTTTAGCCCTTTCTGAAAACCCTCTTTTTCTGAAAGGTAATTTGTCCATGCTCCACAGCTTCACTTATTCTATATTAACAAAAATGAACTGCATAATAAAGTCCAAGTTTAGCTTTTACTATTAACTGAATGCTCGTAATCTCCAGCAACACTCAGATTTCTCTCCTGATTTCTTCTCTCTTCCCTGTCTCTTGTTGCTCCATTTTGCCTTCAGCCTAGCTGAATACAGTCAGTCCATCAGAAGGGCTCTATTTCTGTCTGTAAGGTAAACTGAAGACCTGAGCCACTGTTAATTCACTGTAATGCACAGAAGGCTATAAAGTGAGCATAGTAATAGGGCATTACAGTAACACAAGGGGATCTTTGCTGCCACTGACTCCAAATAAAGATTCTTTTTGTAGCCTTGTGTTCATAGCATTTCTAACTTCAATATTCTACAGTTTTCATTAGTGCTCATAGAAAAGTCCAGGTTTAGTGTTTCCTCAGATCTCAGTTTGGTTTAGCATTCTTACATCTCAAGAAGCATGTAGAAAAATTCTCTGATCAGAATGTTCAAAGACAATTTACAGAAGAAACACTATGGTCTCTCTTTAAAGCACATCACAGGAAAACTGTGTTTGCAGTGTTGAGATAAAAAAAGTCTTACCATATGTCTTGGTTTCCATTGTAATATACAAAAAAGTCAAAATAACAAACTCCTGAACTTTGACAACACTGCTGATGCAACATCTCTGCTTGTTCTGGTTATATTCTTAGAAAGTTGTTCATTTGCTTAAATTGTCATATACCACTGCAGAAATTAAGGACTCATGTAATTTGATCCATCTTTGTGAGGTTACACCAATTCACATTAGCTCTGAAATTGGCTTACAACCGAACACTGCGCTCTCATATAGCTCTTATGTTTCTGAACAGCTTTCCTTATGAATATTTTCAAAATTTCATGAAGTTGCTGGTCCTTATTATTCTTCAAATCCCATTTGTGCCATATAACTTACATGTTATCAAATAGAAGTAGATTCCAACAGCTTTATATTAATGTAGCAGCACAAAATGTTCTTGAAATTGGTGTTACTGACCCTGTTCTCTAGGTAAAATCAAACAAGAGGTGCATAGCGGAGGGGAATTAAGCTCTCAATCCCAGTTTGATAAAAACCAAATCATCTCCCCGTGCCTTTCTGAACTCTGAGATTTTGATACAAATAATCTTTTGGAGAAGATCCCCCAGAAAATGATTCTCAAATGCTCTGGAATACAAGGTCTGAAAATAACATGGTTAAAGAGAACTTGTCTGATTTATCTCTCAAACACAATGTGCTATTTTTTGTCTTCACTCCTACTCTGGTTTCATACAAAGCTTTTTCTTTCCAGTGGCATACAAGTTAGCATATCTTCTTCTGTCATACATGGCATTTTTAGCATACTTTTAAATGAAAAAGCTGGCTGTTGGTTATTACACTGGCTGTTGGTTATTAGCAGTTTTTAAACTCTCTGTATATTCCTATTCTGAAGATGATCCACACTCTCTGCAGTGCAAGCAGCCACAGAAGTAAAAAAAATGATTCTGTTAAGATCTCAAGTCTCTGCTATAGGAACATTTCGTAACACTTGTAAGAAAAACAAACCAAACCAAACACTTTTATTTAAAAAATAAAAAGATACATTGTTTACCTTTGGAAAGCACCTAGGCAGCAACAAGTGGCAGCTACATGGTCAAGCTATGAAACATGACTTTATGAACTACTAACTGGCTGATAAAACAAGCAGACTTGGTTGCCAAATGAATGGAATGAGAAAGATAAACCTTTCAAAGCAGTCTTATTAAAGCTCTAAAGTAACTCATGCTATCAGAGGAAAAATGACAGCAAGAACAAGCTTAAAAACAAAAAAGATTATATATAACACTGACAACTTGATGGCTACCAACATTTCCAAAGTAAAATGAATGTATTGTCTCTCTTGATTTGGTGACCAAAAGTAGTAAACAAACAATGCAAACTCTGCACTACGCTTTAATTCTTCCTCTCTCACCCTCCTGTTTTCAAACGCAAAGCTCTGGCTGCCTCCCCCAGCTCGCTAGGTTGGCGACTGAACCCAATTTCTGAAGCCTCCTGCAAAACACCCGTATGGATTTGTTTCCTGACGGTAGCAGAACCTTGAGATGGATGCCCTGGGTGAGCACAGGGTGCCAGACCCGCAAACAGCCGTGGAATTTGCACCTCCGTTTCACCCAGCAGTCTGGGGCAGCGGAGGTGACAACAGCTTGTTGCGTCTGCTGGGGAGGGACCAACAGGCACCATCTGTCCTGTGTCAGTCAGAACTGAAGCATCTGAGATGAAGGATCCAGGGAGAGCAGCATAAACCACTGCGGGGGGAGCTGAACCCCTCCGGATCAGCACAGCATCACGGTTCACCTCATTCAGGTGCTCGCTACGGGCATGAGCTCAGTTAGTGTTTTAGACCAGCGATCTCTGTGGTCCTCTCGCCATGCAGGAGGCTTTGCACCACCCGTGTATCCTCAAAAGTCAGATGTCAAACTCTTGACAAAAATAAATACAGAGAAATAAAAGAATAAATTTTAAAAACCCCACCTCTTGGTATTTATACATCACTTAAGTAACATAAAGCACTTTGATATACAGGAACTACACCCATTTTATAGAGTTTCAGATTTACAAACAGAATACATTTGCCCCACGGGTGGATCCATCAAGAGTGTATTTTTCATAGACTTTATGGTAACACAGAAGTCAAGAATGAATCCAGAGCATAACAAAGCCATAAGATAATTCAAAGATCACACTAACTGCATTTACTTGTTACAGCTGCTGTCAAGCTCCTTGGATAAAATTTAAACTGATACTAAGAAATCATTATAAAACTCAGAAAATAAATGTTTATGTTAAAATAGGGTAATTTATTACTCGCCTGTTGCCTACAGCATATTCTTAAGCAATGTTAGTCAACATGTTTTGTAATTCAAAAATATCAGAAGATAGTAACTTTCCTGTGCTTCGCATTTCACCACCAAGGTCTCCTACTGTAGTCCAGATATCTGTGTTGTAGCTTCTCCAAAGAAAACATTGCACACGGCCAAAATATTCAGTCTCTGGACATGGATCTAACTGTATCCCAGCCACCAAAGCCTCTGTGTCCAGCTGACTGCTGCTGAGGATGAAACATCACACCTTATGATGACAACCCTGAGGGTATTTTCAAACACAGAACTACCTCTGCAGGTGTTTTGCATCCCCACAGCAAATTCTTTATTTTATCTGCATGGGGGCATTCAGTTCCCTAACTGAGATGAAGCAATGTGGTGTTTAGGACATATCTGTCCAACCAAAGGAGGGTAATTTGCTTTCATTTTTCGGTATGGAAGGAGAGAGATAATAGGTGAGGAAAGAAGATAATACTGACTCTGCCAGAACTTTTTCTGCAAAGCAATGAAAAAATACATTTTTCCAGAAAAATATGGGGTTGAACCAGCAAATTTAGCATTTGCATAATAAAGTCCCAGCAGGTTACACACTACCAAGAAAATTACTGTATGGAAATACTCTGTATCAAGGATAATTCTGCTGGAATATTCTCTACAGAACAATTCAAGAGTGAAGATACAGAAAAGATGTCATTATTCATAAAAATTAGATGTGTGTATATATATATAAATATATATATATATAAGAGATAAAAAGAAATGTGAGGAAATCAGATGAACTTACATTAGATAGAAAAATATGTCTATATGAATATTCTATGTTATTCACATATTATCAAATGTATAATACATTTAATACATTTTATAATAAATATATTTTTATATATACACATATATAATGTGTGTTTTATATGTAAGTGTATATATAAAATGTGTGTGTAACATGAAAAGTGATGCAAATTTGCAGTGCAAAAGCCCAGCAGGTCAAAGACATTAAGCCCCAAGAAATCTTAAAGAAAAGCTCCAGTATATTTTTTCACACCATCACATTAAATTAGCAGTGTGAACAACTGCAAACAGAGAAAACGTTGAATGTGGAAATCAATATTCTCAGTCAAAACAATAAGGAGAGACTATCAGGCTTATGGAGTGCAGCTGCAGCTCTGTATATTAATTCAGACATGCTGCTGTCAGTGTCCAGTGACACTGAAAACAAGGATTGACTTGTTTTCCTCAGCACTGTCAAAGAATGGCTGTGAATCTTTGGGAAATATGCTTACAGCACCTCTTTTAGTAATTCAAAATCTGAGAAAGTAAGCTTTTCAGCAAAGCAAAAGGATGACAGAATGATTCATCAGAATATTTAATAAATATCCTGTAAAATTAAAAAAACCAAAACAAAACAAACCTCAACAACACACATCTGTCCTGTAAGTCTGTAATATGAATTTTCAAATATTTTGCTAATATTCATCACAAAAGCATCATCACCCTCAAACTACAGGTTCAGTGACCACACGGTGAACTTTCCCAAGATAGAGATGGAGTTTTCCGTTCCGTTTTCTTCCCGAGCAGTCTCTTGACACTGGGTGCTCCCTGGCACTGCCACTTGAACTCTCAGGAGAATCTCATTCAGCTCCACACATCTCTTCATGATTTCTGAGAAAATCTGTTACCTATGTAAATCTTAAGGATTACTTTAAAAACCGCTACAAATTTACAGCATCATATCTGGAAAGAGTCTCATCTTTAAAACTGCGGAAGAACAAAAATCCCCTTTGCTCCCCATGCCCCCCAAACCCAACTTAACATTTCCAATGAATCCTTCCTTTCTTCAGGAGCTGAAAACACACCAGTCACATACCAAAAGGGAGTTTATTACTAGTCTTCAAAGACAGAGTAGGGAAGGTTTGGGAGTTCTCCAACTTTCAGAAGTTTTTATGATGATTTATGACTATCGAGTCAAACAGTAAACAAGTGAAAAAGCAGGTTCATTTTCTTCTTACTAATTGCTTACAAAAAATTTTGTCCAAAACTAAATGCCACCGGATATATACTAAAGTTTTTCAAGAAGCTGAATAGATCAATCATATTTTTTATTTATTCCTGAAATGTTCATGTTCAGGAATTGAAAAGAAGTTAAACAGTAATGTCTGGGAAGGAAACATCCCCTTTTTTCCACAAAATTCTTTTTTTGATATAACTTCAATTTTCACTTTGTAATATTTCCAGATAGGTACGGTAAGAAAGAATGCAGCATTCTAAATATGAATCCTTCGCAAAAGCTGAAAAATAAAAAATGGCCTGATCATTTAAAAATATTTCCTTTTTATAAAAATTACACGTCAATGCAGACCATGGGCATTTTCTTCATCAGAACTATTTGTTTTATTTTATTTTTAATATATTTACCAAGAATGAAACTCAAATTTTTTGTATGACAAGTGCTACTGGTTTTCGCTCCCATTGAGGTATCAGTATCGTCAAACTGATTCCTCTTTTCTAATAACCAGCATCAGGTATTTCACTTGCTGTGCAACTGACTTTGGGTAATTCTGTGAAGCCACAGTACACAGCATTCCAATGGCATTTTGGAAACGGAACCAAGGCTGAACCCCAAAACAAGTCTAGAGCTTCAGCAAAGCCCAGATGCAGGTCTGGGGGGACTTCTTTCTTCCTTTGTGGTTTGGCTTTATTTTGAAACACTGGGGTACTAATGGTTTGCATTCAACCTGGTTGTGTATTCACTCCTTACTACACCTTTGATAAAGAACAACACGTACATTTTCATCTCTCTGCCTACACCACCGCTCTATTATTTTTCACCACCATTTTCCAAACAATAAAAGAGTCATGGAACAGAACAGTAGGAAGCTAAAGAGAGCAAAGTGTAGAAGGTCTTTGCTCCCCATGATCTGTCTGCTCACTGATGGGCGAGTCCTCCATCCCTCCTCATGCAGCACCATAGGTGCTCTGGTAGCGGTCAGCCTGATTTCTGATATAAACCCATATGAGAAGACTGTACTTTTCCATGTTAGCTGAGCTCCATCCACACAGACCTTCCAAAATCAGGGCAACAACATAGCCGCTCTAGCAGTCAACACCATAAGGCTCTATCCTCCCTCCCCATCCTAAGCTGTTACACTTGGAAATGACTCCACACACAGGTACAACTGAGCCTTTTCTCCTTCTCCACCAAGTGACACCACCAAAAGGAAACGGCTGTAACGCAGCGCAGAACCAAGCTGGTAAAAGCAGCCGGAACAATCCCAGACTCAGCCCCTTAGGCCGCACATTTCAGATGCAAGAGATCAGTGCTCACTGTTCTGGATCGGTCTGCAAGGCTTAGCCAGGAATTGGGTTAGAGTTACATAAACCCTAATTCAAAACGGATTTCAGCCTCATTGTCTGGTTCAGCTAACACAATTACAGAAGAAGCTTTGTCAATACACTGAAAAGATTTATTCTTTGCAAATGTTCCTGTTGCATTTAGAGTCAGAAGGGAATTAGGACAGAGACAAACGATGCCCACTGTGTAGGCGAAGTTTCCGAAAAAGATGCAGAGATGCAGAGGAGTTTGGGTTCATGCTGACACCATGAATAACAAGGAAATGAACCCTACTAAATTTACAATGGGAAAATAAAAAAATAAAAATGCTTTTTAGCCAAGAGCTGTCAGCATTTACTCTGTTGACCAAAATGCGAGGGTTATGAAACATGACTTTGAAAAGTTTTTATAGTTAAAGCTGCTATGAAAGCCTAGAGTAACTGGCCGTTTACCTTAAACCACATAAGTGTTTTAAAGAAACTCAGTTATTGATTTAAAAAGCACAAAGAACAAAACAACACAAAAAAACCCTACAGCATTCCCAGCTTTCATTGGTTTGAGTGCATCAGGAGGTGTGCAACTAGGCAAAAGGCATCAAAGAAACAGCTACAGACTCTCTTTCACGGTATGATCTGCTAGGTAGCAGATTTTCCTTAATGTGCACATGCATGCTGTCCCACAAAAAAAAACCTGTCTGATCACGTCTGAGTAAAGAAAGGACAGATCCCAGTGTGAGCACATGTTACTGGACTTCACAAGCCAAACCTCAAAGTCTCCCAAGTTCTCCATCTTTCACTTGTTCAAGGTGCCGTCTATTCCACCACAAGAAGGAGCAGAACTCTGCCTGCCTCAGGCTACACAGACAAGAAAACAGGCAAGAGCTGTGGTTAAAACTTTCGGAATTAGGTAAAATATCATACCAAGCTGAATAAATTTGGTGTTGAATGTATGTTAATATTCAAATCCATAATGCCGTCCTCTCTCACACATACTGTTTAAAAGCTATTTTGACTAGGAGAGGAGCAGTTGTACTGTTTTATGGATATATACAATTGATTCATACGTGCAAAATCTGCTTGACGTTAAGAGACTTCCAGAGCACAATTTTGCAAGTAGATTCTGTGCAAAAAAGATATACATATATATACGTGTGTGTGTCTGAAAAATCGCATATATCAATCCCAGTTAAAAGGGCTGAATCCGAATTCATCTATCTCCAACATTTGGCATATTTGAAAAACACAGCATTGGTATTTCTAGAGCTACCGCTGCGTGCTAATGATGGTCTATGCATATTTACACACCTATGCAGGTGTTATTAACTAACGCAGAGCACTAGTCAGAACAGAGAAATTGCTTCACGGCAGTATGCATTTAAGTTTCACGTCTGCTATATTCAAATAATTGTCATGCACACAAAAGTGCCTGGCACCCCTCTCATTTGGGGCCTGGAACGTGCTGCAGGAACACACTCACCCCTGCAAAATGCATTAGCCCATTCATGACGGGTCTCTTGAGTATTCTTTCTCAGAATGTAAAAGACACTCTTCAATTTTCTCATACAATACTTTTATAATTATAAATTGATTAACATGCTTGCTCTCTAGTATTGGTTGTGGCACAGCTCTTGACGACCACAAAGAGATTCACGTGTAGCATGCAGTGAATTCTATCTCCTGTTTAGTCATTACATTTCTATTTTATTACTATAGTTTTCCAACCAGAACCATATTTAATAGACTTCTAATCAGTTAGAAGACTTGGAGGGCCTGAATGACAAAGTGAAAACACAGAACTGAGAGAAGAGCCAGCAGTTAACCACAGTAAAGGGACACCAGTGAGTCCCATTAGGATATCATGTAAGAATTTAGCATCCTCACACAAAAACAAACAAAAATTTTACATGTGGGAAGTTCAGGCAGAGAGATCAAGGACCTTAAACGTCTATGGCAGAACAGATAACTGATGCAAACCTGAACACAGACTTTCTGCCATCACTTCAACCAACCTTTGGGTTTCTGGTTTTGGATCTTTAAAATTCTTCAGATATAAGAAAAGAAAAATGGAGTTGCCTGGATATATCTGAGAAAAGTAGAATGACATCTAAGGCAGCTGTGGGAGTATTAGCAGATCCTGAGAGTAAGATAAAAAAGGAAAGAGTATGCATTACTTTGAGCCTTAGACAAGCCTGGATTTAACTCAAAGGAAAGAAGGCTGAGGGTTCCTGGTCACTGTAAGAGAACACCACAGTAACTGAACTACAAAGCCATGAACCTTGGGTTCTGTTCACACCAAATCACACTAAACATGCACTTCACCATGGGATTAAATTCACCAGCTTAATCTACAAAGCAATTAGATTTTTTGGCATTATGTATGTAGAGCCAAATACATCGTCTACTTGATTTTAACACATTTTCACCACCTTGAAAGCTAGCAGGAAAGGGGAATATCAACTTGAAAAACTAATGCGCTCAAAACACTGAATACAATTATCCTCAAGAACAACAAAGCTCTGACTGCATTTTTAGTTTAAATATGCCTGTATTTGTTTCAAAAAAATCCAGTTATTTCTCGACAGTGTTACATCCCACACCCTGTGGTTTCAGACACATAGATATTTTACAGGTATAGGATGCAGCTAATCAGTAGTAAACTACCCCAACACTACGAAGGAAAACAAGGAGATCTGATAATAGAAAATAACTATGAGAGAAGAGTTGGTAGGAAAAAAAAAAAAAAGGAAAAAAGAAAATAAAAACAAGCACCTTCAGCTTCGAAAGATAAGAGAGTAAACTACTCTTTCAGAAATTAGAAAATGTTTCTCAGAACTGGAGCACCAGGATTCCTGTGGAAGAAACCTTAGAAATATGTGTGAGATGATCACTGAACTACGGATGGAGTCTCAATTCAGGCAGACATCAAACTGGGACGTATTAGCCATTTACTAGGTAACCAGTTAATCTCCAGAAGCCAAGTTTTCCCTTGATATACTGCAGCCTTTAAGATCAAGCTGTTTGAATTTACTCCCAGAATTTTTAGCTTGAGAGCTTACTGGTGTCACAGCCATTTTAAAATAGGTATCAGCACTGCACAGAGATAAGGCCACTGTAGCATAAACACCTGCCAGCTAAACTGACAGCTCTTCAAAGATGTCTCTGGACACCAGCCCCACAGAGCTAATAGCAGCTGAGTTAAGCTGGAGGTTCACAAATGGGCCACATGAAGAGCCTGATGCATATAGACAGCTACCTCTCTCAGCCTGAAGTTTCACTAACAACAAGGTTCAGAGAAGCAGATTATAGATGATCAAATTCCACAGTTAGCAAATACTTTTTCATATAAACTAATAACTCAGTAAGAATCTACAAATCATGTCCTAAATTTAATTAATATACCCATCTTGATTTGTCAGTTGTGTCAGTCTGCAAACACCAGTCAAGTATACACATCACACAATATTATTGCTACATAAACAGCCTCAACAACCACCATGACTTCCCTGAGCTAAATAGAGATGCAAATGTAGTTGGTTTCATTTGGTTGATACCAGTGGTGTGACATTACAGCTGAGTTGAGCAATGACAACTGTGCTTTTTCTGTCTTGATCTCATAATATACCAGACTATTAATCTGCAGAGAAGTGCAAAACCAAAATTAACAGTATCTTCTGGTTATACTGAGTAACTTGCTGCATAATGGTCACACTCCCCCTCAGTGAATCCTTAGCATTTTTCATTAAATAGTGACACCAAATTAAAAAAAAAGAAAAAGTTTTATCAACTGGAGCTAAATCAGCATGTCCTCCACATAACCATACAGGGGAACCATAGGATTAGTGTAGCCCTCTCTGCCTTCTCATGTTCTTTGTGAATCAGTTACCTCACCACATGTATAATGAGGCCACACTTCTTCAGTCAACTCTTTCCTGAGAGACCACTCTCTACTTAAAAAAATATGCAAGACTATCAAGTTTTGCAATGGTTAAATGGTTAGATTGCAGTAGAGAAGTCAACTGCAAGACTCTTTGGTGCAAAAATCACATATTTCAGTTATGACTACCAAAATAAGCTAAATACCCAAAGAAACAATTTCTTTAAGCCAAATAAATACCATTGTGTGTACCTTTTAAAATGAATGGAGCCTTTAAATTACATACTGCCTTCTCTGTTTCTTTATTATTTTCCCATATCAATACAAAGAGATGCAAATCCAGTCAGAGCACCGATACTGCATCTGCGACACTGTAAAGAGGTGTAAGACAGGAAACAAAGGACTGGGTAGCACGGCAACATGCAAGAGACAACCCAGAGCAGATACAGAATTTCTCAGGAAATATGTTTAAAAAGCTATTTTCTTATGTTCCACCATGACACAGACATTTAAATACAGAAACTGGAGGTTAATAATAATATAATTTAGCAGGATAAATCAGTAAAAAGAGAGGCTGAGTGGCATGAAACTGAAGACCCACCAGGCAAGCAACAGAAATTTCTCTTCTTGCAACAGGAAACACAACCAACAGGGTCAGGAACAAGAAGCTCCTGGGGAGCAGCACTGTTTTGGTACTCTGCTTATGGAGCCAGATGCAATCTTGTTGCTCAGTTTTATTTAATCTGGCAACATATCAAAGAATTCCATGTGACTGGAAAAGTCCAGAGCCTTACTTGCTATTACTGCCCACTCATAATGATTTCTGCAGCAAATGACCTGGAACACCATGAAAAATAAGAGTAAAGACGGCTGTAACTACCACCTTATGTAACCAAAGCAGAATCTGAATACTTAGGCTCCCTCCATTATCCCGAGGTACTTTACCACAGGTACAGTGGCTGCACACCCACCCCTTAATGAAAATAAATGCTGAAGCTTTGGAAGACCAGGAGCAGCTCATCCAGCTGTTTGACCATACATGACAGTTAACATCCTTTTGTTTTGTCATCTTCTGCTCCGCATGTTTGATGATTCTAGTATACCAGGGCTCAAATGCAATGCTGGATAGCACTTTAAAATTTAATGGTTTAGAAACCTGAGTTAATTTCATTAATAACTGTTTACATCAATTTATAAAAGTGTATATGCAGTGCAAACTTCTAACTAAACAAACTAATGTAGCTGTGCTATCACTAGTACTTTTTATGGCTCGGTTACAGCAGTCGAAAATCTCCACTGTAAGGATGTAACAACAACACCACCACCACCCCTACATAGCAAAAACATTCTGTGCTTTTAATAGGTTGCTATGGAAATATTTTTCCTTCTGTAATATCAAAGTAGCTTCACACACCCAAGGAGATTGGTTGCTTAGTCATTAATATGATTCACTTTCAGAAGCTTTCTCCATTTACAGGATGGTAACAAGCTAAGACCCTCATTAAACAACAACCAAAAGACCCGCTACAAGTTAGTATAAATAAATTAAAAAATCTAAATTGACAACTGGGAAGATAAAGCAGGTGAAGAAATAAGTTACATACCAGGGAAAAATGGAATTTCATCAGAAAAGTTCTGCAGGTTGGTAGAAAACTACTAAGTTCACAAAAGATAATTTCTCAGCTCAGTGCAAAATGTGCATTTCGAGGTTAGGTTCTCAAAAATGTCTACGGGGGAAAAATGGAATATTCGATAGCATATCTCAGCATGAATCATTTATTTGACTGTAAGTACTTCCGCAATGCTCAGGTACATGCAGAAGGTTTAGAAAGCAATAGAAAAACAGGCCCACATTAGCATGCTTACAGTTTCACAACGCCACAGGATAGCTCAAAGGTGGACAGATGTGACAGCAATTAAGTGTATCAACCTCAGATTCCAGAGACTCGGATTCAATTTGCAGGTCTTTCATAGACGTTCTCAGACATACGATATCTATAGCCATACATCTCTGCTCCCTGTCAGAAAAATGTCAATGAACAGCATCTTCCTATTCCAGGAGGAATGGTGTGAGGATAAATACATTATAAACATGTGAGGCATTCAGAGATCATAACAACAGATATAGCAGTTGTCTTGTTATCTCACATCCACGCGCATAATCCAAAGCATACTGAAAAAATGAAAAAATTCCATGTAATTTAGTGAGCGGTGAACCAGATCTTAGACATGTCACTTCTGCCACTGACTGCTGGTTTTACTAATTATTAGCAAAAAAAAAAAAAAAAGTTTAAGTACTTGGGTGAAAGTGATAACACAAGAAAGGTATGGAACTGTATAGTTTGTGAATCAACTCCATAAAACCACCTGCATTTATTCCTGTGATCAAGCAAAATATCCTTCACCAGTAGGTAAGACAGAGTGAGTCCTTGCAAAGGAATTTGACCTTGTTCCCAATGAGTAACTCTTTGAAGGTTTTAATAGGTATTAAATATGCAGTCCCCTAAGTTTGCCGATTGACTGAAGGGACCATACATAAAGATCAGCACCTCTTCTGGGTGACAAAGTTTTCCTGGCACCTGTCATCAGTAAGGGCAGCTGTAAACATATCCCTAAAACATAACATATCCCTAAACATACCCCTAAAACAGGCAGAAGAGTTAGTGTTGTTCTCGTAAATACATAGCTCCTTTCTCTTCCCACACCTCTAAACAGCTAAACGTGTTGCAGAGAGACACTGCATTTCCGAAAAAAGGGCACAATTCCACATTGTCCAAGTTTCTAACATCACTTGAATTCTTTTGGGCAGTTTCACTACAGAATATAATCTAAACTCACAGACAACTATTTCCGAGATGGCTGAAGTGGTTAGAGACCCAGCTGTTCTCATGTCCCTCTCCCAGTATTTGCTACCCCAAAGAGCCCGTGGTCCCTCTGCAGTGGACACATCTTCTCTTCCACCATCCCTCCACAACAGGCAGGGACCATCACTGCTCCAGCTACTGCACCCAAATCTGCTTTTAAAAATATAGGCCCTGTGTTCTTTGGTCTAACCTGGACACGATACAGCAAGCACAGCTGCCCTTACTGATGACAGGTGCCAGGAAAACTTTGTCACCCAGAAGAGGTGCTGATCTTTATGTATTGTCCCTTCAGTCAATCGGCAAACTTAGGGGAGTGCATATTTAATACCTATTAAAATCTTCAAAGAGTTACCCATCGGGAACAAGGTCAAATTCCTTTGCAAGGACTCACTCTGTCTTACCTACTGGTGAAGGATATTTTGCTTGATCACAGGAATAAATGCAGGTGGTTTTATGGAGTTGATTCACAAACTATACAGTTCCATACCTTTCTTGTGTTATCACTTTCACCCAAGTACTTAAACTTTTTTTTTTTTTTTTTGCTAATAATTAGTAAAACCAGCAGTCAGTGGCAGAAGTGACATGTCTAAGATCTGGTTCACCGCTCACTAAATTACATGGAATTTTTTCATTTTTTCAGTACGCTTTGGATTATGCGCGTGGATGTGAGATAACACGACAACTGCTAGAACTGAACTCAGTAATAGTAATATGATCAAAGTTAATAATGTTTTTAAGAGTAGGCCTATGATTTAAATCTAAAGCATACAGTACCGGCTGTTACCTCAGCAAAAGACTAACCAAGATAGAGCAGGAGAGACCGGGAACTTACTTTAGGAGTCAACAACAAATACATAAAATGGTTGAAATGCCAATAGTTCTGAGGTGTGCTTGGCAGACAAACATAACCTACATGTTTCTTTTTAGAAAGGCCTTCCATGGATGAAAAATTGGAGATACACAATCACATTACCAGTCTTACTCTAAAGTCCTCAAACAGCATTTTCAAGAAGGTCTCAAACCATCAAACCTACCAAATGATCCAGCCATCCCATGTTGACTAAGCCAAAGGCAGAATAACCTCTCTGCTTTTCCAGGCACAACACAGCAATGAATAGAGCTTAAGTAGTTTTCCCACTAGAGATAGACACAGATTGCAAGAAAAGTCTAAGTGACTGTAGGTAATAACCTCACCTCTGTCCGCACTGACAGCAGAAAAGCACAGAGCATGCTGTACATATCGTAATCCTCCAATAAGCCTCTTCTATTCCATCTCTGTGTTCACATACATTTTGTTGAGTCATTTCTGTGCAAACTACTGATCAACTATTTAGAAGCAAGAGTGATTTAATATACTGTTCTATTAATACTACTATTGCTATCACCATCTTACTTAAGTGCTTTTCTTTGCTATTAACTATTTGATGTCTCAACAAATGCTGTAACTGTGCTGTTGCTTAAAATATTCATACTCTAGACTTCCTCAAGTTTCTACTTCCAATACTATTTTATGTAGCATTTAATGTTGAGTTTCAAATCTATGTATTTGTACTTTTAATACTGCAGATTTTCTTTCAGTTTCTCAAAGCCACCCCTAGGAAACAAGCAGCATTGATAGTCTTGAAAACAAAAATTCTTAATGACTGAAATTCAATGTAAGTGAAAAACTTTATTAGAAAATTGGAGCAGAGTAGAGAGATCAGGGAGCACAAAAACCTGTGCACAGAGACTATTCAGCAGTTCTGAACTGCAGTTCCTTTTCTGAAGTCCAAATGTGTTCATTTGTAAGTAGCAGAAATCTCGATGATTTAACAGGCACTATTCTAAGTTGCAATGCCCTGCAGAGAAGGTACATCTCTGCAGAGCTGGCTGAACAAATGAAGAGCCTTAAATGAATTCCAATTACATAAAAAGAACCACACAGTCGTCTCAACCTTATTTTTCATCTGCCCTCAAGATGTGTGTCTAATATCTCAGTAAATTCAAAGACAGGCCTGAAGAAATGGTACAGTATACATTTTCATCAAATAACACTAAATTAACACTTTCTTTAGCCACCTGAATCTGTGAAATTAATTGCTGGATGAATACAAACTAAATAAGTCTTCCTAGCACCAGCAAACTCTGATACTGTCTTGTAACTAATGAACACCAGATAAAGATACCATCTTTCATCTAAGCCATCATGTTAAAGTTTTCCTGCAGGCCTCTGTGTTACTGCCTACAAAAGATGTTTTCATGAAACCTTCCTATATGTCTCACAAGCAAAACCTTCTTTTTATTAGTTTGACCTACCAGAAGAAACAAAACCCCAGAATCTTGCAAGTTACATTTGTTCCAAACATCCAGCAGCTTTCTCAACTAAGCTGCATCTTTCTTCCTTTCATACAATGGGGCTGGTACCAATAGCTGTACATGGTTGAGAGCATAATTGTTGATGCTGCAAACACTGTTTATACTTGCAAAATTAACTGAAGACACTGGCACTACAGAATGCATTTGGTAAAACTACAGATACTATCATCTCTGTTAGGCAACAAATGCTTGATTTATGAGGTTTGTTTTCACCCCAGATTGACGGCTCAATTGCAAGGCTGAAATGGTATTTTCAACTGAATAGAAAATTCCAATAAATTTGAATGAAGAACCACTGAAATATTTTGCACTGCAGCCATCAGCAGCTACCCCCCCAATGGAGAGCAGCAGTTAGTTCAAGGACAAAGTGGCACTACACTGCAAAATTTTGTCTAGCCCTAGTTCTTTCATTTACTACCCTTATTTTGAAAAGATTAATCTGCCCAAATTAAGGGAACTCTTAAAACAAAGTGTTGTTTCATATAAAAAATACCAAGTGCACATGAAGTAAGAGTGATGTGCTACACCTCCTGCTCACTGCACATTTTGTACAAATTAACATCCCCGTCTGCTCCCTAAGACCAGGAGGATGTCTGCTCTACTTTTGAGCATCTTTTGCTGGGATTCAGAGTTCGCTTTGGTGTAAGAAGATCTGAAGCTAGACTGCAGCTGGGAAACACCTCCCACTGAGAGCTGGATGAGTCTTGAAGGTTTGAATCACAACTCCCGAAGCCATAAGCTGCAGCAGGGCCTCCACGCTCTCTCCTGGAGAGCTGCACTGTGGAGACTCTCACATCCCAGACTCATTGTCCCACCCGCTGCCACCGCAGAGCTGGTGGCAGGAGCCACCCCTGTCCCTCCATCCTTACCTCCCATCTAGCAATGTTAGTCAATCCAAAGTGCAGCCTTCAGTCATACACCCGTCACTCTGGGCATAGTATTTTTTAAAAGATAATATTAAAATATGTGTATGGCTATGTACATAATATGTTTTGAATAACGAGTTTCAGCACCACACAGTAAAAATTAGAACAATTCCATGAGCTAATGTTACACAACACAGACAACGTCGTGTTTTAATCTTCCCCTTCAATTTACCCTGCACCTCCAAGTTGAAACAAAACTATTTCCTAAGCACTGAAATTTAAGAGAATTTCACTGTATTTGCTTTACAGTAGGGTTATGTGAAAATACTAATTTTATGTGGCGGTGACCAGAAGAAGATTTGTAAGGAGACTGAGACGAAGCTCGATGTGCAGTGATAAATTCAGAAAGAGATATTTCAATTTAGAGAGCTCAAAACAGAAGCTCCATTGCATAATTCTTTTTTTAGCCCCATTAATTATTCAGAGACACCAGATAAAACAGTATGTCAGCATTAATTTACATGTGCGTGAATATGAACATATGCTCCTGAATTCAATATATGTACTTAAGAAGGGATTTTTCAACTCAAAACGGTACAAATGAACAGACATAATTCAAAACCCATCTACCAATACAGTACACTGAAATATTAATAATTATGTTGACCAATTCTAGAATACCGCCACCCTTTCACAGCTCTTAAGCACTACGCAAATATTTTTGCTGTAAACTTGACTTGCACACAGAATGATGAATTCCCAGTATGTCAAAGCAGGAATGCTGGAAGAGTGCAGAGAGCAGCTCAATATCTTAGGCAACCAACAACCAAACACGTCAAGTACCTGCGACCGAACATGAACAGATGAGAGGTGATGAAGGAAATGCCGATCTGCCACAGGAGAAAATGAACCAGAACCCAACTCCGGGCAATAAGAAGCTGAGCTACTCGAGCTTACTGTGATGATGCCCGAGACCCACATGGGATAATCTGGTTCCACGGAACATGCAGCAGCTGCAGAGTCTCACCTGCAGGTACAAGACTGACCCTCTAACACATTTGAACAGACCACACCAAGTTCAGCCAGTGCCTTTGTAACGTTCAAACAACCTCCACCTGTGTTAGAAGCCATTTTTTTGAGATTACCTATGCCCTGCCTGATATTCACCACCTTTTGCACATTTATCAGAAGAACTTTTTACCAAGTTAAATCCACATAAACTCATCTGCTTTCTGTGCTGCCCTCAATACTAATCAATTTGCACTTCTTTACAAACCTGAATTCTTGACATGTTCAAGTAAAAAACTTTCCCCTCCAAGCTAAAAAAAAAAAAAAAAAAAAAAAAAAAATCACATATTTTAATCAAACTCTGGTCCACTTTCAAGTTTTCTATTTGCTCTTTAATGTTCCATTTCTAGACAAACCAGGTCCTTTACAAACAACCGTAAATTACGTTGCAAAAGGTCTGTCTCAAGCAGATCACTACTAAAGCTACTGTATTGTAAGCAGGAGATTATTCTGCAGCAGACTAAGTCACAGCAGTAAAATGATTCTGTCACACAGGAATATTAATAGAGTATAACTACTATAGGTAAATATTTACACATTTCATATATAGAACTATAGTGTACATACTAAATATTTGTAGAATAAAGGCTATTACTAGAAACTGTTTTTTCTGACAAAGTAGTTTCATTACGCATTCAGCAAAAGATCTTATTGCCAATTTTGTTTGTATCCATAATGTGGTAGGACCATACAAAGAGTTCAGGAAATCTTATGTCACAATAATATTAAGATTTCTAAAAGGAAATTCTGACTGATGGGGCAGATGTCATGAAAATATTCTCCTTAATTTTAATTTGGCTCATAATTACTTTTCCAATTAATTCTTATTGGCACCTTCCAGAGAACTGTTACGTCATTAGCGGCCAGTGTGCAAGAGCAGCTTCCACGATAATCTGAAGAAGGTTGCTAAAGGATTTTTTAAAATTATAATAAGAAGAAGATAATAACATTTTCAACCTTTATACCACCTTGAATTTATCTCTTCTTCTATTTTACAATTCAATTCACTTCACTTGCACTTAATATGAAATTCCACTTTTTAACAAATTGTTGACTGCTCAATGAAATCAAGATCATTCTACCGGTTTTGAATGCTTGTAAATAAGATATTAATATATTGAATACAACAGAAAGCATTTGTCAGATTTATTGTTGTATAACATCCCAGCTATACAAAAAGCTCTTCATGTTTATATGCAATTTTCTTTCACTTTATAGAAAGTGATTCAGACTGCTTTAAAACCTCAGCTAAAAGATGGGTCTCTCATTCTGTGTGTACAATTTCCATGGCAGAGGACAGTGATACTTCAGCTGCAAGCTTCGCAAGGCCGGACTCTAAGACGACCGTGTACAAAGACAAGGGAAATGCAAGGTTCAAATAGAACTGTCTTTGCTAAGTCCTTCCTGTAATTAAACTAAGAGCCTGGGGATTTAGGTACTATCCTAGATTTTGCAGCATGTAGACATTTAACTGATTTGCACTCGAGAAAATACCGAAAATTGGCAGATGCTAAATGGGGACTTTTTTTTTATTACAAGCATTAAGAGAATTCAGGTTTTACTTTTGTGCAGACAGTCTTTGCTGCCAGAAGGATAGTGCCAAGTCTGTTAATAAGAATAATGGCAATGTTTTGCAAACAACCTGAACTTCCTTTAAAAGCCAAATACGTAGTCATACTTTTTTTTTCCCCTTGACTTTATTAATAATCAATACCATAAAAATATTAACATCTCCCAGGCTTTGAATGATTTCCTTAGAGAAGCCACTTCCTTCCCAAGCCCATTCTGCAAACGAGAAAGATTTGATTTTTCAGTTTGCCAAAACCACAGCATCAAAATAAAACTAATTTTCTTAGAGAATCCATACCTTCTTACAGGCGAAGGCAGGCTGTTTGTTTAATGAAGTCAGAGGCTCAGAAATGGCAGGTGCTTCAAGCAAGAAATGCCCAGTTACCTAATGTAGGGCTGCAGTCGTGACGTGAGTATTGACATACAGCCCTCAGGAGGAAAGCAAACAAAAGGAAATCCTACATCAACCATAGATTATTTTTTTTTCGTTTTCCTTTAAGGGCATTCGTTATATTTTACATCAATTTGAAACTCAGAATTTATACTTGTTTTTAATGTGTTGCTGGGATAAAAGTCTCCCAGGCTGATCACCTCTGAGTATCTCTGTGTGCTGACGGTGAGCCAGCAGGACTTAGAGGAAGGTTGAATGACGAAAGGAGGAGAAAAAGTGCACAAGACATTAATCTACCGAAAATCCCAAGAGACAAGGTCAGTGTATCGGTCTTTGTCTGTCTGAGGTGAGAAATTCAATAATGTCAGAGGACAGCAAATCTCCTGATGAATCTTTGTAACATCTTTCATTTCAGTAACAACTTTTATGGCTGGCACAAGGTAAAATGCTTTGTGATAAGTAGCTCTCGGAAAGTCCCAGACAACTGGGAGTTACCAGTCTCAAAATAACCAGAGATAGCTTGTTGCCTTGAAACATGGACCAACATTTGGCAGTTCCACAAGATTTTCACAGGAAAGCTCCAACTGTGCAGAATTTCTTAACACATATTGTTTATTTGTATCGCAATACTCTCAGGAGTCCCCATCACATTCAGAGACAATTTTATTCTGTCGTGTGGTTACATAGGTGAAGGGCAGCGATTCTTAATGTCATATGCAAAGAGAATAACCTGTTTCTGAACTAAAAACCATTTGCTGCCGCCTTCTTCCACACAGAGCTCAGAAAAAGCCTACATCTCTTGAGCCTCATCAAACCAAGAAGTTCAACAAACATTCCTTATTAGAAGCAGAATTTAAACAACATAGTTCATTCCTAACCATCGTGATTCCTGAAACAGTATCCTGCTGTATCTTCTAGGAACGGGCACCCACTAAAAAAAATAAAAGATCTGGTGGCCTAAAGTACAGATGCAGTTAGTGCACAGACAAACTTTTCTCCCCCTCCTATGTCAAACTGGTGGGGCACGAAGCCCCAATTAGGAAACAAATAAAAGGAACAAAATGTAATAATCTGATGCAATCAACAAAGCTGCTGAAATGAAGTCAATGTCACCGCTGCCCATGAAAAAAACAGGCTATTTGTTTTTTTATGGGACTGGTTACCAGTTTCTTGGATGGCCTTAATTTAACATCAGCAAACATCATCACGTACTTCTTTTCTATTGATGCATCTAATGCTGTTAAGAGTTCGGAACACCATGAACTGAACTAATGCTGTACTGAAGAAGTCCTGACGAAAAAAAATATGCCAAAGGCTGCATGCTCACAAAACTTTTAGATGAAAATGTTGGCAGCAACCTCTGGACAACCATCTGTGCAGTGGCCACATACAAAAAGCTCATAGAAGAGTCTTTAATTGGAATTAATTCATTCTGTGAGGTACATAAATTAAATATTCTTATTAGATATTAAAGGAATCCTATGACCAGAAAACTCCTTTCTGAGTTAACCTACCATATTTTGCTTCCCCCACAGTTTAAGCACCCCTAATCAGTATATTACTTGTAACAAGCAGCAAATGTTTAACTGTTTGTATACAGCCAAAATTAAGTGGATGGAGCCAATCAGCTTTACTTTGTCTGATGCCTCAAGTTATGTGCCCATTTAACTTCAAGGTGCACAACGTGCAAGAATCTTGTTTCTCTCTGTGTGCTCACTTGCCTCTTTGTTTTTCACCTTGAATCTTCACATTTTATGTGGAGCCATTGCAGAATCAAATAAATATACTGAATAAAATTAATCTAACACAGGAAAATTTTAAAAGGGATCTTCAGGGAAATAAAAAAGAAAGATAAATATTTAATAAAAAGGCACTGAGGTGAGACTTGCATGACCTTCAGTCTCTCTCCTGTCATAAACACATCAAAAACCGTAATCTGACATTGGCAAGGCAGGTAACAAGTTGTGACAGGCACCTGGCAACTATACATAATGTTATGCTATTCTAAAGCACAGGCATACTTATATTCATCTTGTTGTTACCCAGTCTAGCTCATTAGATTGTTTTATCTGCAGATTAAAAAAAAAAAATATATATATATATATATATATATATATATATATATATATATATATATCTAGCTATGGAATTTCATTAAATCCAGGCTTTCTGAACTGCAGGCTAGCATTGTAACTACTGTTGCTGCCATCATTTAAAAGAGTTAATCCTGTCTGCGATTGCAAACAGAAAGATACGTAAATCCTTTCAGGTTTAGGTCAGTTTGCTCATATAACAGAGAGTGACTTGCAAACCACCTAATCACGAACTACAGACACTACTGATCTTGCAGCTTTAGACATTTTGAAGCCCGCACGATTAGTCGAGTCTTGCTTTAACACATGTCTCAAGACTGTTGGATGAAGTGTCCTTTAGCTGAATATTGCTCATTATATACTAAAAGGATTATGTAATGCAATACTCAAATGAGTAACCAATTGGCTCTTTAGGGTGTGAACACAGCGATAAGACTTTGTATATAATGCCTTTTACTTTTCTTTCTGGTATGCTGCCTTTATTCCAGCATCCAGACCTGCACAGCTCTGTAGTAAACAATATCTTGTCTCTGTGTGCTGAATTTGGCTCTTTTGTATGCACACAGGGTAAAGAACCCTGGTTTTGGCATAAAACTGTAACTACCTTTCTTGGAGTATTAAAAACACAGAGAAGCCCAAACCAGCTGTGAATGACTGGTAAAGCACAGGGCAAGGCTGGATCTCCAGAGGCAGGGATGGCCTCTGGTAGCAAAGACACCTGCTGAGGAGCAGGGCTGCTCAGTCCCGGCATCGAGCTCAAGAGAGCTGCTCTCCTGCGGTGTCAGAGCCAGCCCAGGTGTCCCACCACCGCTGCACCACACGCTGCGGGCAAAGCCAAATTTTTCTGGAGCAGATCTGTGTGGAATGACTTCTGAATGCCTGGAACAATGAGGCCTGACCCAGTTAAGTCTTCAATTTACCACCACTGAGATGGCTGTAAAATAAAATCCTGATAATTAAAAAGGTAGACTGATTTGCACTCAGCATAATGTATTCCTTTCTGTATAGACTAAAATTTATTTTTTACTCGATCTCAAGAGAGCACGAGACTATTTAAAGAATTCTAAAATATGTTAATTACACCACATCAGCTGCTTCTAGTTCATCTTTGTTTTGTGGAGGGTTTATCCTCCTTAAAAACAACATGAACATTAAAATGCTAGCATGTGGTATTTGCTGCCCTTTTAGATCTCTAATGGGGAAGAGATGACACACGAAATACTAAAACAACCTTAAGAAAGGTCCAGGTTATCTGTGAAACAGCTCATACTTCAAGCTTTTTGTCCCATTCTGGACTTAAGATAAAGCCTTCACAAAAACAAAACGAAACAAAACAAATCCATAATCTTTACATTAAAAATTCCTTCTCAATGGCAGCCTTTAAATGCTTTCTTTTTCCTTCCATTTTTATTATTCTTCCTACTCTCATTTTTAATAGAATGAATAAATCATTTATTGTTTGTGAAGGACACAGATCAATAGCCCCAGGGACTCAAGTCTAATTAAGTTGTTATCAGAGTGTGTGACTTCCTTTTTCTGATACATAAACGCAGGATGGCAACCATCCAAATGGCACTGAGGGTACCTGTAACAGCCAAAATCTGCTTCCCACTGAAGTCAAGGGTCCTGATCCTTTGTGCTTTGTGTTTTCACTTTTTCCACACTATCGGAGAAGGAACAACACGGTAATTTCACACAGCCAGCCTTCACCAGCAGAAACCACCACCTCAGTAAGGGAAGCGCACTTCAGCTCTAGGCTATAACACAAAGCAGAACCCAGGCTGTGGCAGTGCGGGGGGACACGCTGCCCCTATCCTTGCTGTACCATAGACAAAAGACTTCCTCTTCCTAGTGACGTCCAAAATAAAGAACAAGACACAAGAAGACACAACAAATCCCTCTTGTTCATGATCTTATAATATTGGGATTTTTTTTAAGCTAAGCTGTAACCTAACTGTAAGCTTGTAACAGAGTATGCTGAATCGAGTTCTGGCCTCCCCAGTTTAAGAAGGACAAGGAACTACTGGAGGGAGTCCAGAGGCAGGTTGCAAAGATGAGGAGGGATCTGGAGCATCTCTCTTATGAGGAGACACAGAGAGCTGGGTCTGTTTGGCCTGGAGAGGGCTGAGAGGGGATCTTCACAATGCTGATAAATGTCTCAAGGGGGGATGTGAAAAGGATGGACCAGACTTTTTTCAGTGATGCCCAACAACAGGGTGAGGGGCAACAGACACAGACTGAAGCACAGGAGATTCTATTTAAACATGAGGCGAAACTTCTTTACTTTGAGGGTGCCAGAGCCCTGGAACAGGCTGCCCAGAGAGGCTGGGGAGTCTCCTTCTCTGGAGACATTCAAAACCCACCTGGACACATTCCTGTGTGATCCGCTCTGGTGAACCTGCTTTAGCAGGTGGGTTGGACTACATGATCTCCCGAGGTCCCTTCCAACCCCAACCATTCTGTGCTTCTGTGAGCTGACCCTGGCACTACTGTAACACTCCTGCTAAGCTTGCACTGGGCTCCTTTCCATCTCACCTCTTGCATCAAGTTGGGAGCGGTCACACTGTTGCTACTTCACCTCATAGCTCTTGAGGTTTCAAAGGACAGTGCCCACCATGAAGCTGTGTCCACCTATTTATACATATAAATCGGATGTAAAATAGCACCAAAACAGCTTCAGGGTTCAACAAAGAAAAAAATTGTGCCACATGCATGACGTATCACCTCTGTGATGTTACACTGAAATAAGCACAAAATAAATGAACCCAATTTAATATTCCTAGTACCCAGTGGACCTAGCAGCCTGAAGGAAAAGCTAGAACTGAAGCATTATTATAAATTGGTTTTTAGCACTCGTAACAACTCGTCACTCAAAATCCCAAATGGCAAAAGAAATAATTTCCTGTAGTTCTTATAAAATATAATCTCCAATCTGCACAAACAATATTTTGTTTGCTTACTAGCCTCCTGTCTTATGTATTATTTTCTGTTCAAACTCTACAGCATTACTACAACTGTGCATAACACATCCTAAGTTTAATGTTTAAGAGGGGTTTATTTAATGAGCCTTAGTATCCCAAGCAAAAAGGCACAATACAATGAAGACAGTTAACTACCACTGAAATAGGAGATTTATCACAGATGCAACTCAAACAGAGAGACATTATGTCAATGCGTTTACATATACTTTCACATCTATAACAAACAATAATATTCATGCTAAAATACTGAGATAGATATCTTCAGACTGCATTTATTTCAACGATACAGCTTACGTATGGCTGGTTGAACCAACTTAATAAGGCTTCACCACCTCATAAGAAGAGCTAACATCTAACATAACATACAACAAAATATTGGGTAGCTCATACAGAGAAGAAAACACAAACTCCATTTAGTTGCTAGAAGACATAGCTTAAAACTGGCCAACCTCACTTACATAATTAGCTTTACCGACTTCAAGAGATTTAGACTGACAAACCTTTGAAGTAGGTTTCATCTCATCTAACCATGAACACTTACAAAGAGGATACCTACATGTGGGTTAGTCAGCTTGAGCTCTTTTTACAGCAGGCATCTACATTGTGGGTTATTAATCTTTAGCTCCTTTCACAGTTTGTGGAGAGAAGCAGGTGCTCTCATGGAGAAATTGAGATGCTTCCACACTAGGTTGAGTTGAGCCTTTTTCTTGACAGGGAGTCTTGACAAACTTTTGGTTTGTTAAATCCTTTTCTCATTCTCAATAATGCTCATACAAGGGAATGGAAGTGAAAAAACAGAGTGCTGTTTAGGGTTTAAGGCAAAACAATTCCAACAATTCCTTTTCCCTTTCTTTTCTGGTGTGAACAAGACATCTCTGAGTGGGAAGAGCAGAGCTCACAGCAGACCTGTGGAGGCCCTTTTAAAAGTCCTCGCTTTGGGCATGGTTCTGTTCCTTTAAATTCTGCAGAATAAAGTTCTACTTTAGAAAAGCTCTTGTAAATCACTGATTTAAACCAGTAATTTTAATGTTATTATGCAAGATAATTAGTTACTCAAGATAAACAACATAGTCACCCAAATGGCTAACCAAAACCATATTAGAATGAGTCTAAAGCAGCTAAACATACTCTTCCTTTAAGAACTAAGTTCTTGGGTTTTCTTTTGTCTTTTTTTTTTTTTTTTTTTTTTTTTTTTTTTTAAATAAATAATATGAGTGTTTAAATAATATGAGTGTTAGGAGGTAGAGGACTAAGTTGCAGATTGCTAGGGCAACTATTAGAACATGGTTGTGGAATTCAACAAGTTCTTCCATGATGGTGGATGAGGCATCTTGAAATCCGAATTGTGAGTGGTCAGCCATGTTCACAAGTACAGGATTTTCACCTGTGATTTAGTCCTGACAAGGCTATGTAATAGGTTTACTAACGTCTCATAAGAAAGAAGCATAAAAAGGTCTTGTGACTTCCACGCTCTTTCTCATCTTCTGTGCTTTCACACAAAATCCAGCAATGTAGGGTGGCATTCAGCAGATGTGCACAAGGAATCAGCAAAGGACACAAGCACATCTGATTGCCACTGGAGTCTTATCAAAAAACTTTGCACTGAAGTACGTTTCAGTCTCACGGAAACCTTCAGGAAGACGAGCAAGAGACTACAGAGAAACAGACGACCCCCTGCAACACTGGGACTTCCTTGTCTTCCTCTTACTCTACAACACCATACAACATAGAAATTAAGAGATAGAGAGATATAGCCCGTTTTCCTACTGATAATACTAACTGAACATGCGCCTGGAACAGCAAATCATGATGAACCTCATACATGCAAGCAAAGCAGTAAGATTGAGAATCGTTAAATGCAAGCCATGCTCAGAAAACTACTCTGCATACTGTTCCCAGGCTACACAATCATGCATTCAAGGCAGAAAAAGTTAATTTAAAAGTCAACTCCAAGCTAAGTACACCTTTTAAAATATACCCTGGCGTTCGTCGAGGCAAAGAAAGGAGGGTACAGACTCTTGGCCCAGTCTGTGGATTTGGTGTGGGTTCTTTTTTTGCCTTAAGTTGTGATTGACTTAAAAACTTCAGGCAAAATTCTAAATGATATCACAGTGAAACTATTGACTTGATTACGTAAATGTACTAGGAAGAAAGCAAGCACCGAGTATGTGTTTTTCTCCTTTTTGTTGTACTAATACAGTTGGGTGCAGATATTTTTCTCTCCTTCCTCTCAGCTGCACAAGTAAATGAAGATTTAGAAACACTGAACTGGAATTCTCTCTCAAGACCATTATTTCATAAAAATGTTTTTCAAAGTTTACCTTGGACTTTTTTTGTAAGGGAATAAATTTATTTTTCCCAAGGTGAATGACTAACATTTGCCATCTCCATATTAACTGGAAGACAGGGAGAAGCTGAAGTCATCAGTTCCACTGTCATAATAAATTTTAATTATATTCTGCATCCACTTTAATTTTCTCATTCTTACATGACTGAGAAAGGAAAGCTTGTAAGAAGAAGGAAAATACAACATGTTCATAATAATCTGGAATATAAAGAATAAACCACTCAGGCTTTTCTGTATTTATAAAAACTCAACAGTGACTACTCAAACCATAGCTTTCCAAAAATTACTAAGGGAACAGGCTACAGATTGGTCTGGAAAACAACAGGGTCAGAGTGGAATTCATTTCTATTAAAATGCAGAGTGGAGCAAATTATACTAGTCTCATTCATGCTGACTACTGCTTTACTGACCAGGGCAGGAGGATTGCAGGAGTCACTAGGATTAAACAAAGAGAAAAGTACTATGCAATTCAGAAAACAAAATATTTTGTCTGGAAAACTTCCAGGTTCAATAAAAGGAAAACAAATTGAAATAAATAACTTCTACTAGGGAATTGTGCATGGTAGGAGATTAATCTAATGCAGCATACATTTTCCATAACTGAAAAATCAAACATGCAAATCTAGGACTCTAGAGTGTCATTATGGGAAACTATGTGTGGAAGAAGAAATGGATGTACCCAATTAATATTTCCATTAATTAAATTCCCTTATCAGTAAAGCCCATTTGTTAAACTTCCTGAGCACCTAAAAGTCAGTGGAACTTGGTGATAGACACCTTTGACTTGGAATACTTATTCTGAACCATACAGAACCACTTCTGGAGTAAATCCACAGAGCAAAGAGCTGACACCTCAACTTGGTTTGTGTTATACCTTAAGGCATACAATAAAGTCAGACGAAGAATCAGTAGCTTGGATCATTCCATTAGAACAAAAGTGTTCAAGAAACTGAGGCCATTAGCACAAGCTTAATGGAATTAAGATATTAGAAGAGGTGCGTTGCTATTTACTCAGTTATAAGTTATAATGCGGTTCTGAGTAAACACCATCTCAGTCAAATGAAGGCATAAGGGTCAGTGTTCCAGGGATTTCAGAGGTGGTGGGGGGAAGGAAAGAGTTTTTGCATTTAAGCACACATTAGAAATGGGTGATTCCTGGAGGGAGATGTATTAATAATTAAACAGAGCTGCTGAGTTGAAAAACCAATCAATAACAGACATTAAGATCCAACATTCCTTGAAAAATTGGCAAATGTGGGTTTCAAAGGTTATGTATTCACACATCAGAATTTCTATCCTTCACATCTCTCATTACTATAGCAAATTAATGCTTGTCTCAACACATTTTAAATTGTAATTTCTTATAGGATTACGGTTAAAGCCTGCAGTCATTTACAAAATATTTCTAGTTACCTCCCAGAATTTTCTTTATTGTTCCTCTAGTCAAAGATTGAATAGCTTGTTAGTTGGTTTTTTTTGTTTGTTTTTGCATAATCTACATGTAAAGAATTGAATGAAAGTGTAAGCTTAAAAGAAAACCAATTGCCTTCTGCCAATAAGCTCTACGCAATTCTTACTAAGGCATGAATTAAACTGGATTTTATTGTGATAAGTATCAGCTTACCCTAAAGAGCAGGAATTGTTGTTCACGTATAGTACTACTACAGTTCTTAATGGCTTTGTTGCCTTTGCAGTCATTTTTCAGGCTTCATTTGAGGAAGTTCTCCTAACAAGATACAAAACCTTTGCAACAGCACTAAATTAAATTACAAAATCATAGAAAGTATTTGCTTTACAAAGCAACCACATTGTTGTCAGCAAATGAAATAAGATTTTTTAACAAGTTTCAGTCATTGTCAAGACCATTTTTAACTCTACAAAAGCCTGCGAGCTGAAACGTTGCCAACATAATACAAAGTAGCAGAGTTGACAAAACCAGAAACAGATGAACTACCAGAGTTGCCCTCCCCATGCCAGACCTCACAATTTTCAGTTTTTTCTGAACAGGATGAGTTAACACTATCCTGCAATCGTGCCTGCTTAGCCACCTTGAAATAGCTCACAAATTCAAGAAGGTGGAAAAAAACTACCTCTGTACCATAAAAAGATGCTTTAAAAAAAATAAAAATAAAGAAAGAAAACCACCACCACCACAATCCACATGTTACCTTTCTTGCAATTTTTTTCTTATTTACTATTTTAAAATTATAAGATAGCATTACTTGTGCAATGCAAAACACAAAAAGGAACTTCACCCAGCCTAGTGACCAAAAAGCACAGAAGGGCCCCAGTGCCACTGGCCAGTCTCAGGGCCCACGTACAAAACTCTCCCAAGGTCAACTGACATTTTAGCAAAGCGGTCAGCATAGAATTTGACACTAAGCAAGAGGAGATAAGTACGCCCTTTGACAAAGTTCCTAACTGTCCTGGTTTTGCTAAAAAACAAGTTTCTCTTTTAGTGAATTCGCCTGTCAGCTAAAGCTTCATATTGGCTGCATTTTTGGGAACCAGATACATGTTTTGGCGAACATAGCAATGGAATGTGAGGCTATTGATAAGCACAGATTCACATCTCGCCAGAGGGGCAACGAGAAACAGGTGACCAAGAAACTGACCAACAGAGTATAACATCCCATTTACGTGAATACTTCATATAAAAGTGGGAGATCACGAGGATCACGTCCCTTTTTTCCTTATGGCCGACATTAGGAGAGGACCTTGCTAGTCGTCCCTGCAAACTGAGGCCTAGTGACAGACTGAATCCAGCTCCGGTCGACTGCAGAGTCCAGTCCAGGACTTCAGGCGCTGGCTCTGCAGTTGCTGAGACTTTCAAGGTTGGTTTTGTATGTTTTGTATTATTTTCTCTATTATTAGTAGCACTAGTAAAACATTTTTAACTTTTCCAATTCTCTTCTCTCTGTCCTTCTTTTCCTCCCGCTTGCCTGGCCTTAGTGGGAAGGGGGGAGAGGGAGGGGCTGAAGGGCTGAAGTGGGGGGGAGAGGTGGTTAACAATACATCTGCCATGGTTTTATTGTCACCCCGCAATCTAAACCCTCAACACTAACAAAAATAGGGAAAAAATTTCCATGACTGAAGCAAAAAAAAAATGAACTTATTAAAAATGTACCAAAGCTTATCTTCCTGCTGCAAACATTCTTTCAGCAACTCCATTCATTGCAGAGGGTCCCAAACAGTGTCAAGCTTCTGTGCTTTGTTTCATAAAAATATTCATACGGAGGCTGATTACAATGTATCCCCAACACAATTTGCCACATAAATATAATGACTGATTGGATTTGACAAGACTCCTCCTAGAGCAGTAAACACTGAAGCTTTTGTTTAGGGATATTAATCAGCTCAGCAAGACAAACGTGTCACCTGTGCCAGAATGAAAGAAAAATCATCCCACCTGCTGGTAGAACAACCACCACTAATATCAAAAGGAGGCAGGACCATTAATTGAACCAATTAATCCAGATCCCAGCAATTCGAAATAGCAGGTTTTCACCAGACACTCATCTTCCCTGTAAGGGATTATTCTATTAGCAATAATGATCCTGCTCTAATGGAAGTGGAGACCCAAACTGAAATCTGGAACAACTGTCTGCAGACTAAGAACTATAAGCCCAGAGAGATGTTATAATTCCCCTCCAGCCTGGTCCAGGGGCCTGCATTTGCACCTTAATACAGAGTGAAGACAGGGTTGACTACACTGAAAATATCTGTGTCGTACAAAGCTGTCCTTAATTTAAGGAAAAATAGAAAACACAGATTACACGGAATAGTACAAACTTTTTAACTGCAGCTTGACCATTAGCAACTCTTACCAACATTGTTACCTTCCTCTGCTCAGTGGCATTGAAGGACACTACTGAAGATCTGTTCTCAAGTTCAGATTCTTGTGAAATGGCAAATGATTATGAAAAAACCAATTGGCAAACTTAAGTGGTGAATTAGTGTTCCTAAGTAAGCCAAAATGCCATCCTCAGCTGTGAAATGCTCGTTCATTTTAGAGGGGTATCATACATCCTGACCAAACAGCAAAAAACTTCAGATAGTAAAAGAAATTACTCTACATGAATTCAAACACAAACTTTTATCAATCACACCCACCTAGGACTTCAATGTGAGGCTTTGCAAGCCACAAAGTAATTAATTGTGATAGTAGCTGTACTACCTTCCAATGTCATGCATGTACACATTCCTCCAGCAAAACAAACCCTTTATAAAGTATTCTGCAGACCACTGAACAACAGATATGAAGATTTCTTTTCCAAACTAGGTCTTCTGAATTTCATATCTGTTAAACGTACATTTTACATAGCTATTACATACATACGAAAACATTAATTTCACAATAATTTCTGCATAGAATTATTATCTTCATTTTCTACATCTTACCTACTATTCAGAAAACCCACCTCCCTACAGACCAACACGAATGATAAAGATCAGCAGCATTGTTATCAAACACCAGCAAGATTCTGCAGCAATAGTGTGTGTCAGCCTAAATCCAGCACAGCCACACAGAGAATCAAGTCATGTGAAAGCAATCAGTCCATAAGAACAATACATATTTTGACATTTCCAAGGTTATAATAATTAAGCCCCAAACCTGTCAAAAGCACACCCCTTTCTACTGACTGATGCTCCCAATCTCTGCAAGTATGCACACACAGCGTAGCAATTTCCCATCAGGTTTTCACTTATTTTTACATTCTCGACCTTGTAAGTGGGGCAGTCGGCTCCTGAGACTAAGACTAGAGTGATGAAGAACCAGCTTAATATTTCACTGTCCCACTCCCAGAGTCGTTGGTTTCCCAACAACCACTGTACTTGCTAGGGACGAGCTTTAAAAGCCCACATGATCCCTTCATTGGCAGAGGAAATCCTGAAGATGAGGAAAAAGGATGATGAGCTCAGAGATATTCTGCACAATATATGAAAATAGCAAAGTACCCTTTCTGTTTCATTTATTAATACTGCTGCTGATTTTGCTGTGTCCCATTTTTTCGGCCATCTGCAATCAGAATTCAGTTTAGCTGATAAAAAAGCAAATGCGCTGCAGTTCAACCCAGGAAGCTGCAGTCATATTAGGAGAATGAATAGTCCCTCTTCTGCACAGGAATTCTTTCCAAGAAAACTAGAAATGACCTCGGACACAACTGAACAAATCACATCACTGAGCACAAGGAATGACAACATCAGTTTTCCTACAGTCTTGCTTCTGGAGTTAGGTGAGCTCTTTGGAAAATTTTCCAATGTTTAGGAATTTATTGTGGGCAGGCAGGTGTTCTTTTCCATGCAAATTATCTAATGGTGAATATTAATAAATGCAGCCTTTCAGCTGGCACAAGGAGAGCACCTACAGAGCCTGCCTCTGTTACCTGTGGGAGACTCATACACATACAATTATTCCCAAGATTTTTAACCTCCAGTTCCTTTCAATTTGACTGAGATTCTAAAGTTATTAACACTAGAAAAGTAGACTGATGAACAAAACATTCAGAAGTAAAAACTAAAACGGTATTTGATACCTCCTTTAAACACCAATATTACTAGTAGTAATTTTAATCAGTTACACAATAAGCACATTTGATTGTGTGAACTCCTCAGAATTTTTATTAGTTGGACTTATACTTTGAGTTCTCTTAAGAGGGATAGCTACATAGCATGGCAATATAGTACATTTACAACTTTCAAATGTGAGAGAAAAAGATTTTATCTGAAGTCAACAAATAAGCAGCAAATGTGAACTGACCGTTGTCAGACACACCTCCAGTGACACACCAGAATTACAACACACTGCTGACACCAGCCTTGAATCTGTCCTGGAAAGCAACAGTATTTAGTGCAACTGTCAGCCCTTGTCCTCCAGAGAAACACAACGGTGTGGATTGAATCAGCACTGAGCTGCGGTTCAGGCAGTGGCTGAGGCCGGAGAACAGAGCCTGGTTACCTGTGTGCTGAGCGGCCGGCTGAGGGCCACCAGCTTCACTGACAAAAAGCCACCTCTGTGACAGGGAAACCACTCCTCTCCTGTCACGGTGACACCTCAACTCCTCAATGATTTAGCCCAGGACAACCCAAATACCTGTCTGTAAACAGAAAGTTTATGTTACTAAACAGTAGGACAGCACTGAAATCTAATATTCCATGATATCACAGTTGTCCACGAAAGCATCAACATCCTAATAGCAATTTTTAAATTTTCTGTATTTTTTAATATTGTGGACAATATGTAAGTATATAAGTATACACAAATATACCAAACATGTACATAAGATAAGTACTGCAAAGAGTATAACTACCAGGGTGTCTCTCGTCTGAATTGGAACACCAGTAACACGTGGGAAAATCCTGAGGTATGCCTTAAGCAATTTAGCAGATTAATTTCCTTTTTTTTCCCTTGGAAAGATAACATGCATTAAAGTAACTTAAACAGTTGAAGCTTCAAAGTCACTTAAGGAAAAAATTTCAAAACGTATCTAAGAGACGTTTAGAAATGGGACTGACAAGTTCTTAAGAAACACTGCAACTCAAAGCCCGCTTCTCTGACAGCCATGAGTTTTGTCATCAGTTCTAATTTGAAGGCTTTTACTCACGTTGTCCACTGATTTGACTGCATTTTCTGTGTCAGGGAAAAGGCAGTGCTAAAACATGTCAAGATAATCAAACGCCAATTTAAAACATATATAGAAACAAATAAACACATTCAATAATTTGGATAAAACAAATAACTGGGGAAAATAATCTGCATTCAGACCTTGGAGTATTTGTTGCAAGAAGCCTATATGGGGCTTCAAGACCAAGGCACACAGAGAATGGCATTCTCCAGGAACCAGAAAGGACATGTGTTGGACAAGCAGGCTGCTGCCAGACTTGTGGAGGTGGGTTGCAGCAAGAACATAAGGAGACTAACCTTACCTTCAAACACACAAGAAACAGGAGTTCAAGTTATTAATTAAAACCAGTAATAATGCAAATTCTGAGCTTAATTTGCACAACTGGAAAGAACCATATACACACCAGCCAGGCTAATTTGATGGTATGACAACAAAATCAATTAGTTTGTTGATGCATGCATGAGTCCATCCTCCACAAAGGTAAAGAGGGGAGAGGGGCGACTGCACCACAAGGCTCCCAATGAGCCCATTCCCACCCCGTCCCCTTCTTTTTTAGAACGTAAGCAAGTTTCCTGGTGAGGCATCATGCAGTTCCTCTGCCTGGCAAAGAACAGCAGACTAAAGAAATGGGGGCAGACTTTTACATTACAAAAGCTTTACAGTATTTAGAAGTTTTGTCTGTGAGAGAACCCACCAAAAAAAGACGCTATCTGTACACATAGCCTGTTTGTTCTATACATAGACACTGTGAACTGAACAGGGACTTGGCTATCTTGGAAAAGGGAAAAATATGTTGAAGAAGCAGAATTTACTTAAATACAAGTTTCACAGAAAGATATTCTATTAGAAGTTAACACTATAGCATGATCATTGTCCCTTTGATGAGACTTCACAGAAGCCTGCAACACCACAGACAAAGTCTGCCACCACTTGCAAGGGTTAACCATTATTTATGGATTCTTTTTTTTTCTTTAATAAAGTGGATCAAGTTGATGGGGAAAAAATTGATTTTCCATTCCCACTTATGCTATTTGACGTTATAAGTTCTCACTGGAATGTGACTTTTTACATAGTTTAACTTTTAGCATTCAGTTATTCTTTTTCCAAAAATCTCTCTGTTTCATCATTTTTCAGTGAGACAGGCAGCATGGGAACTCCCGCACATTTGTAAGGGACATCCCACGACTGAACTTTTCCTAACCACTTTCATCCACAGGTTTTTAAAGTCCATTGGCTGAAAACTCCTACCCTATTATCAGATAGGTCCACAAGGTTTAAAGAGTTGGGTTAATAGAGAGGTAAAAATAACCCTCCTAGAAAAAAAAACATTCAGACAGTTTGGCAAAATGCAAAACAATTTTAAAAAAGAAAAATAAAAATCAAGTTACACGCTCTTCACTGGGCCATAAGCACATCCTGCCACATGGCACTGCTGCAGTATTTTTAGCTATATTTTTATCCAAATTCTAATTTATAATCAGCATTGTGCATATAAGCCCTAACAAGATAAAATGATTTAAAAAACCCCATGAAGCTTGACTGTAATTTTGTTGTATCTCTAGTTAACCCATTTTAGTTCATATTTTGATTTTGGAGCTGCTAAGGCAAGTTGCAACAAAACCACTTCCCAACATGAGGTATCTTGAACCACAGATCCCGCAGGGTGCTGGGAAAAGTAATCCGGCCAGAACACCGTGCTCAGGTCTCAGTTTACCCAAAGGTAAATACTGCAACTGATAATTTCACTGTATTTATACAGGTGTGCAGTTCAGTAAGAAGAAACCCCCAGACAAAGAGGGAGCTTTTGTTTACCTTCATTCCTAAGAAGCAACATAAATTTATGGCTTATCATGTTTAAATTTGAGTCTTGAGAAAATTAAGCTCCATACACTTCATATACTGAAGAACAGCATGAGTATGACTTCATAAAATTGTCTCTCTCTTTTTTTTTTTTAAATTTAAAAGAAACAGCTACTCATTCTGATGAAATGAATAGGATTTCTCCTGCGTTTATTTTAAATTCAGTGATACGGCTATTTTTTTTCCCACTTCATGTTGAATTGGCCCTTGTAGGTAAATTGCTTGAATAAGCTCTGCTTGTTGGATGATAATTGAATGAGCTTGGGGAATTTTGCCAGTTCCAGGTGTTGAGAAGTTGGGAGAACATAACATCTGTTCTCATCAAATACCAGAAAGGCAAATTCAAAGTCACTCTTAATTAATTTGGAGCACGAACACTAAATAGAGACTAAAAGAAATACGCTAAAGTTACCTTTTTTTTTTTTTAAGTTAAAATATGCTTTTTTATTAGCTTAATATAGCAAAACTAAGCTGCTAAATCCTATGCTGTTATTTTGTCATTTTTTTCTGTCATACTTTGCAATGTCACAATTTGTCATTGTGGCTAAAGCTCATGTTTTCTGCACTACGTTAATTGTAAAAAGAACCAGACAATCATATGGCAACACACCAACATGGCAGAAGAGCCTGGCTAGCTAGGTGCCTAAAAATAGGCAGCACACTGCTAAGCACTTGCCTTTGCCTATAATTTGACAGAGTATTTTACATAATCCCTTTAATAATTACATTCTCTTTATACTCGTGGATACTTTGACCTTTCTTTCCCATTCCCTTTCTTTATGCTTTAGACCCAGTTTTTTACATAGTCATACAAGAAAGTGACCCCATAGACATGAGACAAGAAAGAGCCACCATTTCTGACCCCGACCTGTCCCCTGGGTACGCAGGGCAGAATTCTGAGGCAGCAGAGAGAGGGGACAGAGGAAAAGAGCTATCGCTTTTCACACTGTTCTGAACAGATCATCCCACTCGCTTCCCACAGTGCCTCAGATGTATGAAGGTTGGACATTAGGAAACATTTCTTCACAGAAAGGGTTGTCAGGCCTTGGAACAGGCTGACCAGGGAAGCAGTGGAGTCACCATCCCCAGAGGGGTTTAAAAGACGCGTAGATTGCATTCTTAGTGACACGGTTTAGTGCTAGAGCTAGGTTATGGTTGTACTCCACGATCTTAAGGGTCTCTTCCAACCAAAATGATTCTATGAATTACAACAATCCAGCAGAGGAAATAATTTAGAGCAAGAATTTCATGTGCATCCACACTGACTGAGAACTCAGTGTAATTTTAATTTTTTTAAATAATTTTTACCCATAAATATCTTAAGGTTTTTAATGTAAAGGACAATCGCAAGACAGAACAGCCCCTACCAGGATTTGCGTGTTCTCACCCTCACATAAAGACCTCATAATATTTTTAGTAGCAGAAAGGGTGTAAATGCACAGTACCTTTACTATTTAAAGTTTGTTTTGACTAGATAGTTAAAAATGATAATCCAGTTGCTGGAAAAGCAAATATCCAGAATTATCTTCCATTGAATTCGTGCCAACGCACACAGTATTGAGTAAACCTTCCTCCCTGTACCTTCTTTCCCTAAGGCAGCTAATCGACGTTTTATGGAAGTTACATGGCAAAACCAGCCACAAAAGCCAGGTTAAATGCACAAGCACCTTGTCTAAACCTGCCAAGAAACTATTGTTGTCCCAACACTGCAAACACACTGGGAGTTCTTATTCGTATAAGCACATTCACAACTTCACCATAGCCACTCACAGCCTAAGAGCTGCTCACACAATGATAATAACAAAGTATAACCAGAAAATAACAGGTGAGTATAAAAAAGTATAACGAATTACAAATAAATAAATAAATAAATAAATAAATAAATACATCACTCTGTGATCATGCCTGTTCTATATTTACCAACTCATTATATTAACAAAACCTGTAGGACAGGGATTACTCTATAACCCACAGTTACATCCAGAGCTGGGGACCGCGATCAGCACATTTCCTGCTGGCAGCTGCACAAAGGGCAGTTTGGGCTGAACGACTGATTATCCATCAATTCCTGTATAACTGATACAGGTGGTAAACACACAGCCACGTGGGGAAGGGTTTCTAATGAGGCTTTTACACTACATCCTCTGGTACCTGTGTGCTTTTTTGGTCAACATCTCTTTCTCCACGGTATGAAGATGATACCTGTATTTGACCAGGTATTGCAACCTTTTGCCAGGCTGTAAGAGAACCTTTTGTTTGCCTCTTAATCTCAGAATACAAATGAGAACATTCTTTCAAATATATTTAGACTAAACATCTTTTTTTATAAATGTTAATTTTCAGGAATGTTGTCAATCCACTTTTAGCAGATGGTTCGCTATTTAATGTCTTTAGGCAAGGCAGAAAAGCTTTAATCAAAAGAAATGTTGAGAAATTAAATGCAATTTTACAAAATCAAAGGCATTTCCTACATATTGTCAAGCAGACAAAAACATATTGACACATTGTTACTGCATGGAGACAAGAATGTTTCACATGTTATGACATTAAGTTTCCTTTTACGTGTTTCAAGTCTCCAGGCTTCCTCATAACAAAGAATTTTACTCTTTCATAAATTTAAAAATTCTCCAACAGCATCTTCTTTCTTAGTTATGAAAAAAGAATCAAGGGCTGAATGATTAAAAATCTACCCTTGAGAGCTAGAAGTTGCAACATAAAAAGCTTTACCTTTGCTTACTTCTTCAAATGAGGAATCAACAGCGTGGCTCCCCAGTCCCCCTGTGACGCAGTATTCCACCTGCTTCTGCAGCCCTCAACCAGCCCCAAAACAGTCTCCACTAATAAGTGGTAAAACGCACAGGGTTCACTTGAACCATCAACTATTACTTGGTTATTGCAGAGAGCACTAATAAGTGTCTGAAACCCAATTCTAACCCACTTTGGGCAATACTTCTGTCTGTCCTTGGTGTTTCGGTTCCTGTTGCCACCACGCTGAGATATTCTGCAAACATGCTCCCACTCACTTTCATCCAAGTTCTTGCTTCAGTGCCTGTGTTAACATTGACAAACTCTTCCGTGTCAGCCCGTATCATGCCGTGGTGAAAACCCTTCCCGCTTTCAAGACAAGACATATGGATCCTTAGTGTCACCATTAGAAACATATACATACATTTACAGAGAGAGATACTTTTATTATAATCATATAAAGAATATTTTTATATATTAAATATTCATATATATATTTCCATACTCATTTTCATGCAAAATTTTTCTCAGTACTTAAATGAAAAGAGAGTAGTAGAATTAGTACTATGGAAGTGCTTTTAAACTACTTTCATGTAAGAAAGACAAAGCTGTGCTGAAAAGCTCGTGTATGTTGATAGAATTGCATTTATATGAAGTATAACAATAAATCAATGAGATTAAAAGGTTTCTATACCAAAACCTTCCTGTTACAATGCCTGCAGTTAGAGAAATGAAAGCTGCAAGTAGGAACGATCTAGCCAAACACAGGTCTCCTGTCATCATTTTGCTGTTCTTTTTTCTGGCCTTCCTTCTTTTAGTGCATGAACGTACCAGTCTTCTGGCTTTCTGTATGGCTTTATACGACCCTTTGGAACTTGTGGGGTTTTTATTGTTGGTTTGCTTGTTTTATGTCTAACAGTTTGAAATTAATTTTAAACTTAGATGGCTTTACAACCATGTGAAAATATGAGCTAAATAGGAGCTTAAAATCTCTCATTTGATTACATCCAAGTTTAATGATGGCATAATCCTTTATGGCTGACATCATGTTGTGAAGTCACAGAGTACTAACTCTACTGCCTTTCGAAAAGCCGGGACCAAAACACCACCACATGATTGTGATATTGGAGACCACCAGCAACACAATTTTGGTGCCAAGACTAGTATCTTGCTTATGATATTTGGACTGTATGCAAGCCAAGTATTTCTTACTTATTAAAGATACTGCATGTTTAAAAAAGGTCTATATAAACTAAATCAAAGATATTTAAGTCTTGCATTTTTGAATGCTAGATTTGGTTTTAATTAACAAAAGCAAATATTTGTAACAATCTACTAGATGTGAAACTGGTTTTGAGAGCAACAGGACAGTAAAAGGCTTTCAGAATAGAATCACAGTATCACAGAAATGGTGTGTGGCTTCTTTCCACTCCATGGCAGCTCAATAGCACTAGTTTCACCAGTTTCAATAACACTAGTGGAAATTCAATAGTTTCCACTAAATAACTGCAATTACATATTAGCTAAAAACGGATAAAACATTCAAGTACTTGTATGCAGCCTTTAGCTTTTTCAATACTTCTCTCCTCTCTGACACTCCTCATCCTCCAAACTGCTACACATGAACACATCTTCGAATCACAAATACCGTAGAGATTACAGAATACTACTCCACACTTCGCTTGAGCAACTTAAAATATTCCTGTTAGCACAAGCAGAAGAGGGAAATGCTGGCATCACGTAATCATGCAATATACAGCTGGTAAAATTATAAATACCTCAGAGAAAAACAAACAAACAGAACAAAGTTATTTTTAAAACTATGCTGTGCTCTCTTCTGCAAGGCCCATTTATTCTGTGCACAGAGAAATCCCAAAAGGTGTTTTCTCTAACCATAACTTTATTGCAATGATAATCCTGTAACGGATGGGCACAGACTCACTGAGTCTGCTGTGCTGGAAAAGTTTATCTGACAGTTTTTCTTTTACCTGTGGCAGCCAAATCTTCTTGCAAAGCCTTTGGCAAGTCATGACTCGATGCAGAAAGAAAAGCTTCAAAGGAATTTGAATCCACCATGAAAGCAGGGACAGGTAATTCATTGCATTAGTTGGATGAGTCATGAAATAGATCCCTAGCTAGATCCAGATTACATATGGGCAAGTAACACAGCCTAAAAAACTAAATTATCTCCCTAAAATGAAGACTTGAATGACCATTTATCTATGAAGAAAATAACAGAAGTACTATCTCTTTTTCTTATATTCTTCAGAAAGCTGCTTATAGAAATCCTCTTTCCTCAGAGATCACCTGTGACAGCTCTAATAAAAGGAAAATTCAAACATTCACATTTAAAATATGGGTTTTGATTTAGGTGGTATGAAATGACAAAACCAAAACTACAGTAGGATTTCCACACCACCACCAACATTACTCACACAATATTACTTAGGCCACAAATTTTCAAGATACAAGCAGCAAATTAGGCAATTACGTGGTATTTAAGATGCGCTAATTATAACATGCATGTCAGGAGAGATACCTCATCTCATACTGCAGAGCTCATGTCAGTCTCAAATTCACATCGTTGAGGCCAAGATCTATGGTGGGAGAACAGATGTGACCATGGCACTGCAACATCTGCCTGCTGCAGGATTCACACCCTGTGCTGTTCCTAATGGGAGAAGACTTTGTCCGATTCTTCTGAGCAGCTCCAGCAGCGAGTCACACCTGCCACCAAGTCTGTGTAAATCTGGCCACATCAATTCTCTATACTCATCTCCTCTGCCTGGCTCCTGCAGACCTTATCCAGGGAGACAGATACCCAAGGCAAGGGTTCCAACATGCACTTTTACAGCGCTGATCACAAGATAGCTGGGATTTCAGCTAGCTGCCGCAGCATTACTATCATAGAAATATATATCATATCATTTAAGTAGAGAATATAGGAAGAATCCATTATGGACTTGAGAAGACAAATTCTGGCATCTTAAAAGCAGAAAATTTCAAGGTAGCAACTTGGACTTTCCACCTCCATACTTAAAAAAAAAAAAAAAAATTAGAATAGTCTCATTTGTTCATTTTCAAAGCCAAGTAGAGGAGGTGCTGGAGAGCTGTAATAATTTACCTCAGGAAACGCTGGATATCATGTTAAAAATAGCACTTTGGTTACAGAACACCAGTTGAGCAGAGAAAATTTATGAAGAAAACAGAAACAATGTTGTTCCACAGAGAACACATCTGCACTGCTCAACTGGAGCCAGAATAGATTTAATGGTGACAGAGCATTAAGTTTCAGGTACCTGGCAATTTCAGAGTCTACTCAGAGTATCTGTCCACACTGTCCCACCAAGCAGCCTGTTCCAGAGCTATTATATTTCCCAAGTCACTAAACTAACGAAGCCTGGAAGTTTCTGAAGAGGCCAAAGAGGTAGCACTGAAAGGCCAAGGGCAGCACAGAAAGATTCCTCCACAGATGATGGAAGTGCCATTGGACTCTGATCATAATATGGCTTAGTGAAGAAAAGAAGGAAGACTAGAGGACATTTTTACATACAAGAAAAAAAAAAAGTGGGGAGTTAAAAGAAAAATAACACAGCAGACAGATAAAGAATCTCAGAGGAGGCGTGACAAGATACAAAGTCAGTTTTCACTTTTGCATTAGACATTTAATTTCATTAAAGGAGTAGTTTTGCGAGTTGTGGACCAATAAAATTACTTCGCTTGTTATCAGCAGGCACACAATGCCTGCTTGAGACTCAGGACAATCCCAGGACACCACAGCATGCTGTGCTGAGGCCAGTCTCCAATCTCTGGGCCAAGCACAGCTGACAACATCATCTTATGGCTGCAATAAATGAGGACAGTCGCTAACTAGCTAAATATGATTCGTGTCCCGTTACGTCCCTTGCAGCACTCCACACATTAACAGCTGATGTGTTCTAGTTCCTGGGCTGTTCTAATGGCAACCAAGGACTCCCCATCCTCCTCAGAAAGGCAGCTAAGCCATCTTCACAACTGCCACCGCTGCCTCCAGGTACGAGCCAGATATTCACTCTTGTAAATCATCACAGATTTTCTTTACGTACATTCAGATGGTAATACTAGCTTATTCTATCATACTGCAGCTTATGTGTGCTGTGTAATGTCAATGACAAGACCTTACTGTTGAACACACATTTAAATTAAACTGCTTCTGTGGCTTGTTACAGGCAAGGGATCATCATTAGGCAGAGGCAGGCTACAACTCCAGACTTCTGGCCCTGGAGACAATGGAGACACCACACAGCCCATGCCATGCTCAGTCAAAAACAAGTGTTTGTCGTCTCTGTTTTTATAACATAATGGAAAGCCTCATGTTTTGCACACATGCACTTGCAGGTCCAGATCCTGCACTACTGGATGCAGAGTACTTAGACTCTTCCATAAGCATTTAGCTCGTGCAAGAGAAAAAAAATAAACTACATCAACCACAAACTATACACTGGGATATGATTCTGAAGTTTTGTCCTGCTCCTCAAACACAGAGAATAAGTACCATAAGCACACAAGGAGCCACTTCCCAAAATATAGTCTTGAACTCAACGTACAATAACATACTCATGTGTGTATCAGAAATACAGAGAGTGTACCCTGTGTACAGATACAGCCACCTTTTTCTGACCCAGTAAAGAAGAACACACATACCACAACGTACGGCGGTCTCAGCACCAGGCTCCTCTGAGCCAAGGCTCTTTTGAGCTTGAGGCACCCGAAGAAGTCCCACCTCCCCCTGTTCTCTCTGCCTGCCCTTCCATGCACAACAGGTAGTTGGCAGATCACAATCAGCCACAGGCCACGTTACACGCAAGTGGAAGATAATTTCTAACATTGGGCTGCTGACATTGCCATGAGGAGCGTAACACTGGGACCAAGCCGAACTCACCCGTAACACACAACTGCCAACAGCTATGCGTAGCAGAAAAAAGGACCTAAGTTTGAATCTCTGCACACAAGACGCAAGCTGCTTGTATCAACCTGAGCAACATTTTCTAAAGTGACACCCAGTCTGCACAAATGAAGCACTGAGCTGAGTCCAGAACCTTCAACAGAACAGCTATCACCATCTCTGCACAGCCCATAAATCACCTGCTCAAAGACTGCAGTTCACAATCTGCTATTTTCCACTGAAGCTCTGCCATTATGCAGAGATAACAAACATCAACAAAAATGAACCTTTTCAGAGACAAAAGGCAAAATTCTCCAGCTCAGCAATAAGAGAATTTGTAGAGGGCAGAGAAGTCAGTTTCCAGCCTCTACTCTCAATTCATGTTTTAACCTTTGGTTGAAGATGATGTTGAAAACTACAGAAATTATCTAGATTGAAGGAAACAGAATGCAGGTCAATTCCATTCCCAATGACAAAGCTACCATTCACTGTCACTTTGTAGCCAAAGAAAAGTTACCTTGTTTCTAACTCAAAAGATACAATCTCAACAGCAAAACCAAAATTCAGCAACTAGCATGCTATTCCCATTGTATAAACCTGAAGAATTAGTAGAGCAATCTAGCTGACAATCAAGGAATCATTCAAACTCCAGTAATAAAATACATTTACATTCATAAGGCTGGACTACCACTTCTTAGTTTTGGTCACTAGGTCCTAACTGTGGCAAAATAAATTCTCAGTGGAAGAACCACCAAGAAAGAACATAATCAGAAGAGAACGAAAGATATTAAAAGGACAACAAAGTTAACTTTAATAACAGTAATAATCAACTATCAAGTTGTAGTTGACATAACCAATATCACTAAGTCTTCAGTAGACGGTCCTTGAAATACCTGCATCTCCAGCAATGCTTGAAAATTTACAGCAATTTAAGAGCCAGAGTCTTCTAGTTGAAATGAGTCTCTTTAGTGCACCCGTTCCTAAGCGTGGAAGAACATGAAAGTTAAACTCAAATTAATCTGCACTGACATGCAGCAATCTAGAACGACTTGAGAAGTCACAGCCTAAAGAGAAAAAATAATGGGATTAATCCTGCATATCTGACATATCCAAGGAGTTCCTTCCTTTGCAATTAGTTACACTGGGAAAGTCGGTCTCTTTGCTTGTACAGAGACTGAATATAGAGCCCTTGGTAGTGGAGCAAGAGCTGTGTTTCCAGGGCTACTGTCTACTGCTGATTTGTTTCTCAACAGAATAAATACACTGCAGTGAGTGACAAAAATGCTTAACTGCTTTTGAGCTTGATGGAAATAAGCTGGGGGGATATGGCAATTAATTGTTCCCCAAAGGAAAGTACCACAAGAGTAAGAGACATAGTGCAGTGGCCATGTGCATCCTAGTGAGCCTGGATTTATGGAGTCCAGCTGGGCAGCCAGTCTGCAAAGGACAGCTGTCACAAACCGGAGCTTTATATCCTACATTCTTCCTCATGTTGGAGATCAAAAAATAAATCAAGGGTAGGTAGATATAAAAAATAAATTTACTTATCCAAACCTTTAAATGGCTACAGTTGAGAATCTGGGTTGACCTAGTTCCCAAACTCAAAATATGCAATTTCTGAAAGCAAATCATTCCACCCTAACACCTGTCCAATACACAGGGAACAAATCACACACTGGAGATCTCCCCATCCCCCATCTGACCCCTGGGGGTCATCAGGCATCCAGCTATGGGATAGTTAACATTACCTGAAGTAAGCCCACGGAGCAAATCATTCTAAGCAGCAGGTTGAGAGATAACACACATGCCTCCTCTCTTACAAACTTTCCCAAATAAGTCCACACAGCATTTGACATTCCATTTATGACAACAGATGCAGCAGCTTGCAAAGATGAGGGACCAAAGTCCCACTACAACACAGATGTATTAGTAATCACCCATTAATCTTAACTAAGAAATCACCTGGTCCAGAAATGAACTGTGTGCTTACAACTTTAACATAGATCTACTCTATGTATTAACTGCATGTAATTTATTAATTCTGTTTAGGTCCCGGGGGAGGGTGAGGAAGCAAGTTCATTTCATAGCCTTCATAGCGCATAGGTTTAAAAACAATGAGGAAACGCAAACATCATCTTATTAAAACTAGGAAGGCTGAAAAATATAAAGTGGCATTGCATAAGACGAAGAGGACGGCATGCATGAGGTGTTTTAAGTGATGTCAGCTTAACCACAGCACAGCTTTTCAATAAAAAGGTTCAACTCATCACCTATGACAGCCTACAGCTAAGCTGCAGAAGAAAAATAAATCCATTATTGCAAGCGTTTTTCCTCGTCATTGTTACAAACTGAGTATCTGATGAAGAGCAGCACACCCGCTCACATGTCCTTGCAACTGCACATACAACTTAGAGCAGTTCTCCAGTGACAGAGCCAACCCATGAGGCATTATGAAGATGAACGATGTGTTGTGATCTGTCTGAAGCACTCTTGTATTGATTTTAATGAGAGCGTTTGCAGTTTTTTGAACCAGTATGTTTCTTGTGAACACAACAGAATATACTGTTTTCAAATAAAATTGAGGAAGGCTGATTTCAAATCCTAGGCTGGATCCACAGATATTTCATTTAACACAATATTCGTTAACCTTAGCCCTTTCAAGTATACCTTCTGGCAACAAAGCTCAACAGCATTAGATTATACATGTGCCACACACCTTTGTTTGACAGAAAAAAAGGACTGCATTTTGCATAGAACTACCCAACTATTCTTCGGGTTTTTTTACACTGTCCTGGTTTTGTTAAAAAACAAGTTTCTCTTTTAGTGAATCTGCCTGTCAGCTAAAGCTTTCATATTAGCTGCATTTTCCTGGAGAACCAGATACATGTTTTGGTAAACATAGCAATGGAATGCGAAGTTATTGATAAGCATGGATGGACATCTTGCGAGAGGGGCAACGAGAAACAAGTGACCAAGAAACTGAACAATGGTGTATAACATTCCATTCACGTGAATACTTCATAGAAAAGTGGGTGATCACAAGGATCTTGTTGTCCCTTTTTTCCCTTCTGTTTGTGGCCAAAATTAGGAGAGGACCTTACTAGTTGTCCCTGCGAACTGAGGCCTAGTGACAGACTGAATCCAGCTCTGGCTGGCTGCAGAGTCCAGTCCAGGACTTTGGGTGCCGGCTCTGCAGTTGCTGAGACTTTCAAGATGTTTTTTTTATATTTTGTATTATTTTCTCTATTCTTATTAGTAGCAGTAGTAAAACATTTTTAATTTTTCCAACTCTCTCCTCTCTGTCCTTCTTTTCCTCCCGATCGCCTGGCCTTAGTGGGAAGGGGGGAGAGGGAGGGCTGAAAGGGGGAAGGGGTCGGGGAGAGGAGGTTAACAATACATCTGCCAGGGTTTTATTGTCACCCCACAATCAAAACCCTCGACACACACACAATTCATCTCAAGAAATACATCATCTTGTTTGCAAATGCAAAAGGAAGTGGAAACCAAAAGTTTCTCTCAGTGAGTTGACTGCTAGCACAGAACACATGCCTCTTACTACAGACTGGGGGGGAAGGAGAATCTCTTTAGTACTAGCTGGGTGGCATTCAGATGTAATTACCACCACAATCACCACAACACATGGCCACAGAAAAGCATGCAGGCCATCACCATTGTAAAAACATAAAGTGATTTGACCAAAAGCATCTTGTTAAACCGTGGCAAGCCACACGCCAAGAATTCATGATTCCCAGGCTTGAGCTCAAATTCCAGCATCGTGCTTCCACTCCACTAAACATGTCTTTCTGTAGTCCCCACTGCCCAACTAGACTTCAGTGCTGCCAATCCTGCCCCAAACCGCCAACCACAGATGTCAGAATACAGGTGCATGACCCCTGCACAGCACACCCATAGGCTACACAACATCAATTATTAATAACACATAATGAGGAAAGAAAGAAGCAGAGCAGTACTACACAGGCAGAGCAGACACACGTGCTATTATTCCATTTCCAGCACCCAGAAAATGCATGCAGAGAAATTATTATCCTTCAACACTTGCAGATGTGTGAATACACAATGGTGTAAGATGTGCAGTGTGGCAGATACATACTTGCACATTCAAACTTTTCCATTCTTGGCCAATACCAGTATTTCCCTTTCCATATTGTTCTTTCCAAACATGAGGCATGCATACTTTCATTCTCTCTGAACTTCTCTTATTTGAAAATTTCAGTCTGATACTTTTCTTGCCGTGAACTTTTATAAAATACGTATTTTAAAAGTGGTTTTTTTTATGGCACATCTTATTCCTTCTCATTTCCAGGACACTTGATAAAGTATTACGAGGGTGCAATGTATATGCTAAAGGAATTCCCAGATGGCATCTAATTAAACAATTCAGTCACAAAACAAATCAAAATGAAATAGTAGCATAACCCCATGTGAAAAATGCAGCAGTCAGAGCTCTCTGGTATTTGCAGAATATCCCATGGAATGCAATTCTATTACCCGTGCTAACTCCATACCCATTCAGCACTGCAGAAATCTGAGCTACCAATACCCCTCTCCATCATACAAAAGTAGTTGTCCAAGGAAAAGTTTAATAGCAAACTACAGCTAACCTTTATAACCTAGTCCAGAACCATCATGGCAGCTGGCTTGTCCAGTTTATGGCAATGAATCTGAAACTGAGAATACCTTAAAGCTGACCCAAATATCTTAAAGCTCATCCCAAACCCAGTCAAGCTTGGGATATTCCTTCCAGTGACTTCAGTGAGTTTTGCACCATGACCCAGAATTCAAAACAGCTCACAATGCCAAGCAAAACCTGACAAAGTAACATCTTATTCTCCAGTCTCTGCCACAGAAATTCCTTGGGAACGCCAGTTATTACAATCTAGCAAATAAAAGTACAGAGAATCCACTTAGAGATAATGATGTGTGACTTCTCTTTTATTTCTTTATTTTAAATAATAAGTGGTTTCATAAGGTATGAGAACTTCGTAAAGTTAGCATTTTTCCCCCAAACATATTTTAGTACTTATTACCAAACAGTTCACTTAATTGTTTTCAGAAGACTCTTCAGCTTTCATAGAAATGTTATTCAAGGAAAATATATTCTGGTTTGGTTTATGCATAGTCACAAAATAAATGTATGCTCTAATCCATACTATACTGTCCCCTGATTTGAGTATATATTTCCTTATTACTCTAAGAAGAGCCACTGACCAAAGGAACATGCTGATATGGCCATTGTTATTTTCTTTGAAAAGAAATAAGAATATTGGACCTTCACATCAGCAAAACTGAAGAAGTTGTGCTCCAACCTCATATGGAAAGTCAATTAATTTAATGTATCTAGCTCTTAACTTCGCCTTTTGAAAAATCCCTGCCTTCATACATGCTTCCACAGTGCACTCCACTGGCAAACAGACAAGAAATGTATTTCCTTTTTAAAGTCAATTTCAGGAATCAAGACAAACTTAAGGACGGCATGCGAGAATTTAAAACCTGCAGGAGTTGCTATAACTCATCCTCCAGAAAAAGATTAGTATTTTACTAATTCACCCAAGAGTACAAGAATACCTGAGAAACAATGGCACATGCAAACTGAGTGGTGATGTGCCATATTTTTAAAAATATTAATACAAGACACAGCAAAGTAGCTGGGCTTGAACAGTGCTGCAAACTTAAAAGTACGGACAAGCAGGGGAAGCCCGATTCACGTGGCATCACCCACCCTGCCTGCTCTACTGCTCTACCTTTCTTGATGTTCCCAGAAGAGCAGCTGGCCACAACTGCCTGGAAGCAGGCAAGATTTGGTGCACTGATGCTAGGTATCCTTTACCAGACGGTTTGCTCTCCCTTTTCAGATTTAGGAGAGACCAGAACTGAGATTTGCACATTCAGCAGAAGTTATGCAGAAACAGAGAAATATGGTCCCTCTAAATTTTCTAAAAACTCTCACATACCCCCACCCTCAGCCTCCTTACTACCCAACCCACTTAGCAGACTGAGGTAAGAACTGTACAATGCCATGCAGATGATGAAAATATAAAGGAAGACACTAAAGATCACCCAGGAAAGTCACATAAAATCCCAAACTCCCAGGAAATAATCATATTCTCCCCCACTGCTTGCGCACTTCAACCCTTCTCCCAGAGCTCCCGTTAAAAGGAGATCAAATTAAAAAGGCATTACACACATGAGAGAGTGTCCCAGTTATAATCCCAAGTGGCTTCCAGCACTACAGCAGGACTAAGGGAAAACCTTGAGGACACACGGACTCACAGCACGGATTAGCAGAGTCAGGCTTACAGAGGGACGACAACAAAAAGTCCCCTCGCAGCAACCCATTTTGGAAAAGAAAAATAACAAACACGAAACAATGACGATAACAGCAAAATGGGAAGAGGCTCCCCTGCCCTTCGCGCCGAGCTCTCCCCGAGGACTCTCTACTTTAGCAAGACACAGACAGACACGCAGCTGAGGTCAGGTTTATTACAGCACCAACCAGGCCGAGCCCAGCCCCGCGGGGCTGCAGCCGCTGCCGAGCGCCCGGCTGCTCGGGCCGAGCCGCCCCGGAGCCCCGAGCTGCCCGGCTCACCCGGCACGCAGCCCCGCCGCTCCGCCGCGCACGGCCGCCCCGGCGCCCACCGCCCACCCTCCGCGGGGTGGAGGCGACTTCCCGCAGCCGGCGGCCCCAGCTGGCCGCTCCGGGAGGAGGGAAGGGAACGGGGCAGGTCCCCCCCGCCGCGCCTCTCGCCGGGCCCCGGGAGGGACCGCCGGGGACTTCCACACGCACCGCAGCCGCCGCGCAGCCCCCGGCTCTTCCGGCTGAGGAATGGCTGTCGCCGATCGCGACAGAAATGTCACACGCGCACACGGCGGACGCGGCGCCGGGGGATGGAGACCGCACACGGGAAGCGGCGGATGGGGAGGGGAGGGAAAGCAAGCGGGGGTGTAAGGTGGTACCTTGGATGTGCTGCTTGATGACATTTTCCAAATGGTCCAGCCTTTCTATAATCCTTAAAGTGTCCCCTTTGTCTTCCTCTAACTTTTTTTCTGAGATCGGCTCCTGCACTTTCACATAAACACTGGCAATGTAGTTGGTGACCCAGCCCACGTACAGCAGGCAGACGATGTTAGTCATTCCACTCAAAATCACGCAAGTGGACACTAAAGTTTTGGTTTTCCTGGTGCACACCATTCTGAGATCCCTCCATATAGCTCCAAAAATCCTGTGATCCAGAAAACAAAAAGAAACTGCGATGAAAATAAATCCTTTCCCCCCTCTCCCCGAAACGGAGACCACTCAGAAGTCAGTAAATTTCCATGCAAAAAGAAGTTCTCTAATCCACAGAATAAAAATATTTGTCGCCTACCTAGAAGGAGAGGTGGGGGTGGGGAGGGCTGATAATTAGAATCCTGGATTTGAGTACATTAAAATAGCTGAAAGTTTGCGATAGCAGTGCCGCCAGCAGACCCGAAGGCGTGCCAGCCGCCCGGCTGCCGGCTGCTCTCAGGCACCAGCTCCCGCCACGGGCATCACGGACGCGAGCGGCCAAGTGCCCAAGTGTTGCAAACTTTGTTCCCTCCGACGCCGCTTCCCATTGCAACCGGCCACAGCTCCGGAGTCAGACCTTGGGAGCAGCTCGCCGGAGAGCGGGGCTTGCTCGGCCGCGGATTGACAGCCCCCTCCTCCAATAAAGAGCCTGCTCTGGCACGGAGGTTGCTGCCATCACCGTATGGCCGACGGGGACCCGCGTGGGGCGGGGTTACCGCGGGGCCCACCTGCTCCGCACACACACACGCGGGGCGTGGGGCTCCGCTGCTGCTGCAAGCCGGGGCGGGAGGGCGGGGACGGCGGCCTGGCTGCTATTTCTGCAGCTGGCTGCAAAGGATCGCCAGCCCGGAGAGGAAGAAGCGGCAGCCAGTTCCCGTTTGCTGCTAGGTGAACGCTCCGCCGCTCGGCTGGAGGGAGCAGCCGGTATCGTCAAGATGCAGGCTCACACAGTCATGCATTTGCCCGGAGGGTGAAACCTGAGACACGCCTGTGGCTCATCGGACATATCGGTTCCACAGCTCCAGGCCCCCAGCGACCACCCGCTGTTACAATGTTTGTCTTGTAGCCTGTTTGCGTGCCCTCTCCCCGGGGTGGTTACATTATTAACAGCTAATTGCTGCTTGTATCCACTCCAGCGAGCCCCAGGATCCATCCATCGCCTCCCCCACCAGAAACCACTCCATCAGAGCACATAACCTGGCCAGAATTCGCTTCAGTATCAGGGACACTATCAGTAACTCACAGTTCAGTTCAGCATACTCATGCTGCTTTCCTATCTTCGCCACGTATTTTACATACACTTTTAGAAATACCGAAAAGGCAAATTCCTCTCAATATGAAATCACACTGATTTGAAAGCAGGTACACAATAGATGAATCTCGTCCATTCCTATTAGACAGAAACTTTCATACTAAATGAGATCATTTTCTTTTGATAGTCTCAAGACAGAAATGTAACATTAGCATGACCAGTATTAGGAACAACGAGGCACCTGCTAGTTAACATACTAAAACTATTTTAAGTACTTATTATCCAGTGAAAGCTGGAACTAACAAACGCTGTGGGTCATCCTGGAGTACGCAGCCACCCTCCACCACTGATCATTCCACGAGGGTTCTGTCTGTGCAGAAAGCACAGGACTGCTGCTCTGAAACACACGTGTGAGCATTCAAACCCAGCAATATCTTGCATGTACATTTCAGTATCTTAATGGAAGTAAAAAGAGATGACTTGTCTTACAGTTCGGGGTTATTTTCATACAAAGTATAAGCAAGACCAAATATTCAAGAGAGAAGACAGGCAACTGTAGAATGACTTCTTCCTTCCCATCAGTTGGTACTCCATAGAAACCGAAAAAAATTAGAGACACTTAAACAGATACAAAACCAGCACCAATAGAAGCTGCAGTAAACTCTGCCAATGAAGCTCAAAAATACAAACTGCTTCCTCAGCCTTCTAAGCCTCTCTGAACACTAACTGAAATTTTGGCCAATTTATAGGTATGTCTTCACTGATAAACTATAGGAGGCTGCCCAACACAACTCATTTGTACAACAAATATATAAACCAAGGTACCTGAATGTGAAAAAGAGTGCACATTCCCATTTTAAGACAAAAATATTTTAGTAATACAGGAAAGTCTGCTAGACAAACCAGTCAATGAACAATTTCAAGCTTCATAAAAGACAAAATATTGACAGAATATACAAGTATAGCTCCGTCACGTAAGTCAATTCTCCTGCTTGATCTGCAATGAGCAATTGTCTACAGCATCATTTATTTCCCTATTTCTTATCTTTGTACTTCAGTGTTACAGCTCCACATCTGGTAGCAACTGACAGCACTAAGTGCGTATCACTGAGGTCTTTAATAATAGTGTTATCTAGACTTGCTTTAATCTTTGTAAACTATCACTGCAGTCACAAAATACAAATTCTACAGCCCTAGCAATTCAAGCAGAATCTAGGACTCAGCCTTGGACTTCTCAGCTTAAAGCAAAGCTTATCCCTTACCTGGATTGATTTCAGATAAGTAACAATCATTAATAAGTCATATTTTCCATGGAAGTTTATAAAATATTAACAAATAACTAACTGCTTTTATAAACAAATGTGAACGGTACTTGTTACTAATGACTGTCAGTGCATCCACTAGTGATATAAAGGTTTGGAAAAAAGATGGGTAATGTGTTTCACAAGCCTAATGGGTTTCTTATAACAGCACATAATTGATTAACCTCTTTTTACAGTAACTATTAATAGTTCATTAGCCCTTTGCTCCCAACAGTTTTCTGAGCATGTTTTAAATATAATTTCATTTATAACTACATTCTCCAACTATCAAAGCTGCACTCCTCAACAGCAGAACAGTAATTCCTTGTCTACTCATTTGAGGCTTGATTTTTCTGAAGGTAGTCTTACAACGCTGTTTGACTTCATAGCAAAACCTCCAGGTACTTTAATACATGAAAAATACACATTTTCTTGTCTCTGGCAATAATATTTTGGACTGGTCTCTTTAGAAGTCTTTTTTTAATTAGTTTATACAAAGTGAGAGGTATCCAAGTGTATGCCATTTGGAAATTGGTTTGGTTTGTCATTTTGATATATTGTATAGTATTACAATCCAGATGAGACCCCTTTGTGCAAGGTATTATATAAATACATAAACAGTCCACTTTTTACAATATAATTGGAACAAAACCAGTAAAAGTAACAATAGGAGAAAAGAAACACTGCCAGCCTTCACATTATAATTGGGCAGAAAATTAGGTGATAAAAAGCTTAAATGGTTCTTTTTTTGAGCATTTAAATTATAGGGGAGCAAAAGGTCTATGAAATTTGCTCTCCTAAACTGCAGTGGTGTTTTTGAAAGTTCTACTGTAGGTGTTTAACCTTGGGGTGGTACAATCTACTGCACAGGTCATTAAACTAGGTGTCTGATTTTATCCTTGTCCTGATACTGATCTGCTATGCCACGCTTTGTAAATTATTTCACTTCTGTTTCCCCTCTAGATAATGGGAAAAATAATTCCCTAAAATTCGTATTTATCACAGGCTTCAATAAGGATTGCCCCCAACTACCCTACCATCGTAAGACACCATTTGAACCAGTGCCGATGAAATATTAACCTCATAAACTAATAAATACAGCCACCACTTATCCTGCATTAGTGTTCTGTATAGAAACTAATTCAATTAGTATTGCTTATTACAGTTTAGGGAAGGGAAATGATGGAAAGAAAGATATGTTTAAGAACTACATTTTATTGGTACAAACATTTTTAGTAGTAAGAGGGTCCTTGAAGAAAGCAGTAATGAAATATCAGAACCAGCAGCATTTCCATCCTATTTTACACAAACAGGTTTCTTACACCTTGTTAGAAATCAATGGAAAAGCTCAACTTTTAAACATGATTTTGATTGCCTTCTATTCAGTTTCTTAGCTGAAATCCTATTAGCTTGTGGAGATAAAAATCTTTATTATCATCTAGTCTGAGTAGATTTTCTTCTATTATTCCTTCTTTCTCACCCATGATGATCACATCTTTTGTTTGGAAAGATGATAAAAAATTCCAAAGGCACTCAAGAAACAACACTGCATTTTACATTGTGGAGAGAGATGATCATATACATGTAGAAAAGTCTGAATTATGCTTAGTAGGTAATTTTTCTTAAGCTCTGATGTCCAGTCTGCACACACATGAATCAAAAACTATCTGTCTCTTGAGCAGAGATCATACCTTGTGCAGATGAGCTCTTCCCAACAGTTCAAGATGTGAAGCTGTTTTTTTAGCTCCCCCAAAGAGGTAGCTTTCTGTATTTTGAAGGTAAAGGTCACAGAGTTCAGTCCCCAGGGAAGTGATCTGATGATCTTTGGTATCTATCATCCCCTGTCATCTCTCTCAACTAAATTTAAACCAATCTTAAAATTTTTCTTAAATCATAAAAAGACATCTGTGAGTATCGCAGAGAGGCCTTTGCATATTCTGGGTTCTGAAGAAAGGGATGACGTTCTATGGATGTTGTAGGTAATGAACATGAACCAAATGCAAAAAAAAAAAAAAAAAAAAGGGGAGGAAGAAAATAGGATAAAAAAGCTGAATAGATGAAAAGCGGGATGGAAGATGATGAGAAAAATAAAAATCGCTATTTCCTTGTTATGTTGGGATACATTATCATGATCTTTATTCCTCTGGCATTTTCTCTCTTCCTCGCTACTCTTACAACCTCTCTTGCTTTCTTTGGGTCCACATCTTTTCTCTTTTCCATTATTGCCTGTCATCTTTCCCATCCCTCATTTAAAAATAACCACTTTTAAGTTTACACTAGTTCACTTACACATCACCCTTTGTGACACTTTTATGAATCATCAGTTCATTTGGGTTACACAGAACTCCTAATTTCTTACTGCTTGGCAAAGACTGTTCAGCAAAGCATCAGCTACAGAGAAATCCAGCCCCATATGGCCACACTGCACCTCCTAAGGAGGAAAGGTGACGTGCTGCCCAACTCACAGACATTCAATGGCATTTGCAAAATGGTCATGCACGAAGCATCATTTCAAAATCACTCAAGGAGCACTGAAAAGAAGAAATGAAACAATACAGAAGATACAGAAACAAGACAGCATATACTATTTCAAGTTGAAAGCTGAAGTGAATCTTGTGTTGTAGGTTGAGCTCTCACTGCACAAAGCAAGGAGAAAACATGTCACACACAGGGAACAGAACAGAGCTAGCAGAACATTACAACACCTAATGGAAACTTGGGTACAAAAGCAACCTGCAAGAGATTGGGGCACATGGCTGCACATTGTCTTCCCCTTCATCACCAGACTCACACCTTAGAAGACATTTACCATTCCCCTTGCACACTTGCAACAGAATTCACATTGTAGTTTTTGTTTCCAGATGGCATTTTCCATGCTCAGTGTTTGTCAGGCTTATCATGTCCATTTGTCCTTCAAAAATGTTTTCCTACCCAAACGATCAAAAGATCACTTTATATTTTAATTGATCTCTACTATGCTGCTCTATTAGTTACTTTTATGCATTGACATAATTTATTTTTTTCTGGTGGCATTACACTCTGCAATTTATTTGCCACAAAACTCTCAGTTAATCCATCTCAAATGAATTGTGTGACCAGCAATTCACCCGTATGAGTAAAAGATGCAACATATGGTCCTTTGCAAGCAGCCTGTCTACAGTTACTCAGAGAAGCATTATGTTCTGTTCTTTTCAAAGCTGTCATGTGTCTACCCCTCATCCCCCCGATGACAATCCTGTCCCTAAGCAACTCCAAGCACCTTCATTTTGGGGTGTTAAACCTCAAATACATTTGAAACGGATTTCCAGAGATTGCAGCCCACTCAATCTCTGAATCTTTTTATGTTGAGAAGAAAAAAACAAAAAAAAAAAACAGTAAAGACAAAATCATTTGATATCTAAAAATTATGGGTTTCTCAACTCAGTTTTCAGTGCTGGTTTCTCCGGTCTTTAATAATACAAATCATTGTATTGTGCCAACCAAAAACTGATATAGTGACTACCCTATTTCCAAATACCATCTAGCTCTGAACACCAAGGGACAAGAACAGTCCTTTTACCTGGCCTGGCAAAGCTTCACCACATTGAATGACTTAAAAACTTCCTGTGTCCGAGGTTGCAACCAAGCAATTGCTTACACTAGCTATGCAAGCAATTACAAACTCACAAATTAATCACTTTTTGAACCCGTACTTTCTCATACTCCAAAGAAACATGAACAATCACTTTGCAGTCATCTTTCCATCTGTGATTGTATAGGTTTATCATACACCTCTGATGGCTCATAGCCAACCTGACTCTCATATATGCAGCCCCTTCTCACATGACAGAACCCCATACTTCAGTTACTTTTTGTACTTATCTACTTTCACCTTTTTAAAAAATAAAATAGAGATGGGATGACAAGGCAGCCCAGATTGATACATCATTTCAAATGCTCTCTTGTTCTCAGCCCCTTCCTTTGTAAATCCTGACACTGTTAGCTGTCTCGGCTGTCACCAAGCCTCAAGTTAACCTCAGCAAACTAGTCACAAAGATCTCCTCCACAGTTATATAAAGCCCAGTAATAAATCAGACATAGTTTTGTAAGTATTTTTAGGTATAGGCTACCTCATGTTTTACTGTTTCATCAACTTGCCATTCACGGTCAAGGCTTTTCCAACCTTTTGCAGTTTGCTGTAGAAATTACCAAGGTGAATATGTTATCTCATGTCTACATATGCTGAAGAACACAGATTCCAACCTCCCCTACTCATGACTGTCTTCTTTTTGGAAATGAATTATTTCTTCCTGTTCTTTATTCTTTCTGTCTTAATCAGCTTTTAACACATGGAGTTTCTCCTTATGCATAATGGGCATCAAGATCTTTTGGAGAGCAAACTCCTAGGAAGGCTTTGCAGTCCAAGGACTGATTAAATCCAGCATCAACTGTATCACATTATCCGTATGTTCTCTGATGTCTCAAAAAAATGCAATAAATAGGTGGAAAGTGACTTCAATAGCTCATAAACCCCCCTTTTTTATCTAGATAGAATCTAGAAGAAATAATTACCTTCTGTCTTACAAGAATAGGAGGAAAAGGATTATTGCAGATTTTTAGGCTGCTTCTATGCATTTTTTTCTTTTTGGAGGTTTTGTGCCTCATTTTGTTCCAGAGGAATGGACACTGAGGCATTCAAGAGCATTATGTCAGAATAAGCACTACAGAGTTAATGGATAGAACCTCAAAAGTGACTGTAAAAGCAAAATAGACCAGAGAGAATGGAACTTTGAAGGAATTGTCCTTTTTAATCTGAATTGATGGTTAGAAAAAAATCGATTACTTCTGTAGGTTCACTTTATTGTTCAACCAGAAATTATAAAGAATCTGAATGATTCTGCTTTACTGGTTTAATGCTGGGTAGGACAGACACCTTTGAAGGACAATGCTAGTGAAATCAGGTGGTTTAATTCTTCCATTTCCCAATCAATATTATCCCAGTCCTTTTAAAGATGAGTTTTGGCCAGTTGTTCTTCAGCCAGTGGTTAGAATAAATGCACAAGACCCTCTGTTGCTGTTCTTTTGCCAGATTCACATCCAAGCATGTAATTCAGCTGAAACATGGATTCTACAATTTGAGACTGTTAAAACAATTTTGTGGATAACACCTTCTTTCATCAAGCACTGCAGCCACAGCTTAGGCAAACCAACAATCTACCTTAAAACACCTGGAGTGTGTTAGTGATTCATTCACTTATTTTTAGGTAGATGAAAAAGTCTTCAGTTGTGAATGTATCACTGTTTGGTTTTTAATGGATTTGACGATGGCTAGGAGTACACCGATTCATTCACTGCATAAAAAACACAGTAACAACCACTCTGAAACAAACAAAAAAAGTCCTTGTGCCACTTTAAACAAAGCTGATTCCACAACAAGAAAGCTTTTGGATTAGCTTGATATTATAACAACTCTCACAATATGAGAAGAGATGGAAGTTTTTATTTGGATGAGCCTGGAATATCACATTGTCTCTTTCTTTAAACAAAAAGTCTTTTGGAAGTATTAAGATGTTGCTTCCTTTTGTTAGACATTCTTGCAACAGAGACCACAAAAGTTATCTAAGTAATCCAAAAGGAAGCCTGCAGTGGAAGCGATGGATTAGAGCCAAGAGTTATTTCAACAGCCAGTTCAGTACCAGCCTGTACAGCTCCCCCAGTATATGATTTAGAAATTTATACATAAGTCTTTAGTCCTTCATGTAGCACTCCTGAGTTTAGAACTACTGAAAAAATATTTCAAATAATAAACTTCAGACGACTTATATATAGCCCTCTATTTTTTTTTTTAATAAAGGGAAGGTTGGTTCTCACAAAAGTAGTTCTAAGAATCCCACATGCAGTTCCAACTATATTCTTTCCTTACTAAACAACAGTATTCCAGATGGTATACATTTGAGTCATATGCACATACTCTTTTGACATGTAGTTACATTCCTTACATTTTGTTGGGTGAAATACATATGCTCTATGGTCTTTGGCATAACAAATTAAGGTCCCCCCCGCTTCTGTTCAAAACTGCGGAAGTATTGAGTTAAAACATGGCTGTAAAGTCCATTTTTAATGCAGCCCCTTGTCTCAGCCCAGCATCCTGGGGTAGGCTTCTATCAGTTGCATCTTCCAAAAGAAGGTCAGAAGAGGATTTCTGATTAGATGGGAAGTGCAACAGGCTTCCATATAATCCTTGGCTTCAGTATGCTTGAATCGGTTAAAATTCAGAATCCCTGGCTCTAAGAAGCAGTTAAACATACCATTAATTAAAAGTTGCATTCCCCTAGGAACAGATATGAAATATTTTTTCTGTCATATTTTTATTTGTGGCTTCACAAACATATATCAATATTAGCCACAGACAGGCATTAAGAAGTTCAATGCAGGTTACGAACATTCTTCAACACATTGCGATGAAGCACAATTAAGTTCATGTTTCAACCATAGAGATCGAGCATGAAGCATGAATCATTCATGAATGTGAATTACTTGTATTCAACAGATCTGAGCTGCTACTTGAATCAGACCTAAACCACCAAAATCTTCGCATTTACTTCTCAAAATGAAGTGTTTTTGTCTTCCTGAAAAAATCAGCTCTTCCATTCTACATCATATCTGGCACAATTAGCAGCAGGGAGCCCCAAAGTACCAAGGGAACAAGAGCCTTTGAACACTGGTTGCGGAGAAAGTAACTAACTACTGGAAAGCTTCCTCAAGTCTGCAATGCAGTTTGAAGATCTTACATAAAAAGTGACCACAGCCCCATCAGACACTGGTTTCAAAAATGAAAAACACAGCATAAATGAGAGTTATTTGTATAAATGAAGAAAGACCTTGGGGAACTAGGCTCGATGCAGTCTCTGAATGGTCCATATAAACCAACAAATTCTCAGTTCTTGAGACAATCAAAACTAAACAAGAACTATCAAAGGGATTTAACACATCAAAGCAAGCTCAAAGCATAAAGTAGTATTAACTTTTATACATCCTTACCGTATTTCTTTGAGCCTAAAGAACTACAAGTTGGTCAAAAGAAAAAAAGCCAAGGAAAATACTTTGGTACTTGAAACATGAAGAAATGGAGCACCCATTTCACTGAGATTTTGCTTACATTAAAAGGACTGGCCCACTGAAGGTCGAAGCATGAAAAGCTGGAGTGAAAACAAACATGAGGAAAAACTCTGGATGACAACTTGAGGTGATTGTGAGTTATCTGAGGCGAAGAAGAACGTTGCTTAATTAGACTTCTGTGGGTTGATGGTACCACAGGTAGAAATAAAACGGTGTTACATAATATGGAAGATTTGCACTCCAGAAGCTGGCTTCAGATACAGTCAATTCTAGGCTCCAGCTGTAACATTATTTACAGCTTAATTTACAGCTTGATTTTTTTATCAGCACAACACACACACAAAATCCACAGCTTCTTTAGGTCAAATAAAAGCTACAAAATGTATCTTTTAACAGGCATCCAGCAGTTCACTAACTCACAGCTTTTACTCTAATGAACAGCATTACAAAGATAGCCAGGCTTTTTTGACTGGAAGATTGCAAGTGAGAACATAATTTTTTGTAATGTGCTCGAGTGGTTTCACCCTTCCTTGTATTGTCTTTTCTTGTCAAGTTCAGAACTAAACAGGACTCACGTTGTCATTATGGCTACTGTTTTGTTCTTTGCCAAATTCTTACCGGATGTCAGAAGAATATCTAACTATTTATTCCTTTGTTGGTCTTAAATAGCCTATTTTGTTTTATAAAATCACCTATTCAAGACAGGAAAGGGCATGAATTTCTATTTGCCTCTGCTAATGCCAGCTCACAGTATGTCCAATCACTAAGTTACCACCAACTGGCAATACTACAAGATCTAAAGAAATAAGCAGCTGAATTTCCCTGTGCAGACATCCCAGTTTATCTTCCTGTTCATTATACTATTTGCTTCATACATGCTGGAACGGTCTCTTCCAAATTCCCTTCTGTTCTACAGAGAACTTCTATAAAAACATTACTGCATCCTGGGGTCTAAAACAGAAAGTGAGAGCTCAAGAAATCTGAATCCTTCCTGCTATTGAAATACCAAACACCACGTGTTTAAAGAATAAAGTCAACTGCAGAATGACTTTACTATGGGAATTTCATGACCAAAAGATATTTACAAGTATAAGGTTCTGCACTAGATCTATAGTAATAATCAGGAGATAGGATCAGAAAGCATCAGTCTACAACAGAACAGGGCATAAGTTTCAGAGGTGTTTCTTTATTCTATATTTTTTTAGGTTTTTTTAGGCGGTTTGTGTGTGGTTTCTGATTGTTTGTTCTCTGTGTGTTTGTTTGGCTTTTGTCTCAAGGGAAGGACCACTGGAAGGACTAAAGAGAAGCATCTAATCTGCCAGTTTTGGATGATGCTCATTTATTTTACCTCCTACTGTAAAAGACTTGGGGAAAAATCCCCAACCATGTTTCAATGTAATTCTTCCCCCAGCTCAAGCAATTTCCACCAGTTTTAACTTAGATTTATCTATCACATGCCAAGCATTACTTCATTAAAATGCTGTGTTCTGAGGATGACTCATCAGTCAAATAATTTTTCTGCAAAATATCTGCAGAAGTCAGTGACACCAGGCTGCAGAATACACCGCTACCTGCTAAGAGCAGTAATAATTCTAGTTGCCATTTTTCACGACAGGAAAACAGGTAGCCATAATTTGGGAGTTATTATCATTGGGGTTTTTGTTAAGCAGGACCTCCTGTTTGCTACACAGAAGCTGAACACATGTTCAGCATTACACATCTCTCTCAGTAGATCTGTTTCCCTGCTTTTAAGTGCATTCTGATGCATCCTGATAACTAAACGGCATTTAAAACCCTCAGTGTACAGCAGTAAGGTGCCTGGTGTTTTGCAGTAGGACATGTATTGGTAACATGTTTTAAAGCCCACTTGTGGCAAAGGGAAGAAAGAAGTGGTGAGACAGACAATAGTTCTATGCTAGCAGCTTAGATTGGTTGTAATTTCCAGAAGAATCAGACTGGCATCATCCTACAATACCTCTGCCATCTTCAAAGTCCAGTTGCAAGGTCATTTTAACAAGGTCTGAACATAGAAGTTAAATGTCCTGAAATCTTCAAGGACAACACAAACACCAAACTCCTCAGAAAACTTTGGAAAATGTGAGCCAGTCCTCCTGGACTAGTTTTGTTTGCTTATTTTTAGTGTCGTTGGGGGGTGGGTGGTTTTGTTTGTTTCTTGCTATTTTTTTGTTATTAGGAAAGAACTTTCCCTGTGGGTTTTCTGTTGTTGTTATGATCCTTAAAGCAAAACAACTCAATAGCTGTGACAAACACAAAAGGATGAGTAAAAAGTGCTGGAAGTTTCCTTCATTAAAGCATGTTTTCCAGTTCTCCGTGTCTGGTTAAAGAGCCCAGGAGTATCTCTTCAATGGCAACAGTGCTTCATTATTTTTGTTCTGTTTAAATGAGGCAACATACATCAATCCAGCAGCAAGAAAACAAGAATATTCTTTCTTCTCTGACATGTTGGTACATGCAAAGAAATAGCTTACATTTTGGGTAACAGATCACAATTTTATCGTTAGAACTGTCATAGTGAGACAAAATATCACTTTGTTGATCAAACGCTAGAGACTATTACTACTTTGGACAACAGGGAGCAGAAAATATTTCAAACTAATTCACGTCTGCTGTTAAGAAGATACTAATTTATTCAAATCGGTTTTTAAAAATGAGAAAAGAGACCCACGTATGACTGAAATAACTACATTCCTTATTTAAAGCCATTAACTTTAGGCAACATGCAGCAAAGATACAATGCACAGCTCACTGACAAATACTAATTTCTTCCCTGGGACAATCTCAAAGATGAAAAGCATTAGTCTCAAAACTAATTTTAAAGCCTTTACCTAAAAACTATGTGTGGGTTGGGTTTTGGGTTATTTTTTGTTTGCCCCCCAAGCTTTTCCACAGAAAGCATCTTTTTTTTTTTTTTTTTGTGGGAAAAGGCATTTTAGTTAAAAAATAAGTAATTAAAACAAAATGTTATTTGACAAAAATGTTATTTGATTACCAGCATGCTAACTTACATTTTTCTCCAGTTAGGTAGTACTTTCAACACTGTATCATTTCTAAACTGCTCAACATTCTTACAGTGAAATAAAAATGAATCAGTCAGTTAAAGGACATACTTGTTTGCAATAAAGAAGAAAAAAAAACTGTGGACTAGTTTAGAAAGAAACTAATCCAAGAGTAGGTCCACAACCCTATAGGATATTAACAAGGCTTTTTGAAACTGCAGTTAATTCTATCCCCACTTTTTAAAATCAAAACACCATCACCACAAAATAAATAAAAAAAAAAACACCACCAACCACAAAAAAAAACCCCAAACCGACAAAAAAAACCCACACAAAACCAAAAAAACCCAACCAAAAAAAATAAACCACTCCTTTCCTGTAGCTCAAAACCTAAGCTTTTAGAAAATAACTGAAACATTTCTTTTCAACCTTTAGGCCATCTTTAATGGATATCCTAAATCAAGACATAAGATGCCACATGATGCACATCCATCTTCGTGAACTAGAAATAGAGTATATTTTGTATCAGACAGCATGAAAAGTTCTTGTTCTGTATCCATGTTGGAGAACATTACGAAGTTGGATACATCTTGTGCTGCAGCTGGAGTTTAATTAAGTGAAATAAAGTTTATTTCCTTGTTTTGATTAATGGACAAGGAGTTGAATTACGGCTTCTCTTATAGCAACACAGCCAGTCAGAAACCACTGGAGGGGTCACTTTTGACAGCAGGTGCTCCCCCATACCTATTCCTTGTTCCTGGATTGCCAAACAAGCTATAATACCCGGATCAGATTACTAAGGTAAAAGCCTCCCCAGACTGTGAGTTGGCCTGTCCTTCCCTAACCACGGCTCTGCCTCACAGAGACATTTGTGATCCTGCTCATTGCTGCTCAGGCAGCAGAGGCTCAGACAACTCAGTTTAGTCCCTGCTTCTGACTTGGAGAAGGAGCCTTACATAGGCATCAGGACACAAGAATAAGACTTGCTTAAGACACAGCTTAAAACTACAAGAAAGAAAAAAAGAGAACAAGACTTCCTCAGATTTTAGACAGGAATTTAGGAGGCACTGAAGTTTGATGCTGCAGTAGGAAAATATACATAAACATTGTTAAATGGGCCTGTCTCCAGAAGTGCAGAGTAAAACATTTATCCCTACAGAGAAAGGTTTTACTGAGGTGCACAGGCAACAGCACAACCCCCCAGAGTATTTATAGAGGTATAAAGAGTGCTCATGGGAAGAGATTGGGGATTTCTAGAACAAGACTCATTACATAAAGAAAGGGAAAAAAACCCAACACTTTAAAAAAACAAAACAAAACAAAAACAGGAGAGAAATTAGAAAGCACTAACTACAACAATTAGAGAGACAAGAGGTGGCATCAAGATCAGAGCAAAGATCCTCTTGTGGCCCATGCAGGTGCACATTCTGCCAAGATTCAGTCCCAACTGGAATATTCAGAGCAACAAAGCAGCGAAGTCTGCTTGAAATTTGTTTGAATCTTCCCATGGGGCATAACTATTTGAGCAGACCTGGAAGGGCTTTGCCTTGACTGCACTGGGTGGGGGAAAAGAGCAGGGTTGATAAGGATTTCTTGTTTTGTTTTGAAAAGCAAGGAGAGAGCACGCTATTTTACAACATTAATCATGGCATATTGGAATAACCCTACTAACTGCAACTGCTATCGCTCTTGGCAAATCCATCATATTGGCACGAACAAAATCTTTTATGTGTTATTTACTATTGTCCATCAATGCCACTAGGTGAATAGGTTTCAAAAAATTGTGGAACAGCAGAGATGGAGGGTAAATTCTTAAGCAACAATTCTTAAGGCTGACACAGCCTTGATTACCTGAACGGACCATAGTGATCTAAAGCCACTGGACATGTTCCCCCTGTGTTTGTGAGCTTTTATGAAGGGGCGGAAGGAACACCACCAGAAACATCCCAAATTGCAGAGATCACAGTAAGTATTTTGACCAGAAATACTGGTCTGAAATTCTGGTCAGAATTTAATTTACTCATTTTGGGTTTTTTTTAATTCTAATATGAACAATGAAGGTTTCCATCACCTACCATAGAAGGCTTGATAGCCTCATATACGTAAGAAACCATGATTTTGACTATTTCCTGTTACATAAATAAATCTTTGACTGTAACCCACTTATTAGAGGAATGATATGTCAAACAATATTAATATATGGCATAGCAGTAATGTCAAATGTTACATAATTGTTTATAGAGAAGTGTTCTGACACCTAAAATTTCACCTAAAGTTTTGGAATTGGCAAAGAAATCTTGCTTAGAATTTCTATTTTCAGTTTCCCTTCAAAAAGAAGAGGATTTTCCTCAAAATCCTTGTTCTGTTCCTCTTTCTCCTTCCCTTTGTCCACTTCTCCCACCACGACCATTAAGAATTTCCCCAATGTTTTAGGAGTTTTAATGAGTCCCAGTTAGGCAGCTGAATCAGATAAAACCTAGCTATATCAATGACAATGACAAGTTGGAGACAAAAAGCAAAACAAAACAAACCAACCCCCCAAAACCACCAGAACAAAATACACCACGCACCTCAAACTCTGCAACTGCAGTTCTCTACTTTCTTTCACTAAGAACCACCAAAGTTGCTGTGAATGTCACCTTCTAACTTGTGTCACTGGCAGCAGAAATCTAGAACCCCTACTGAAATTTTGCTAGATGCCAAAAGCTGCATTTTTTTTTCTTCCTGCTAAATAAACATCTAACAGAACTGAAAGAGAATACAGATGGAGGATAAAGGAGGCTTAACACCACTAATTCACACGTCACTGCTGTTGGGTTTGCTGGGCATTTCACTACACTGCTTTTTTTCCAGTAGGCTAACACAATGAATCTGCATCAGACCAATAATTTCATTAAACTGGTTGAAGCTGGTTGGGTTGGAACATGAAAGGTTTGATAAGACTGTAAATTAGAGGGTATATATTTACACAGTTTGCTCTCAGTGAAGCAGGGTTCGTTCATAAAGGAACTTAATAGACAGTAAATTTCATTGCATCTATTAAAAAGAGTTTTTCCAACCATATTTAGCTGACAGCTCAGGTATGAAGAAAGGGATTCTGCACTCACTAAGCTACAGAAGTGCTATTCAGGAATCTAAGGTTACATGTTTGTCCCTCACTGGTTACAGGAAAGGTCTCCATCTCATTGCACTATCTCAGTGGGCAGTTTCCACCAACTACATGCAAACATGAAATCCATGTACACCGGCTTTAAACGCTGCTACTTTTTTCTCCAGGTTGCAGCTGGAAATAGGAAGCTTTCTTGTTTTAGACTGATAGGATTGGCTGACAGTTAGAGAACTGCAATATTGCTAAAACTGAGATTGCTCAGAAACACCAAGAACCTGTTTTAACTGAATGTTCTTTCAGATCAAGCCTATAGTGTCGTAGATTGAAACCATGACTCTTACCATTCACGTACTATTAGTATGTTTCTTTTGTGACACTCAGTTTTGCTTTTGCTTGCCCTAAAAAACATTTGTGTTTTGAATGCCCCTGTACATTGCAGAACAGGTCCAAAGGATATGCAATATCCGTATCTTTGTTCCTTGAATTAATTTGATGCATGCAGTAAGGACTGACCCTAACTGACACATCAGCATAGCTCAACTTAGCTTACTTGTAACAGAAACTTTACTCTTCTTATTTAAAAGAAACAAGAAAATGAACACATCACTCAGATTAGATTTCACTCAAGTTAGATTTCTCTCAATATTGACTTCAAGATTTCCCCCTCCCTTTCTCTCTACAGTTCATTTTTGATTGGTACCTTAGGCAAAACCACCCAGAAGACTGTTCATAAGAATCTCAGGTCCACAAAACCAAACCAACCAAACAAAACCCAAATAATAATTTACACGTTCTTTTTTCCATATTAGGAAATCACTGTGACACAGAAATGACCCGTAACAACACAAGCAAAAATTGCAAAGGGACTTCTTTCTGTGTAAGAACATTTCCTGTTGTGCAGGGGAAGATTGCAGTAGCTCCAGTTAACGGATGTGTGTTTATCACAGACCCACAGCACGGACTCCTGTTACTTGCACATCCACACAGGTGCATTCAGGTACATCTAGAATCATAGAATCATCATCTAGATTACTTTGGTGCTGCTGTAGCCAGAAAGTAAAGGAAAGGATGATCCACTACAGTGTGTTGGTTCTGCCTCAGGCCCAACAGAGACAGGTTGTGTTATGTTTTCAGCCTAAAACTATATAAGAATTTTCAGGTACCATGGCTTGACAGCTAAAGTTTGATAAGCCCTTTGGCACATTGCAATGTGAGCTGCTGAAAGCCACCCTTTTTTTTTCAGGATTTTTATTAACTTTGTAGATGATGTCTTTTCACCATTGCATATGCAGGTCCAGACACAAAAAGAACAAACCCAAACTATCCACAAAGTTCACTTGAATACCAAGAAGCTGATGAAGCATGAATCGATATAATGAAGTTCCAAACAGTTGGCAATAACATTTTTTAAAAATAAAACTTTATAGATTGCTCAACGTCAACAGCACATACTATGTTTTTGTATTTTCCCAGTAGAATCAATTGCTTTTAATGTAACTAAGCCTGTCTTCAATATTATGCTCTAAAAAATAAAATAAAATAAAAATTCACATAATCAATTGAGTCCAAATGTGTTCCATGAAAAAATGTCCCCTGAAATTTTTGGGTTCCTGGCCTCCTAAGAGCTTGAAGCTTATAGCAACGTTTGCACTTGGATCAGGCATCAGTAGAAGCACACCACTGCTCTTGGTGGATTACTTGCACAAGCACTCACCACCATATAGAATGTTTGTTCATTGTCAACTAAGTTCTCATTAAAATAATTTCAGGATTTGACAGGTTAGTGCTGTCATCTTATTAAGATTTTAACAAAAAAGACTTTTCTTCAATAAATTTTAATAGAAAAAGCCTTTGAAATACCCTCCTTGCACACAATAATGGTATACAACAGCATGACTTCCCCACCTTCTGTGATCTGATTCTGTGTTTATTTATCTAAGAGAACATGATCCTAGCCATCAAAACTTAGTTTTCATCCGTGAAACTGCCAAGGAAAAACTTACAGAAAACATTTGGAATTTATCCTCCAGGGAGAATAGCAGAGCAAAACAACCACCAACCACCTCAGTTAAGTCTGGAGTGGCATTATCCATGTAAGCACACTACGGGTAATACAGCATGCTTCGAAACAAGTGTGTGCCCACCACTTAGGCTGATGGCTGCTCTTAACATCAGTTCCCGCCTGCTTTCTGTCACCACATTATGCCATGCTATGCTGAGCACAGACATGCATTACACAGCTGGTTCAACCACAACAGAACCAGGGCAGCACACCAGGAGCTTTGTGCAAGGGAACCAGCATCTTGGGAGATAAACAGGTGCTTTACTCATCCAACTTCCAATGCTTGCTGGATGAGAACCTCAAATGCTCCATCAACACACCTCTCATGCCAAAACCTTTAGTTACTCCGTACCAGCATTCAGAGTCCAGATCAGCGTATATACCTGTTTTTTGTCATAAAGATGATGTTGCCACACCTGTCTTTAGAAAGGTGAGAGACAGACAGAACACACTCTTGCTTCTTGCCAAAGACTTCTATCTCAAGAACCATTCCTGCAGTGTTGGGCTGCTGCTTCACATAGAAGGTTCCAGGTAAGCTTAACTCTTTGCAAGATTGCCATAGCTGACAACTATAAAAATCAACCTGAGGTCCTCCCTCATCCTTCCTTCCCACTTCAAATTAATCAGCAGGAATACCTAAGTTTTGACATTATGTGTGTACCTTCATTCATCATCAGACAACACACAACGAATTCACTGTGGTGAACACAAGATGCATCTAAGATAAATCTACAGTGTAAGACAGTGAAACAGTTTCACTTCCTTCAGGTTGGTAAAGTCTTAAGAAAAGATTTTGCCTTTCAAACCAGTAAATGTGAAAAAGTGACTACTTAGCAGCAAATAATTAAAAGACAATTACACACTGACAAGCAAGATTATAGCATTTCATTGACAGTGTTATACAAAAATGAAGACAGAAACCCAAAGAATTCCATTATTATTTTGTGCTAGACTCAGCACCCTTTTATTAACAGACATTTTCTTCAGCAGATATTAAATGTGATAAGTGTCAGATTCTCAAGTTACTGACAGCTGCTTTTCTATCACTTGCAGATTAAATTCAACTGATTGTTGGGCAGATGGTGAGAAAGAGGGTGCATAATGTGTTCTCAATCCAACTGACACAGATTATACTCTTCAAGCAGTAATTGAAGCACTTTGATATACCATTTCTTCATCCAGGAATATCAGAAAAGAAGGTTCCTTAGCTACATTGATGCTGCCTCCCTAGTAAACTGTATTTCCATTATTATGCAAGTCACAGAAGTCTATTTTAAGATTATTTGCTTTTATTCCAGTACATATGAAGGAGGTTCTCTCCTGGCATTTGAATAATCTGTCTTCACCTAGCAGGTGTGTTTTCCTTTCAGATTTTTTTTTATCACCTCCTGAAAAATAATCAGGAGAACTGGAAGAGAATGAAGTAGAATTATGCTGCTGGGCACATGCGCTATGTTTAACAGTGCCCAACAACACTGCTATACAAAAAAAAAAGCATTAAAACCATACTTACAGCAGAATAGGCAAATCAAGTTAGAACCTAATGGTAATAGTCAAAGAGTTGAAGCAACCCTGGTATCATTCACGACTCCAGCTAGAACCCAGCTTCTGGTTTCAGAGAGCTCTTCAAGCCAGAAGAAGGGAGATGCACGACTTTCCTGCCTCAGAGGAACAGTTACGATCAGACAGATGTTCCTCCTTCAGACATGCAGCAAAATCAATCCTATCGCAGGCAGCTAATGTGCATTCTTCAGGATCTCAGAAGCATTTGGCATTTTTTTCTGGCAAGCATCTCAGAAGTCAGTGAACAAATCCCAGCTGAAGAAATGTTTCAAGAAAAAGGAACAGATGGAGCCCACATTCTGATAGAGCTTGACTGTTACCAATTAGTTGTGAGGCTTCTTGTTCAAAATACAACTCATTACATAGTCCTTCTGCAAGTCCTCTGCAACTGGATGGGTCAGACTGACAAAAATAGAAGGCAGAAAAAAGACGAACTGAGAAAGCTCTGTAGAAAGATGAGCTCAGCTGGGGTAAGGGAAGATACCATAGTTTTATATTAATCTAAACCAACTTGGTGAGATTCATTTCCAATAATCTCACATTCAGTTTTATGACAACCTGTGACCTCCAGGCTTTGCATCAGTAGGTGGTTCGAGCAGGCTGAATAAGGAGAAAAATCCATAAATGATTTGATTTTTCTAGCTCAGAGCTTTGGCCATGTGCCCAGTGAGCTCTCAATTATTTTAAGTCATTCAGTTACAGCAATGAAAATATCTCCTCATTAATAGGATAAGAACTAGATGTTTAAGTGCCAGTTTACGGTGTTAGGAAGAACAGAATATCACCAATTCGCTGACAGAAGAAACACTGCAAATGGACCTCTGCCCCTCCTCTGAATACGATCAAGATGATCTCATCAATGCCCAAAGCCATGAGACAGAGCAGACTGTGTTCTTATCAGAATATTTGGCCTCAAAGATATTTACCTCCTGAACCAGCGGAGGACTAGATCATATCCGCACTATTAGCCAAACTGAGTGAGTGTATTCCTCCCTTCAAGACAAGGACACTGTATGGATGGTGAGCATCATTAGCAGCAGCTCTAACACAGATGGTGGTCAGGTTACTAACAACTTGAGCAGCAGAAAGAACCTCTCACAGGGAATCCTAGAATTTTTTCATGCTTGGTATTTTGTAACAGTGTTGGAGGGTTAAAAAAATCTCTAGACATCTTGCATACTGTAGACCTCCATGCTTCTCTCAACTTTGCACTGTCTACCTTTGCAAGACAAACATGGTGCCTTTTTGCCAACCTCTGCCCCTCTATTTCATGCCAGATTTCAACTGACTGAAAGGCGTGCTTCTGTCTCAACGCCACATATACTTGATGCCAGTGGCAGCATGGACTTAATTCTCTTCAAGTCTGAGCACAGCTTATCCGGTAAGTGATTGCAGGAGCAGGATCCTAAATTAGCCTCCTTCCAGAGATGATACGCTGCTCCTAGATGCAATGTTTGACACTCGTGCCTCGTGACTATGTATGGCTATTGTCTTCTATTTCACGAGCATGTGCAATCATATAATCATAAAAGCATACCCGTCTTTTAAGGGGGCGAAGACAACACCAAATGAACAGGGCACAAAGCTTGCAGACTTCAGTGCTCAAAAAAAGACAAAGCCAGACAACCATTCAGGCAAGACAAGAATTCCATGACTCAAATTTCTGAAGATTTGCAAAGTTTTATGGTACTGTTTAGCTAAAACTAAGAATTAAGGACTTGAACACTCACTGCAGTTTCACTACTAGAGGATATAATTTGCTGAAATAGAGGAGGAAAACAGTGGGTGCATTCTTTGTAAGGAGCCATTAGCTGACACAAAGGTAAAAACACAACTGCAGCTGAAACTACTATTTGAACAATTAGCACTGGTTACATAAAAAACACAGGCACCTGTAAGGTTTATTTTAAGAACGCCTGCTTTAAGAGTGAAGATTTCTAATCACGATGTTCTCCATGCTTTCAGACAACTGCAGTTTTCCCTCATGAAAAAAGCTTCCCTTTACCTCCTGCAAAAAAGTTCCCCAAAGATATGTTAATTTTTCTTTAATGTATTATCTGTTCTATCACCACAGCTGTCTTATCTGCTTTTTCCTCAAGGACTGATGCAGTTGCAAATACTTTTCTGCATCCCATGATAGATTTTATTAATGACATCAAACACTGTTTCATGCTTTGCCTTGTTATTAACTTCTGTGGTGGCAGCGGATATTGCATTCCTTTGTGTAAAATTTCTAATTTTTCTGAGTTTTGATAAGGCCATTAATCACAATATGACTATGCTACTCCAGACTACACTGGTGTCCAAGACAATGCTAACAATAACCACTCCTTAATAACCATTCTCCTTTGCCTAATACTTAATATGTACAGATTTTCTCTGCTTAGGTAGTAGCTTTTTTTAAACAAATATGGAAGAAGATGAGGACTAAAGTAATATGATTGTATTTCCATAAAACTTCTTCTGAAGAGTCAGGATAGGGCTGACCTTATGAGCTCAGCATCTCATTATTTGTCCTAATTGACCTCACATCCTAGTGAATTCACTGGTAGTCGAAAATATTCCACATCTGGCAATACGTGGACCTAAATGATGCAAAGCACTTGAAAAGTCACAAATGAAAAGGAATATAAATAGCACTGGATTATTTGCTTCTCCATGTGGTAGCCTGACACAGAAAACCTTCTGCTGACTGAAAGTATTTGTGTTCCTTGCATTTGCTAACAAAAATGCTGGCTTCTTTCAAAATAACTTCTGAAAGGTCAACATCTACAGAAATCATCTTGCCAAGGAGCACAGTTAAGCAGCATTTGGAAGACTGCTCTTCTCATTTCATGTTTTGCCCTTCATTTACCTCAAAGTTTTTGTGTTTTGCACTACTCCAATCAGGTACTGAGTAGTATTGAGAAGTACATTTCAAAATTATGTATTTTACTGTTTTATCCTGCACTGCACCACCCACAGAAGTTGCATACATGCCTGTATGCAGAGGAACATAGTATTGGGAAAGAAAACACAGACTGAATCCATTTCCTTCTCGCAGCCAAGGTCTGCTTCCTTGGTAGCACCCACAGCCACCTACTTTATTTGATATGCCTGAAGTACAGAGATAATAGATCCCTAGATAAAGAGCACTCAGCACTTCAGCAGATTAAAACCCAGCAGCTGTTACCTGCAGCAGGGTACAAAAGGAGCTCCTTGCATTATACCTGCACATAGCCAGCCTACTACAGGAGACCATCTATAAGTAAGATGGTGGAACTCCTGGGAGTCTGACTCCTTTCCTAAGCTCGCTGAGTGTTTAACACACCGTGTCTGAACATGTCTTTATTTGACTTAGTACCTGTCTTCTACAGCAGCCAACAGCAAATAGTCCAGAAAAAGCATATATGGAGCATGCAACAGAGTATTTCTTTTTCCTCCAAAATATTCTTGCAGCCTCCAGAGATTTACAGTAGACAGAGTTCCTGAGTCAAAGGTGTCCAGAACCATAGGAAATTATTAAAAGTAACCTGGCATGTAGAAGAGATCCAACCCTTGACAAATGAGTTCAATGCATACACACAGAATAACTTCCCTCTTCTTTCTCCTAACCTTCCACCATCTGATGCATCTAGCTGTCTTAGAGGACAGTACACAAGCAATCATCATGGACCACCTCATTGACCTCCCTTCCATCTTACCCTCATTTTCCCTTGTTCAGAGGACAATGTTTGAAATGCAAGAACTGCCCACCACAGGCTGTGAGTGTCAGCTCTTTTTCTAGAACTGGCACCTGTCTAACGCAACAAGGAGTGAAGTCAGAAGCATTTCAGGACAGTTCAGTTCTCTGAGTTGACCCATGACAGAGTCAGCCACGCACTGGAGCCATTGCAGAGGGGGTAAAACTGTATGGTGACAAGGAGTGGGTGAAACCGTATGGTGACGAGCAGCAACAAAAGCCACAACAGTAAAAAGCTCAGCTTCTGTGGAACTGCGCAGACTTGACTGCTTTGTAACCTGGCTACTTTTTCATACACTAGGCATGAGGAAAACAAGCTCCGCCCATCAAGGGGTGGGTATATCTTACACGGCAGTCTCAGGTACAAGCTTACAAATAAAGCTACAGTTGACCTTTTTGGGTGTGAAAAGGTACATTTGTGCAGGTACAGTGACAGCTATGGGTTTATAGCGGGAAAAGAAGTGGACCCGTGATGTACATTTATTGCATTTCAGTGCTCTCTTAGGAAGTAGGTATTACAGCCTACTGTGCTTGGAAACAGGCAATATAATTTCCCAAGTTTAAGTAAACTCTATTAGTTACCCCACATTTTTTTTTTTTCCTTCAAGGAGCTCCCTAATACCAGCTCACTTCAGAAAGCTCCCAGATGGACAGCTTTGATTTTGTGGAGGGGAGGAAGAAAACATATGTTTGGCTTTATAGTACAACAAAGCTTACTACTAAATTACTTTTCAACTATTAATAGCACTCACACATAACGTACCTAATGTTTAACAGTACAACAGTTAAAACACAGATATTTCTTTGGCTTTCTTATGGCTGGGATTCTGTCCTCAGGAAGCTCAAAGTACATTAACAGTATGACTGGAAACAGGATTAGGTGTTCTGCCCATAAAAGAGTGAAAACATGTGCTTCCTGCAGCATTTCATGAAGCTTTCTCTCTGGTAAAGTGTAAGTAATATTATGATAGACTCAAGTTATACTAAGAGGAAGTGATCCAAAGACAGAGACAGAAGTCACCTGGACAGAGATGCCAAAGGACTGGGTATCACACACCAGGGAAGGACTCTGATCCAAACATCCCTATTCTTCATTGTGAAACTTCAGTGCAATTATTAGAACAAAAGTCCATATCTGATTAGATTCAGTAACAGGAAAAACAACTTAAAGGATGGCATGTGTAAATATCCAAGAAATACAGGAAATTATTACAGTAACCTGGAATGTAGAGAAAACCCAAGCCTTGACAACTACTAGGTTAACCAGAATCAAGATGTGCTCCAGGCTGTTATTCCTCTGGAATGTTAACCTTGATAAGCACTCATACATTTTGGTAATCTGCCTGTCAGTTGTGCAGCTCATGCTTTCATAACAGCAACAACATCTAAAAAAAGTGAGAGAAAGAAAACTCTGAGCATATCCTTTTATTCAGAGCAGTATAAGTGTTTACAATAGCAGAGTACTCTTTCTGGAAGTCAAATCACTGAAAGCTACACAGAATCAAGCAGAGATTACCATGACTGATCCTCCTCTCGCTTCCCTTTCAGAATAATAAAATGTGTGATATTTAGAGCCATTTCTTGAATTGGGAAAAAAAGAAGAAGAGATCTCAGAAACCTTTTCATTTCTGAGACTCCATCCCCAGGTACCCACGCAATCTATGAATAAAACCCAGAGGATCATGCAGTGACAGAACATGCGAGGCCTAGAACATACTTCTGTGAAAATGAGCCAGATTTATTCTGACATAAGCTAGAATTAGAAAAATAGCAGATGGCAAATTGCAGCACCACTGAAATCCCAACAGCTTGTTTTGAAATGTTGAGTTAATTCTTAAAATAAGGGTTTAGAGTTGGAATAGATTATCTAGGGATGACAGACACAGCAACTCAGACTATTTCAAAAATGTTCTGGACGCCATTAGTTAGCTGCATTTTTTGGCATTTTCCTCACATCAGAAGGCTGCTTTAGGTGCTCCTCTGGTAGTTATAACTGATGAGGGGTTTTTTAACTATCCTCACTGTAGACCAGTTTGTCCTGCCAGGCTTTCAAGAACTCTGCACATCCCCCTCCCCAGCTGTACCATCCAGTTCTGAAGCTGTTTTTACTTCAGATGTAATAATTTCATAACCTCATTATCACTCCACTGTGAGTCCTTGCATTTGGGAGCAAGGTCTCTGATAAAGACTAAGGCACAACATTAATTTGCCTTCTAGGCCATATCTACATTAATGAAGAAGATAAAGACAGGACTAAAACTCCTACAAACACAGATCCTTTGTTTTAGCGTCCTTGATAGGAACTGAACTCAGCCAATTTCCCACAGGCTTCCTGCTTAGGCTGAACCACATATTCAAACTCTCCACTGAGAATTTCTTCACTTTGTTGTGAGAAACAAACCTTTTTTGGGAGTGAGGGGAAGAACCTAACTTTACCATACCTAGCTTTGTCATCTCTCAAACCTATTAAAGAATAAAAGTAAACAGGATAGTTATTTTCTTCCCCAGGAAACACTTTTCCCCACACACTACCGCCAGACAAATTGAAGACACTCCAAAAACCATCCTGGGCATGTTGAGTTGTTCTTCACAGTAGGAAAGATACTGAGGTACTAGAAAGAGTTCAGAGTAGGGAACAAAGCTGGTGAGGGGCCTGGAGCACAAGTGTGATGAGGAGCAGCTGAGGGAACTGGGGCTGTTCAGCCTGGAGAAAAGGAGACTGAGGGGAGACCTTTTCGCTGTCTACAACTACCTGAAAGGAGTAGTAGACCAACCTTCACCATGGACAGTGTTGGTCTCTTCTCCCAGGTAACAAGTGATAGGATGAGAGGAAACGGCCTCAAGTTGTGCCAGGGAAGGTTTAGATTGGACATTAGGAAAAAATTCTTCACCAAAAGGATTATCAAGCACTGGAATAGGCTGCCTAGGGAAGTGACTGAGTCACCATCCCTGCAGACGTTTAAAAGATACATAGATGAGGTTCTTAGGGACACGGCTTAGTGGCAGAGTTAGGTAATGGTTGGATTCTATATCTTGAGGGTCTCTTCCAACCAGAATGATTCTATGATATTACCATGTCTCTGTGTAAGGACAAACATCACAGGAAAGCTTTGCTTTAAAGCTGTGACCAAGTGCTTTTCATTACTCTTGGAAACGGAATCATTTATGTTGTCAATCACCTCAAAAGAGGCGATTCCTTACAGCTTTGAGGCCAAGGGTCATTAAAAATGGAAGCTGAACCCAGAGTCCCAGGCTAGAAGCTATACACTCTAACGTGGGCTGCGCTCACACGAGGTGCAAAGGTACTATTTTGAGTGCTCAGAGACTTTTGCAGTTCCAGAAGCAGCCAGGCCCCGAGCGGCGGGCACAGCACCGAGCGGACGGCGGTGCCGGAGCCGCTTTCCCGCTCCCGCCGAGCCGGGGGCTCCTACCGGCGCCATCTTGCGGTCCCCAAGCGGCTTTACCGGCGCCGGTGTGACGGGCCGGAGATAATAGCAGCCGACCCGCAGAGCTGCGGACGGGCGGAGGGTGCAGCGCCCAGACCCCGCAGAGAGCTACCAGCGTCCTCGGCGAGCAGGCACGGCCACCGGGGAACCTGCAGCAGCGAGGGCAGCAGCTGTTGCCGCGTCCTGCGGGCGCCCCGCTCAGCGCCTCACACATGGCGTCTCACACACGGCACCTTGCTCCCGGCCGTGCACAGGGCTGGAGCTGAGGAGCCTCACCCCGCTGCCCCTCACCCGTTACACACACAGAAGTCCCGACCACAAAAGCAATTTCAACATTTAAAAGCGAAACACTCCACTTTCACTCGAGTGATTAAAAGAGAGTTGGTGTTACTGCCCCCCCCAATTCAGCATCATCACCTACCAGCAACTTCTGTGACCGGCACAGTTGTGTTCTCTCCTCTGAAATCACACGTAACTCCATCTTTCTTGGTCAAAATCTTCCTTCTGCAGTTCCAGGCAAAGCAGCAAGACCTCCAACAACATTCTTTTTCACAGCCATGCTTCCCTTTAGAGCAAAATCCACAGAGCCCTTCCAGGTGCTGCCCTGGGGCAGGGGCAGCCCAGAAGACTCTGCGGTGCAGGCCCAGGTGGGCCCAGCCATGCCCAGCTGCTCCCTGCACACAGGTGTGTGCACTTTGCAGATATCCCTAAGCAAACACAAAACACACAATTTAATTTAACAGCAGGTGAATTCAAAGCAAAAATAAAGTTATTTTTTTCCTTTAGGGCTGTTGTTGAAGTCAGAGCCTTGAGCACTCCACAAAATCATCTTGTAGAGACAACAGACTTTGTCTATATAGACTGTCACAAACACGGTCATATTACTTGTTACTTCTGGGGTCTGACACTGGGGAGTTTTAAGGCTTTCCTTCTCAAGCTTCTTGCTGTTCTGGTCCCATACTGGGATCTACAAATAATTATTTGTACATGTGTTTTCTTGTTTTGGTGTGTCAATGTACAGATCATTTTGTCACAGTCAGTTTCTAGATCATTAATGATCAATAGATCCATTTAGATAGGAATAATAATACTTAAGGTACAGCTTTTTCAGCAGACAGTCAGCAAGACTAACTAATATTAAAGTCAGGTCACAATTTCCATTACAAACACTGATTTCCAGAATCTTACTACCCTTGAACAAAAATCTCCCGCAAGCAGAAATAAAATGCTCTGGGAAGCAATTAAAGAACTAAAACAGAGGTCCAGTTTTGCACCTACTACCACTGGTCTTATGAACCTATTTCCACTTTTCACCAGTCAGTAATCTGACCCTTCAAAAATTGTATTTTCCCGGTGCAAAGCAAAGCAGAGACATTGTGCAGATGCTGTCCGAGCACCTGTCGTGATGGACCAGCAGCTGCAAGCGAACCCGCACAGCCACGGTTGTGCAGTGGGGACAGGACAGTTTGCATTGCTTAAACAAACATGCTAATGAAGGTTTGTTTTAGAAAATTGAGAAGCATTTGAGCACCCAAAACACTAAATCCTCATTTAATGATGGGAAGTGTTGTGTATCCTTCCAACACCCAGGCACAATGCCGTGACTTAAACAAGCTGCTTAATTTTCTCTCAAATGCCTAAATGTATGTGATGGACATATGGTGCTATATCACCCTCAGCTGGGAACTGCCTTAACTTTATTGTTTTATGTCACAGTCTGTATGCTCTTCCAATGTTTTAGTGATTGTGAAAGATCAGTACAGAAGGATTACTTTGAAACTCTTTGAAAAGGAAAAAATCCATGAGGGAACCCGAAACAACAGTAAACCTGAGACCTATTGTACAGCACAAAAGATCTCATGAGAAGGGGAGAAAGACTTTCAATTGTGAAAAATAATGAGGGAGAGATCCCACAGCAGGACCACTGCTGGAAGATATTTAAGAAAAAAACCAGGAAAGATAAATACCCAGCTTTTGACTAGCATTTTGTTCCGAGGGTCCCACCCTTGTGGATCAATACAGTATTTGTTGTTGGCAGAGATTATGAGTTATCGCTGTTGCTGTTACAATGAACATCTCAAAAGCATTTTCATCGATCTTTCCTGCTAAATTAAAATTGGTGTGCGAAGACCATGGTCTGAATTCAACAGGAACATAAGCAGCACAGTACTGTGTGTTTCCAACACGTTAATGATGACCAAGGATCCTTTGGGCACAGTTTCATCACATCCACTAGGCCAGTGCTGACCCAAAGGGCAGTACCCTCTGCCTACTGGACATTCCCATCCCTTCTCTGGTTCTTCTATGAACATTTGGCAATTGACCTGACAGTAACTTTTTTTTTTTTTGGTCAAGTTTCACCATAATGCCACATAAATTATAGAAGTAGCATACGGGAGGCAAGGGGGAACTGAGCCCCAGGTTATAGCAGTAACAGAGAAGCCAGTTGTGAAACTGCACTTTCTGATGCCTAGAAAATAGGAAGCAATGTTTGTCAAGGCAGATGACACCTTTTATTAGACGACCTAATGCAGCTGGAAAAAAAACCCTAGCAATTTCAACCACTTAAGCCCTTCTTCAAGAAAGCCATCTGCTGAGGAATGGATTTGTTAGCCAGTTTAATGTCGAGAAAAGCAGTTACCTGTCAAAACCAACCAAACAAAGATTTTGATAAGTCTTTGGGCCAAAAAGTGAAAATTACCCCAGAGCTTGGTAGCTGGATGATTTGTTTTTAAGACAGAGTGCAGATCCTGTGGCAGTTAGTATTAAGTTACTTTATATATAGTGAAAGTATTTCAACTGGAGAATACAGAAAACTTGCAACAGACTATTCTTGATCCTATTTGCTAATATACCCTCCTGAGAGACTCAGATTCTGTCTCCAAATTGGATCGGCAAGTGAATTAAGCCTCTCTTCTTGTGCAGAGCAGGTGAAACAAGCTTGTGCTATTCGGTGTCTACTGCGTGTTGCCTCCTCCCTTGGGTAACCAGGAGAGCTGTGCAAGTAGGAAAGACAGAAAAATATATAACTTGTAAAACTTGCATTAGCTTTGATTTGATAAAAGTGCCATGATCAAGCAATAAGCAACTCTTCACATGAATAGTCACTGAAATTTAGTGGATCCTGACCTTGACTGGGTTAGGGGGCAGCTACCGTCTCATAGGAGAAAGCTCTTATGAACAGTCTCTAAGTGCAAGAACCTGGTCTCTCAGCTACTGAATTTCTTCTCTTTTATCTCTTGCCTGTCCTCTGAGTTATTTAGCTCCTCTTTATCACATCGTAATTCTCATGCACAGTAACAGTGTTTCCCAGCTGCATGCCAACAGTAGGTTTCATTAGCACACTTCACTATTACATAAGGGTCATTAATCAAAGCATTGTGTTTGGCCCCCCAAAAATTCCTTGAAGATCTCTAGTAGCAAACTCCCTCTTAGCCTCATAACTCCCCTTAAGGAGGTGCCCACCTCCACCTTAAATCCTTAAATCCCAATGCTTCATCGTAATACTGAGTCTGTGATTTATCTTAATCTGGTAAGTACAGAATTAATAATGCATTATGATGCTACAGTGAGCCACCCACGCAGAAAGGTGTAGATTTCTTCAAATGCATCATGTCTATTCTAATGCTTGCATGTAAGCAGGAAAAATATGATGGCCTAAGGCAATAACAATTTATGAGAGGACCAAAAGGGAAGTCATTTGAGTTATATCAGAATCAGAAAAAAAAAGAACTGACCTGAAATACAGTGGTCTGTAAAAGCCACACATAGAATCTGATTCCAGCAACATCAGAGGTAGCAAAATACTAGTTATTAATTTATCAGGAAATAATAAAGAAAATGCTTGTATTTTTCAAGAAGCAGAAAACTATATGTATCATACACTTTTAATAAAATACAGCAGTGCATATGGATTAATTAATTAGTCATCTGCATTAATCAAAGGGAATGTTTTATTATTATTCAAAATCAAACAAAAGGCCTCTTTAGACTTGTGTTGCATGGCAAGTAATTAGCACAACTGGCCAGAACACTCAACAGAAGGAACATTTTTGGTTCAGGCACTGACTGGTTTTTGGAGGTGTGCAAAGGAGTTCTCATAACCAGGGTGACTCACTGACCCAGCTTATCTGGAGCCCCTAAAATGAGTGAAGTATCACATCACTTAACAGTGCGACAATTATCAAAAGTATGAGATACACCAAAGGTATTTAACAGCTCCTGCGAGTAAGCAGAGAGACCGAGTTCTTGTGTTGTTTCCTGGTGCTGCTAGATCTGGATCTTCTTCCCTCCACTGTCTCATCATCGTTCACTCATTCAAGGTTCCCAGTTACTGTGCAGAACCCGTTTCCTCTCTCAAGTCAAGGACTCTGTCATATCCACCTTGGCATCAAGCCTTATTTCTCTCTTCTTGTGCCATATTACTTGCTCGCTTTTTCTGTTGTTTTGTTGTTTTTGTTTAGTTGGGTTTTGTTGTTTTTGTTTAGTTGGGTTTTATTCTTGGCAGATTCTTAAACTGCTTTGTTCTACACTATATTTAATAGTAGTTCAGCTTAATAAAACACGGTTGATTTGTATTCACAGGATTAGCTCTTCTTTCTAGTCTGTTGTCTAAAAGGTATCTGGCAAGTTTATTTAGGGCATATCATCCTGGAAAGCACTGTTTATGTTGGACAAAATAATAACCCAAGACAAACATGTCTGTATGCAAAAAGTACGTCAGAAGCTTTATTTCATTTCTTATTCTGTATATTATAAACACACATATGTACCTGAGTACAAGAAGAAACATGTAGACGGCCATTCAAAAACAAAGAAAAAAAGCAAACAAATATGAAGAATACCAAATCATTAAGCTAAGATTTCTGAAATACGTTTATATATTATATATTACTTCTAAGAATAATTTACAAGGATACAAGCATAGTAAAGAATTAATGAATTTGGAAATACCAGGATTAAGACACTGCATGTTCATTATACATCTTTACTATGTGCACATCTGCTCTTTCTTCTACATGACCCATGTCTTATTCAGAGTTAAGACAGATTGATTGCTCTGTTATTGAGCTGCTCTCCACTATTTGATTTTGTTCTTATTTGTTCACTGGGCAAAAGCCAGTACTGTACTCAGCACACACTATTCCATTACTGCTTTAAAGGAGGAATATTGAACTTCAGTGGGTATGAATCTTCCTCCCTCTCCTCTTACATACAAATGATTTCATAGTAGAGAGAGGGTATGTCTGTACCAGGCAATGGAGCACAATGCCAAGTTTATTCAACCATTCCAGTAACTCCACAGCAAACACAGCTCGTGCTGTCCACATTAGAAGATCAACTAACCTGTGTCTCACAGGCAGGTTAGAGCAGCTCCACACCTGCACTAAAGCACTTGGCTCCTGGTACAGATGTTGATCGGAGCTGACGCGCTGTCCCGCTTGCAATGCCAAACTTGGCTGATAAACATCTGCTCTGCTGCACTGATATGGAGAGGGCTGCGGGATCTTGGCCTCACGACTGGTTGTTATAGGGAGGGTGAAATCTACAGAAAGTTTTATCCCTTAAACTCTATGGCCACACATCAACTTTGCTACTGTTGACACCTACAAAGCAAAATACTTTAGAAAAAAAGCGTTATTTAAGGAAGAGATCAGAATAAGTATGCTTTCATTAAAGTGGTTTAATCCATATGGCATTTTTGGTGGAAGTGGTGAGATTTTCTGGTAGACCTCTAGAACTAGAGAGACTCTTTTATTGTTCTAAGACACATTAAAAGTTACTGGATAGACACTGGACAGTAGATAAGACACTTTGCCTGAATTAGGCCTCGAGTGACCAGCAATCCCTCTTGATATTACAACCTACAGTATAATACCAGACTTTTTTACTGGTAAATCTAAGAGGTCCTCTTATAGTTCCTTAAAACACAAACTTCTTGCTTCTTAATAAACAGATATACATGCTTAAATGTCTGAAAACCATTGGTGACATCTGATGAAGGAATCCAATTAGGTTTTTCTTATCCCAATCAGTCACATAGTAGAGGTCACACACCAGGATTTTTAACTCAGTAAAGCGCGGGAGATAACTATGACATTCAGTCGTGTCTTCATTGGCAGTTCCTTTATTTCACATAGCTGAACATACTCATTTGTTAAAAATGCTTGAATTTACTTTAAATAATAATGATATAAAAGTAGTTTCAGGAATGCTGCATTCATGTTAATGATATTCCTAAGGCCCTAAATAACAATTAGTATGTTTGTTTGTGCTACGCACTCCATTATCTTCATAAATATATTTTGATTTATAACATATTGTTTGAAAATAGGTACTGTTTTAAGGCTGTACTCAGTAGATCTCTCTATCTGCTAAGAGAACTGAAGGTCAGCCTGTAGCATCCAGAAGATCCTGTTTACTAATTCATGCGGTGTTTCAGAGGCATGCCATAAGAACACAACAGTAGCGGTTTTGCTTCTTGGTATTCTGCAACAGTGGAGAGCTCATTGGATTTTTCTCACTTGCCTGTCATGCCCTAAGAGTTTCTAGATCATTAATGATCAATAGATCCATTTAGATAGGAATAATAATTCAGGCAACTGAAAAACACATATGCTTTCTTGATGGGTCTGTGGTATTAGTCACAAGAGAATTAGCTGTTTAACCTGCCCCTGAGTAATAAACGTGCTATTTGAAAAGCACATTTTAGAATATCAGAGATGCTAGCTTTTCCATAACTGTGGTGTAGTATTTGGTTTATTTGTCCAAACACTTTACAGATACGTTTCCTTTACATTTATCAACTTTACTAAGATCCTGAGCTCTGTTTAGACCTTATGACCTCATTGTGTATTTAGCTGCTGCAGCAGCCTCTGCAGTTACAAATGTAAATATGTTCTCTTTTAAGGAGCTGCTCAGTGTTGCCCAAGGTTATTTATAAGTCCAAAGCAGGCAAAACCCAAGATCCAAGAACACAGAGTCCTTATGGTCCATACATCTGAAGTTCACCATCCCTTTTGCCCATCATCCACACCTCCTGCATGTGTACAACAGGAACAGGCACACATCTGGAGTCAGACCAAATGGGAAAGAAGGAGGAGTGGGGTTTGCACAGAACAGCCTAGGAGGGCAGGTGGGCACCTGCATGCAGGACAGCCGGCCATGACAGCCCCACGCAAGAAAATACCCATGTAAGGAATTGCATTCCTTCATATATCACACACACTCCTTGCTCCTACATGTGCCACAGACATTTCATACACGTGTGATTTTCTGACTTCATCCATCTTTCCAGCTGCTTTGCTGCCCCCTATGTACGGGACACATTCTCCAAAATTCCTTTGCCCTCTGGTCTATGCACCACCCAGTCCCTCCTCACTAACAACATGCATGCTCTACGTCATTACAAATACCCTGCTATTCTCTTCCTTCGTATTTGACCTTCTTCCTGGAGAAACATCATAATTTATTTCCCTAGTGAGTCCTGAAAATACAAGTTTTTGTCTTGCTTTAGATTAATGAAAACAGGACAGACAAAAGTCATCATGGGTGAGACTGCATAGCGGGTGTGAGTACCTGGTATGTTATAGTAACCACAGGCACCTTGACCCAATTCAGATAACTCAAACAGTGGCTGGGAAACTCAGATTTCTTTTATTTCTCATGTTTATGTAGTTCTGATGGAGATCTTTTTTTCCCAACAGTTTATCCGTATGCTTAGCAATCTTAATCTTTATGATCAAGCTTACCACCTTTTGAAGGATGGAAGTCAGGCTCATGGTCCATCATTCCTGGATTTGTTTCTAGAGCCATTTTGGCGGACAGGACAGTCTTCTGCAGTCTTCCTGCTTTTCTTATATTGAAATAATTTTTAACTATGACTTTTTTTTGCATCCTATGCAAGGTGCTCCTCAAATTCTCTCTCAGCCACCTTCATTTCCTGGTTACATTTGATCTGCCATGACTTATGGCCTCTCTTGTTCTCTTCTGGAGGACAAACTTTCTGTTACAAATGCCAGTCCTTTCTACATGATAATCACCTTAATTTTCTATTGAACCATGTAGGGTTTTTACCGGACCACTCTGTTTTCTTTTCAAATTTCACCAGAGAGTTTGTCTTGCATTTTAATTCAGTATAATTTAAAAGTGTCAAGGCTTCCTCTAGGCTTCTTGCTTTTTAGCTTGCTCCTCCCGTAACACTTTCTCTTCCTTTTGACCAGTTGCCTTATTAGTATGCAATTCTCTCTTTTTAAACTGAACACTTGTGCTCTGGATTTGTTTTGTTTAGTCTCTCCTGCTGCAGTGTTAAGCCTAATCATACTGTAATTGCTATTACAGATCAGCTTTCCCACATACTTCTTGAGCTGGTCCTGTGTGCTATTCAGGACAAAAGCCAGAAGAGATTTCTTCTGGGATTCAAGACTAGTTGTTCTGGAAAGGAGCTATTTACTACCTCAAAAAAACTTATTTCTATGTCCTGTCATAGATGATGAGACATTAGTTATGTTGGTAGCTGAAACATCCCAATATCAGTACCTGTCCTGAATTTGCCAGTTCTTAAACTCTGTCCTCTCTCTCTATCTTGACCGAGGGTGAGGGGACTCATACAAATCTAACGCTATATTTTTATTATTACAGTGTGATACTTCCAACTACAGGGATTTCATACCGCTTTCACTTTTTCAACAATTATTTCATACTGTTACACTTCAATTTAAGCTCCAAAACCAGTGCAATCCCTCCGCACATACATCTTATTCTGTCAATTTGTGTAAAGTTGACAGACTGGGAACGTCCCATCCACCAAATACCCTCTTTCTGCAGGTCTCTGAGCTGTCTCTCTGTCAGGCTCATCATATGAAACCAAACATCCCAGTTCTATTTTGAAAACTCTTGGAACTGGCAAGTTTTGCCCTTGGTCTGTTGCCGGCTGTATCGGACACCTTATCAGCTGGCCTGGAAAAGAGTCTGGTTTGCTCTCCCTGCTTATTGCAGTGGTGCTGCTTTCTTGCCAGCCTTTTCAGACACGCACTGACCATCAGCCATGGGCATTTTGGGAGATCACAGCCATCCAACATCTGTGTTCCTTCACATCTGTCAGCCTCTTCCCAACTTTTAGCACTTTTAAGTTTTTATGGCCAGCAGCCTGGCTCCTTTCTAACCAAGGTTTCAACCCTTCCTTCCTGCTCCTCCTCTTCCGAAATGTTCCCCAGTTCCTAATGTATGTCAATGTCATATCCTAATATCTAAATAATTTCTAACTGAATATTATGCTAATTTCTGTTCATGAACAACAATTGATCATCATCATCTTAAAATGACCCCATTCATTAGAGATTAGACTGCTACCAGAGCACAGAATTTCTAAAATACTTGAATTTTATGAAAGGTTATTAACAGGCAGCTGCCAGATTATTAGCAGGCAGCTCAAGTATCCTGTTTATCCAGACAACAACAGTATTGACACCGCAGTGCAAGCTTTTCCCGTACAACTCTATCAATTTATCTCCATCATGCCCAGGAGAAATTCCACTAGGGAAAAGGAATTGTAATGAGTCCCATGAAGCCTAATGCATGCCAAGCTGATACAGATAATGATTTGGAAAGGGAGAAAAGCATGTGGGGCAGCATCCAGAAGCTGGGGAATAATACTGTGTTAAACAACCAGCGCCTGTTTGCAAAGTTCAGATAAATACCAGGCAAAAACATATTCATTGGTCCTTCAGCTTCATTTTACAGGGTGACAGCCACACTCCAACACATGTGTAGGAGGGGAAGTTCAGGTTTGTTGGTTAATAATTAAGAAAAAAAAAAAAATCCGAGAAATGGTTCCTTAAGAGTAGAGCAGATACATTTTAACCTGCTGCACATCCGTGTTCTTATTTGGACCCTAACTTCTGAAGTCACAGGCCCTTTCAGCACAGGAAGGACTGTTAAAGGTATGGCATCTATACGAAGGCGTACCACAAACAGTAATGACTTGTGGCCAAAAGCTATTTAAAACAAAATCCTGTCTCTGCACCCCTCCTATGACTAGAACAGGCAAATTATTTTGCCCCTCTTCAGTTTATCTCTTTAGTTTGACTTGTGGAGTTATTCATCAAACCCTATACAGTGGCATATCTGATTTCCAATGTGAAAGGTATATGGTAAAAATCACCTTACACAACAGAAAGTGCACCATCTGGAAATGTCCGATGGCTTCCCAGAGCTGCTCAGTCATATGGTAACTGCCATGGGCTAGATGAACACCAGGAATGAATAAATTCATGTTCCAGATCTGTACAATTTGTGGTTTGGAGTATGTGTTGCAATATAACAGTCAGATCAGATCAGTGCAAACACGTAAGGAAAGCCAGAGCTGCAGAAAGCATTCTGAAAGTTAATGGTCTCATCTTCATGTCAGAGAAATGTCAAAAAGCCTGGATCACACCTGGACAAGGCATTGCTAGAAACTAAGAATCAGAATGGGGAAAGGGTAAACAAAACAGTGATTGTACTGTCTGGTATGACAAGCACATTGCACATTATAGGAACATGCCACAGATTCCATGACAACAATAAGACCTATGATATTTATAAGTTTGAAAGCAAGTCTGTGTCTTGATGCCATGGTTTGCATTCATGGGCCGAAAATAATTTTTAAAATTTTTTAAAGAAAGTACCTCAGCTGTTACAGGGATTAGGTGTGCTTGATTAATGTGTGACCTACAATGTGACAGTGTTTGAAAGGGACATTTTCCAGGATGGTAACTGCCAGCAGGGCTGGGTGCTTTAGGCAAAGGTGAATCTGAAGCCTACAGTGCGGGAAGACAGATCAGTTTTGAAGTGTTTGTTGTGCAACAGGGAAACATATTTACTGATCCATAAAATTAAAATAATCCTAATCTGCCACTTCTCTTCAAGCACCACACATTCAATTAAAAACAAACAAAAACCCCCAAACCAAAACCAAACAAGTAGCTTGGTGAGCCTGTCACCTCTCACCTGTCTATGGCGTGCAGACAGCATGTGTGGTTTGACTTCAGTGTGACAGCCATACATCATAAAGGAAGGATTTTCTTGGATATATACACACTGATTCAAAGAATGAAACTAATGTCTTACAGTTTGATGAGATGAAATTGCAGTGAAGTTTTCAGTCCTTCTGCAATATCCATTTTATCCTCAATAAGCAACTCTCACACTCTCAAAATTAAGTCTTGATCCAGATTTAGAGTTCTTGCATATCCTTCAATATCCAAGCATGGTTTGCATGCTGTCTGTCCTGAAACTGTTAATGACATAAAGAAACATCACTATTCAATACACCGGGCATTTTCATATATTTCTTACCGACGCCTTTCTTTGCCCAGCAGAACACCATATTTTCCTGCCACAGTGACACAACTTCCAGAAGGAAGATCACATTGCCCGCCTTTGGCCTTAAGCACAGCCACTTGGTCCCATCACCTTCTCTATGGAAGCACAAAGAAAGTGGAGCCTTGAAGCGGTCAAGGCTAAATTCTCCTTTCAGCAACGGCCCAGAGAAGTTACATTAAAGAGATGGGCCACCACTGCCTAAATATTGCATCAGAGCAGATAACATATTGTCCAATAACAAGACCTCAGTTTATGGGTTCCCACCTGTGGAAATGGTATCTCCAGTAACGTCATGAAAACAAAAGATTCTGTTTTAATAGCGGAATAGATGGCAAAAGAGGCAGCTCCTGCAGGTCTTCACGCACCACGGTCTTCTGACAGTTTCACTGGCGAGGTGGTTGCAAAGGCACATCAGAACCTGGCAGATTTAAAAAAAAATCTGTAGAATAGAGTTTCTTATGTTTGATCTTCAGTGAAAAGGGCGATTATATAATTCACTCCACAGTGTACAGAGAGTCAGTTTAGGACAGGCAGTAACAGAGCAGCCAAGTGAAGAGGCAGAACAGAAAAGGGTTTAAAAAGAACTCTCTCTCTAAAGATGTGTTTTGATGTAGTGAAATGAGACACTTTCAGAATTCAAAATACCTTAGAATATGATCACACAGTACAAATTGTTCATAGCTGGCTACTAAAAGTTAGACAAACTATTATTTATGCTCTTCATTTTCAGGAGTGCTGAGAATCTTACTGCTGTCCCTGAAAGCTTTTCTCTAAATAAGGACTACGAGACTGAACGGGATCTGAAAGTCAAGCAAGGCTTGTTAACAAGTATCGCAGTAAAAAACACCACTTTATTTCACCCAGACTCGAGTTTTTCTTTTTGAGGTGTTTTTCTTCCCTTCCATCTTGCCTCATTCCTCAGCGTATATACAGAAAACACTTCAAACAACCTAAAGTTTTGACAGAATCTACTTTCATAATACAAAGAACAGACACCGACCTAATGTTTTGACTGGCTGCCTAGATAAGGAAACTGCAGCCGCTAAGCTCACTGCTCCAAGCAGTCTCATGTGCTTTAGAACCGTCAGTACTGGTACAACCCAACCTACGAGTAGGCCAAGAGAGACATTCCTGCTTGTGCTCCGCAATATCCCAATTGGACCGCTGAAAATAACACTTACCTGAAAATGCAGATTTGTCTAATGCAGAACTCTGGGGGAGTGGCACTGGAAAATACTAGAGAAGTGAATTATTTGTCAAATGCAAATAAAGGACCAACAACTAAGTCTCTCACTGCAATCACAGGAAAATAATTATGCGCATTACATTTGTTTGCTTCTGTATAACTTCAGCAGTAACACCGAAGTTCCTACCGATTTTATTTAAATCCTATGTAGGCATGAAAGGATTCATCCTGACATTATGATAAATGATGAAACATAACATTACCATAAACTTATTTATATGAGAAATTCTGCAGACAGAGAACATGCTTCTTCATTTTATATTTTTAGATTCTCTCTTTCCAGGACACTCAGCCAGGTCTTTCATCAATTACACCCATGTAAAAGAAGAACAACATCAATAAAGCCTGTACAAATTCATCATTCTAACTAAGAGGCAATATGTAACAGTAAGCCGATATTGACAAAAGTAGTAGATCATAATAATAAAACTTAAAACAAAAGTTATCTATATTGTCTAAGGAAAAGACTGCTAGTTTTAAAACAGCACAATATATGTGATTCTTTCCACGTGACTATGCAAAATTACTTGTGTTAACAGAAGGAACCGGGCTGTTTGTTCAGTTTAAATTAACAAGAAGGGACCTTTCCTAGATCTGTACTGTCCACTGTTAGAAAACAAGCTCCAACAAGAACTTTGCTTCCCACACACGCCCCTTTGTTCTAAGTCAGACCCTGGCACTGTTCTTCCGAAAATCCTAACTAGAGCTTGGAAGTGCCCAGCACAGTACGGTGAACTCTGCCAACTTGATTCAGGGAACCTCACTACTGTGTGGTTAAAGGCACAAGAAGTCTCTGGCTACTTAAACCAACGATCAGTAGAGCAGCTTAAGCACCACGGACAAAAGTCTCAAGACACTTCTGAAAATAATTGCCTTGACACTTTTGTTCTAGAAGTAAGCATACACTCAAGGAAAGACAAGCAAATCCCAGTAGTAAGACAACTTAAACAGTGGCAAAAATATTCTGTGTTACTCCCAAGAACAGTTGGTTTGATTCATCCCCTTTTGGGAATTAAAATTTAAATAGCCTAACATGGACTTCTTAAAAGAAAAAGGTTTTTACCTCTTAAACTATAGTGCAGCTATGTTGTCAAACAGCAACGCAAAAACAAAGCAAGTTAAATATTGGATTAGCAGATGACAGCTCTTCAAAAATATTCTCATTAAAGCTGTTCATAGCACCAGGAACAGGTTTCATGTTCTAAAAATTAAGTTAGAGGGGAGGCTTCCTCCCTCTTGCCGTATCCTCGAGGACCTGTGAATACTGTTGTGGGTGGCAGCATGCTGGCAAAGCAAATGCCGGCAAACTGCCTCCCCTCACACAAGTGATTGATTTATCAGTTTAATAGAGCTGTAAATTGAGGAGAACACTCCTTGAGCCTTAACAGTGAACTACAAGCAAATAATAGGCAACAAACTCTGATGCAGAATTGAAAATATAAGTACTTGTGAAATACAGCATATGTTACATTTTCCTGTCAGCAGCCCAAGGAAAATCTTACCGCTCCGATTTCCAGCTACATGACACAGTCCTTGAATTCCGGTGACAGAGCCTTATAACATTAACGTTGGGTGCCCTTGCTTTTGTCTGTAGGGAGCGCCCACGTGGTTTTAATTACATTTTACTCAATTTAAAACAGAGGGAAGCCAGTACAAGGAAGCTAACAACAGTGCTACAATGTAGTTAGACAAGAAAGGATCCTCCAGCCATACAGCAAACCCAAAATTATTTGCAATCACTTGCTGCTTCACTGCTTCTATATTTACAGAATTCAGAAAGCTACCAAGTCTGTAATTGTTTGTACAAGATACAAAGTGCTGTTAATGTGTATATTTCCTTTATAAATTCCAAAAGATTCTGTAAGCGCTTTTCCCCCTCCATCTAAGTAAAACACTGTTATACCACCTGCCTGTTTTTTTTTCTTTGTGAGAGTCTGTTTCTGGCATATCATGCCGTTTCTGTTTCTCCTCCCTTCTGCCCATCCTTGCAAATTTAACAAGACATTTGCTTGTTAACACTTCTAACTGCGAAACACAGAAAGCAAACTGCATTGGGAAAACATAGATGCTATCTAGGAGCCTCCAGCAGCCAGTTGCCAGCTGCACGCAGGCTTGAGCCTGTAAACAGCTGTAAGACAGTAAAGGTTTTCAAGGGATAAATTCAGTCTGCTCTCATGATTAATTATATTTGTGTAATGCACAGACCAGTTACTAAGTAAAACCTCTAAACTTCAGCCATATATAACTATATGAAATTCTGGTTTTAAGAGCTATTAAAATTGGACAACTCAAGGCATTGTGGAGATAAAAGCTGGGGTGGGGAGAGTTTAAGTTTAGATGAGTATTCTGTTTCAATTACCTGAAAATATTCAGCTTGGGCTTGATGCACTTTTTTTCCTCCAGGTTTGCTTCAACATTGAAGCAAATATGGTTTTTACTGTAAATAATAGTGGCTTTTCATTCAAGGAGAAGGTGGGGGGTGAATTTCAATGCAAACACTGTTAAAATATCATTTTTTCTTTGTGGCTGAAACTAATTTTGTAATGGACAAAGTTTAGTCTTTAATTGAAGAAAAAAAAGGCATTCAGTGGAAAAATTGCCAATAGTTTCTAAGTCTTACACAAGAGGAACACCAGACCTCTATTCCATCTTTCACCAAATACTAGCAAATACAGCAAGGAAAAGGCCAAATGCTCATGGAAATTCAGCAGTATCTCCGTAGGCCTTCAAATCCTTTCTCAGGAGTTGTGGCTTTAGGAACAAGTCAGGCACATCTTCTGCAACCTTGTCTGCAGCCCAGGGGAAATATAAAAAGACACCAATCACATAGGATTGACCTCATAATATTGGTCTTTTGTTCTTGTGGATGCTTTTGTTTTTAGAGCACTGATTGTCCTTGGTGTATCGGTTGTGATGGCCAAGAACACACCACAGGATGGCATTTTCCCCGTCTCCTGCTGCAAGGCAAGAGCAAGGAAACAGAAAAAGCAGGCAAGAGTAGTGAGGGAAAAGCGGCTTCACCCTGCCGACACATCACATCACATCACATCCAACAGGCTGTTTGAGCTCTGCAACGCCTTTTAACCACGGACCTTCACTGCCTTTCGCACACCCTCCGTCCTCTTGGAGGTCTTTAAATGCTCAACTTTATCACGTGCAACCTTTTCATTATCGTGTCAACTCCATCCCTTCCCACCATAATTTTTAGATTTTTTAATTAGACATCTGAGCTCTGTACTCACCAGAAACAGAAGTCAAATAATAATTATTTGGTTCACAAGAACAACTTGTTTTTACTACTGAACAAAACCCCAAAAATTCCCAAGATGCAAGATCTTCCAAAGTCCCTGTTACATCCATGACTGTCAGCAGTCTTCTGTGTTTAAAAGCAATTAAATGTATTTCAAGAGTGCTAAAATGCTTCTTTCTTTTTCTGAGCATATGCACGGGCAACGTTTGTCCATTGAGTTAAACACACTAAACATTTAACATGCATTGTTACTGAACTCTGGCACTTGATGACCTCACCTCAGTATTTTCCTTGCCTTGTCTTTCTCTATTAGAATTAAGTCAGTAGGCTGTACCGTCAGCCTTTCTTTTCTAGAAAACAATCAGACTAAAATTTGATTTTATATAGCGGAGATAAAGACGATCAACTTCCGTGAGATGACTACATCCCATGAAATTAAACTTGTTTATTTGCTTCAGTCTCTTAGAGGATTGTAGCAGTAAATTTTGAAGTATTGACGCAGCAAATGTTCTGCGGGGCAGAGAGCCAGCCAGCAGTGCCGCGTGCCCCGCTGCGGCAGCACGACAGTCTCACACACCGGAGCTCGGCTGCTGCTGACTCGCAGGACCACGCGCTTCTTGGAAGCAGTTTATCAAGGTAGCTATTATAGTATTAAATTCTCTAGTTTCTTAGATTTTTGTCTCAGGAGGACATTGAGAAGTAACTAGTCAATGAAATTGAAAAGAAAGAGAAACTTAGTTCATTACAGAATCCTGTTTACTGTAAGCTTAGCAGTTTTTCAGAAAAATGCCATTTTTCTGATTCACCTTACACGCCGGCTAGACTATTACAAACTTAGAATTGCGTTTCAGCTTGAAAAATCAAACTTACTGAGCCAAGTCAATAAACAGTGCTGCTTAGTATGGTCAATAAATAACCAGTTCAGCTCCTTTTCAAACCCATTCACAAGTAATCATGCAGACGTTAAGCAGTTTTATAACTGATACCTAATGGCTACATAATAATCCATTTATTAGAGTTAATAATTCCTGTTATGCTAGTAAATGGACTAGCATGGTTCATCACCACCCCTAATAAGTCTCTTTATGAACTAAAAGGGAGGCTGTCAGGGAGTGATTGGCACACCACATGAACAAGGATGCTTTAATGCACTGTTTCTCAAGAATAATGCTCAAACACAGATGTCATGGGCCTGTCATGTCACGTTATGACAGATTCATTCTCCCAAGTTTTGTCTGAAAAGTGACTGCAGCAGACTGGAACATGGATAAAACCCAAAATCTTAAAAAAAAAACAACCCCTCAAAACCCAAAAAACAACAAAACACAACACATACAAAAATGAGGTGTTATCCATTTATATTACTCATCTTGAAAACACTTTCTGCCATTGCATTTCCCTCAGAAACGTGCAAAGTGAGTTTTCATCTGTCAGTTAAAGCTTTCAGGCCCTGCACACACACCTGATAACCTTCAAGCAATTTGGTTTGCAGTTAGACTTGGATAAGGAATTGTTTCTATTGCAGCTGAGGTGCTCAGGACAAACAAGGAGGAGAAAAGCTGTTCTGAAACCCCCTCTGTGTTCCTCAGGCTGGGGCTGTGGTTCCTCCTAGGCTCTGGTACAGGTTTAGTTAGCTCTAGCTTATACTTTGTTTCTCAGAACCCCTTTCCAGGCCCAGGGAAACAGCTGTAGCATACTAAACTTCAGCTACATCCCCATCTCCCCCTTGGGCTATTATTTTTCTTACACTGCCATATGCTCCTCATGTCAGGGCTAGCAGTAGGGCTGGTGTGAGCCATTGCATGAGTTACCCCCTTCAGTCTTTGAAAAACAGCCATGGGCAAGGATATTTATTAAGCTGTTTCCTCTCTCTGAGGTCTTTTTATAATGTCAGAGCTGGTGACTTTGCATATGTTATTTCTATTTCATTTTTAGAGAATATTCCTTGGCATTGATTATGCCAAGATCCCATTTTTCCCCAACTAAAACTTCCTAAAATTGCTTTAAAATCCTCTTCACTTAAGTTTCTCTTCATACATCACAAGGTGGGGAAAAAAAAGGCGTTTTAAAAATAAAAATCACAAACTTGTGGCCATTTAACTAATACATTGAATGTAAATACAGATGGGAAGACTGTTTTCTGTCTGCTGTCCTCTTGTTTTAGCTATGTGCATCCCAAGCAGAAGCCTGTAACAGCCCTTCATGTCATCAGTGCAGAACATCGGTGATCTCCTGACATGGGCTCCTCTCGCCACGCGTGGCCACTCGGCTCTGAGCAAGGACAGTGAGTCACTACCCTCTAAAGCCCTGTAGAACCACCTCCGGTGACTGTGAAGGAAATTATCATATTTTTTTACTGACAAGGCATGTAAAAGAGATGAGAAAGAAACAATACTGCATCAGTGTCAATAGCAATAGAAATGACTTGCTTAATCTGCTGGTAGCCTGAGGTAGAGAATGTCACTGAAAGCTGCCTTCATAATATTGGATTTGCAGGCAAAGCCTTGTCAGTCGACAGTCTCATTTATAGTTTCATATCTCTAATCTATCACCGAAGAAAAGTTTTAATAAAAGAAACCGGCAATATAATTCCCTTCCTTGTCACCATCTCAGCCTGAATCCCTGTCTGTTACAGTTATACTGAAATCATCACACTTAGGATAGCAGTGTCTAAGAAATAATCTGCACCAGTGCTGCCCACACCTCTCCTTCTCCTGCTTCACCTGCCCGTCTCCAAGTAACCATTTCTAAGAAGAACAACATTAAGCCAAACTGTAGAATTTAAGGTGTGTTTACCCCTTGCTTGAACAAGCCCCAGTGAGGGGCTGTGGCACTGGGCTGGCAGCGCAGAGCCTGAGCTCCTTGCCAACTGCCCACATGGATTTTTGGCCTGTCTCCTCCCACCCTCATTGGTGTGGGTCACAAATCTGAACAAAGGCCATGAAATTCAGTGGAAAGCGATGTCCTCAATGCTCCTTCCTTTCTCCTGAAGGCAAGTAGGAGGAAAGGTTCCCTGTTCCTTCACTTTTTCCAGCTAAAATATGAATGAGATTTTGGCTTCATAGTCTTTGCCAGTCAATGTCATTAGTATAGATCAGTAAAGCAGCTTTCCAAGGGCAGGACATGGTTTTGCATTCACTACTCAAGCTAACCCAATTTTAAGCTGAGCCCTGCTAAGCTGAACTGATTTTGGTAGAAGTCCTGCCCGATTGAAGAACGCTGTCTAAGCTAAAGTCGAATGAGCCCTTGTTCTAGACATCCTATTTATTTGAAGCTACCTCTTAATTAACAGAAGGTTTTAAATAAAAAAGTACAGTTATATTAACAAAGCACTAATAAATACAGAAAACAGCTGAACAAGGAAGAATATGAGCTGCATGACAGACAAGGTTCTCTCCATGTCCAAAATTTCTGTGATGTGATATTAAGATGGTGACTTGTGAATAGCATGTGTTTTAAATAAGAGACTCCACAGAATCACAGAATGTCAGGGATTGGAAGGGACCTTAAAAGATCATCTAGTCCAATCCCCCTGCCGGAGCAGGAACACCCAGATGAGGTTACACAGGAAGGTGTCCAGGCAGGTTTGAATGTCTCCAGGGAAGGAGACTCCACAACCCCCCTGGGCAGCCTGTTCCAGTGTCTGTCACCCTCACTGAGAAGAAGTTTCTTCTCAAATTTAAGTGGAACCTTTTGCGTTCCAGTTTGTACCCATTACACCTTGTCCTATCATTGGTTGTCACGGAGAAGAGCTTAGCTCCATCCTTGTGACACTCGCCCTTTATATATCCGTAAACATTAATGAGGTCACCCCTCAGTCTCCTCCAAGCTAAAGAGCCTCAGCTCCCTCAGCCTTTCCTCATAAGGGAGATGCTCCACTCCCTTCAGCATCTTTGTTGCCCTTTGTTGCCCTTTTTGTCTTAAAGAATAATGCTTCTGAAAGATGACTGTAGAGTCCCTCACCAGAAATTTGTTATGAGATGAATTAATTTTTGCTGACTTTACTAAATACTCATCAGTCACCCAAAACATGTCCCCCCAGAGAATCAAACAGGCAGCAAAACTTCACATAGCCCTAGAATTTATGTGCTTAAAATATGCATTAAGTATTTCAAACCAATTCTAAGATGTTTTAGACTATAAAGTCTGCTTTCAGCTATTGCAGATCATTGGCTCTGCTTTACAACACAGTTTTACAGGTTTATAACTCAGCTATAAAAATGTGCTCCAGGCTAAAGCTCAGTATAAAAAGGTCTCAGCTAAAGGGTAATTTTTTTCATTACAATTTTTTTCTACTTTGTTTAGCTATTTAAGATTATAGATGTCTTTTAAAAATTCCCCTTCCATTGTAGGATTATTACCAATACCAGGGGTTGATTTATACTCTAAGCTGCAGGGAAGAGAAACATAATCCAGATTAAGAAAAAAAAAAGGAAAATGAAAAAACCCAACACACACACAAACAAACAAAACCACAAACACAACAACAACAAAGCACACCACACAAACGCTGCAACTATCAGTTTTACATGGTCAAGGTTTGAGGCTTTTAAGATAATCTATTAGAACACATTTTTAAAAGAGCTGTAACTTACCGTGCACTTCAGACTGTACAAAAGGACGTAACATAATTAACATATTACCATGACATGCTGGGAGATGTGTGACAGAGTGCTCCATCAATGCACCTCTACATATTGACAATCTGGAGTTCTTCAGGGCCTGGAGAACCACCAGCCAAAGTTGTTCAGTCTGTTCGTTTCAGCCAATGCAAATTTCAGGGTTATTTGATCTGAATATACAAATACATACCCAGGGTTAACAGGCCAAGCTAAAGAATCTAGTTCAAAGAGTTACGACGAGCACTAGAGGTATGACTTTTGAAACAAGTTGCTTCTGATTCTCTTGCAAGCCAAGATTTCATTCTTCATACAAAAGTGACCCAATGCTTTTACACATGTTAAATACTCTACAGAGACTATAATATTTCAATATCTCTGAAAGAAGACCTGGGATGCATGAACACAGAAAGAGAAACAACTCAGAGAAAAGTTCATTGCATACAGACCTGTGCTCAGAATGAAACCAGACAACACTTCACTTGAATCAGAAACTAAACTCTTGAGATTCAGTTGTAGTACTGTGTGTTAAGAACCACCTTTGCAAACATACACGATTTTTTCCATCCATTAGGCAAACACTTTTAGAAACATTTCCCTAAATGTATTTGGGAACAAGAGAAGAAATTCAGACTGAAATATCAGTGACCCTCCCTGTGAGCATTTCTTGGGCAAGCTCAGAGCTAATTTAACATTCTCAGAAGCAGAAAACATTCAGCTCAATGACAATCAGTGAAGTCAGATTTAGGGCAGGCAAAGTTCAGCAACTTGAGCTCAGTTTTATGTTCAACTACTCAGCTCATAAAATCAAAATCGCTGTTAATGCCTATAGGGAAAAATAAGAATTATGAATTTACATGAAAGTTCTGTAAAAAGACAGAGTTGGGGGGTTTGTGTGGTTTTGTGTTTGTTTGTGGTGGTTTGTTTTGTTTTTTCTTCTCCTATCCACTGCAGAGCGATACTGTTGGGAAAAGCAGGCATATGCATTTTCCCCAGTCTTACCCAGAGCGAGAGGAATTACTGTATTTCTCTAGGTTTCTGGACAAGCTGAAGCTGTGAGGGTACTACAGGGAGTATACTCAGAGCAGAAACGATGCCTTGGAGATCCCAGACATCCAGAGCACATTCTCTGGTCATAATACTATGTCCACTTTCATTTAAGTGTGAAAATTTTGGGGCTGACTGTTCAATTACTATATAGTTGTTCTAGGCATACAGGGTAGAGTTACTTCTTAGCAACATCAGAGCTGTTGCTTCTACATTTAGGATGACCCAGAGAAAACAACTTCAGTTCTAAAGGTGTTACATATAGTTAAAATGCTGATCAACTTTTCACCTCACAAGAGTATTTTATGTATCTTTCAGAACGATCTGGTATTACAGGACAACCCACTTGTAAGTTACTATTCGCATCCTCTACAGTAGTATGTCCTTGACATTTACTACTAGCCCTAAAACACCTGGCAGCCCACCACACACCATCATCATTTAAGCATTAACTAAAAATACAGAACAGCAATGTGTTTCCGTAGATCAATAACAGAGTGCTCATGCCTTCTTAGACCAGCAACATTATGAAGACTATTATTTATATCCAATTTTGCCTAGTGTAGTCCAAAAAACCCACAATCAGCCCCAAACATACCATAAAGTCCTGTGGATAGAGGGCAAAGAAAATGACTTCTTTATGAAAAACTGTCTCCTGATCTGCACGATACTAATTTGCAAAATAACACTGGTGATACTTCTTTCACTTTTTATATAGTCACCAAGCTTTAACTTAATAATTAACAAAAGTAACATATCCAACTAAAACAATATATTTATTATCTATTAGTTGCTACCCAAACGTGAATGACAACAGTGGTGATTTCACGAGTGGCACATGCCACACCAGATACTACACCAGGATTTACCTGAAGAGGTTAACTTTGCCTTTTGGGTGTTTGAGAATGATAGGAACAGTATTTAAAGTTGAAGTCTAAGTGATATTTACTAATGATTAAAACTGGAAAGGAGAAAAGCCATTACAGAGCCTCCCTGGTTTCCACCTTTCAAGTCCACCACTTTGGCAGTGACCTGCTCTTACCAGTCCTGCTCAGAGCAGTAAATCCATCACTTTTACACAATTTGGACAGACAATACATGACCCAGGTTATAACTGTGGTTCAAATGCCTTTGGTTAGAGTGCTCACTTCAGCCTTCTCAGTGAACATAGTGTTTCATAGATACATGTGGGACTCTTTCCACAAGACAGTAGTGCAGGATGACACTCGGCAGAGATTTCCCCAACATAATTAAAGAAGCTTAACTGAAAAGAAAGGAGGAGTAGGAAATATTCCTTATTAATTTTATTTATAATTTCTGTTCTTTCTGTACATTGCATCTGGACATTTTAAACCTCCCTGGTATTATGTATTTTTCTGCTCAGTGAGGAGGACATAATTGTAATCACTGGGATGAAGTTACAGTTGAGTTAAAACAGCTCAGCCCCACTACAGATGAGAAGCATTTATCTGATGATCTGTCAGCGGGGCTTCTGCAAAACCACTGCTCCCCTAACACGCCTAAAATTATGAAGGCGTCAAGACTGAAGTACACCCTTTCTGCCTAATTCAATTTCTAAATCTCATCAGGAGTGGGATACAAGCACAGGTTCTATTTGTATTGATGTGAATAGAAACACACACAAAAAGAAATGACTCATAGGAGAGACTGAAGGACCTGGGAGAGATTGTAATTCTGTATCTAATTTTGGAAACACTTGATGATTTCTATCTCCTCTTTCAATGCCAATGGAAATAATGAAAGCCAATACCAGGTGCACCAATGCTGCCTGGCAGTTTTGACCTTTAAAAGAAAGAACTTGGATTTACAGATGACAAGATTCATTGCAAGCACATCGCACAACAGTAAGCTGCTGACTTTCAGACTCACTAAGATTTGCTGGAACAGCCCAGCCCACGCAATAATACTTCAGCACCCCCAGGAAGGGAAGTTTTACCAACAAACATCCCTGTACCCAACTTTTACCGGTACCTGAGACCTTTTTCCACCCTCAAAATCACATTAACCAACATGATGTAAGTTTATAATACTTTTTGTCACAGTACTCATTAGCATTACACATTGCAAGTCTAATACTAAGGCCTTTTCAGTTGGACATAAACATGGTGCAAATGTAATTTTAAGCAAATGTGGACCACCTGATAATAAAGTTTAGGGCGATTAATGAGTTCCAGCAAGCAAAACTAATTCAAGCACTTATCCAAGAACTTGCTTTTCTGTTTTCTTCCTTTTGAATGCACTTCGCAGAATCACAGAATGTCAGGGATTGGAAGGGACCTTGAAAGATCATCCAGTCCAATCCCCCTGCTCGAGCAGGAACACCCAGATGAGGTTACACTTACCTTACTGAAACTCACCCGGGTTACAGCGATGGTATTTCTGTACAAATGCATCATATTTTGCAGACATATATTCTGATCACTCACACTACAGTAGAACTTCTATCGTGTGGAAGATGTACAGATTCACAGTAGTTAAGGCCCAACTCTTAAAATGCTTAACTTAAGCTAATTGTTTCCACTGCAGGCACAGCCAACCCGCCTCTCCAGCAACTACACACTTTGGAGTATTGCTGCAGGGTTTACCTCTGAGAATCACAGGACGGTTTGGGTTGGAAGCACCTTCAAAGGTCATTTAGTCCAACCTCCCTACAATGAGCAGGGACATCGTCAACCAGATCAGGTTGTTCAGAGCCCCATCCAGCCTGGCCTGGAATGTGCCCAGGGATGGGGCATCAACCACCTCTCTGGGCAACCTGAGCCAGTGTTTCACCACCCCCATTATATAATACAAAATTTCTTCCTTACATTTACTTTGAATCTCCCCTCTTTTAGTTCAAAACCATTACACCTCATCCTATCACAACAGGCCCTGTTAAAAAGTCTGTCTCCATCTTTCTTATAAGCCCTCTTTAATAATAAAGTTTAAAAACAAACACCAGAGACAACCTTTTTGTAAATTGGGACATCAACAATCACCATGCACCTAAAATATATTTGTACACCTGTAGGTGCACAGAGAAGAGCAAGAAGCCTTTGTTTGGAAACCAATTATTACACATGCATAGATATACAGGATGCTGATTTCCTTTTACAATCAATATGAACAATCAATTAGGTCTGGACTGGATAAGCAACTGGATAAGCAGCATGTTGAACCAGACTTCTCAGTGCCAGTTTCCCAACTTTCTCTCTCTCCTTTCTATTTTAACAGCTGTTGTTCTAGCTCTCCGAGCTTTGTCTCTGGCCTTTCTGGGCCCTGGAGACCGAGAGAAGCTTCAATTCCTGTTCTTTTCCCACAAATCCCCTTAATATCATGGTTTTTCTTGACACGTATGGCCACGATGGAAAGAAGACAGATTACAAAGTGAAATTCCTCCTTTCTGCCTGCCCTTAAATCCTCTTTCTCGTTTCTAAAGCCAAACAGTCACAAATTACAATCAACCCAATAGATTGTACTGCTGCTTTTCTGTTCTGTCCTTCCTGAATGTTTACCGTGCGCTTGACGCAGTAAATCTTGGGCACTGGCTCCTAACATCCAGAGATTAACTGAGAAGCCTGCCCTGCTTGCCTGCACCCAAAATGCTTTTCCAGCACTTCATATCCCGGGGAGCCGCTCACTGACTGTCCTCTGTGATCCAATGGAAAGTATTTCACACATTTCCTTTGAGTAACAAGAAAACCCATTTTATTAAAAACCAAAGACGATTTAACTTTCAGTAGTGTAGTGCCACAGTAAAAAGTTTTTCTGCCTTCATAATATATCACTGCAATGTTTTATTTAGAACTGAATTTATTCCAGAGATCGGTGATTAAAATTTGCTGGAGGCTAAAGAGTCATAAATTTTCAGATCTCACCCAAACAGTTTTAAGATGTTAGCTGCATTACATTTTTAATTAAAAAGCAACTCAACTGCCATGTCATAACTTGAAAGTCCGGAAACTTATGAAGTCCAGCTTGCATTCAATTATACTGAAAATAATACATTGAATATTTCTATATACATCTGAATTTGCCTCCAGTTACTCTCAAACTTCTCTTTTCTTCCAGTTAAATAAATACACTCTCACAGTCAAACCTGAGAGAAGTCCCAGAATCGCGTGTAGCCTCTGAACTCCCTGGCTGACAGAAGACCTCCCGGTGACTTTAACACACTTTAAATCAGATCCTGTAAGAGACTGTGTTGACAGCCAACTTATTTTCTTTGCCGGAGTGGCCCACAGGCCTCTAGCACCAAAGTACTATAAAAAACCAAACACAACTTTAGTTTTGCACTTCTAATGGATTTTTCATGTATTAAGGCATTTTAAAGTAATTTTTTTAATGTGATATATCTGACCTTGATAACTGAGTAAATATATAATACATGTAACAATGTGAAACCTTTACACCTTGGACTGTTATGGTCAATTTATGTCCAGTTATCAACTGCAAAGGGAAAATATTTTCAAGACAGCAGCTGCCTATCTCAATGACTTGCACAGGATTTTTCCTTAGGCTTCACTCCTTTAAAACACAGAGATACCGGCCTAAGTTCAGAAAGGCGGGCAGTACAAGGGGAGCCAGCAGTAACATCTTGTTCTGAATCAAACACATATTCAAGCACTTTTCCAAAATTAGGGGGACCCTATTGATATTTCTAGAAGTTATTTGGATATCCCAGGAATATTGTGTTCTGAAAGAGACAAACCTCAAAACGCCTCTTCCTTTATTTTCTAAGGCTGCCTCTCTCTGCTGATGTCACCATTAACATCAGCGGCAGTGACACGGAGTTGCCTCAGTGTCCAAGACTTTCTGGGCATGCTGGTGTCCTTCTCTACCATTTTCTAACTCTAAGACAACAGCGGATACTGGTTCAGCAGAAATAGTTCATACTGCTATCAGACAGCTCTTCAACAGAAATCTTGATAGTAAGAAAATTTCTGTATGCTATTAAAATGCCTTAAGGTAATAATTAGAGGGATAATTGCATACCTTGCTTGTTCCAAAACTAGAGTTATACCCAGAGGACACCATATTTTGAAGTTTAGCGAAATATCATGAAGAGATGTGAGTTTTCAGAGACAGCGTGCTATGTATCAATCACTCTACAGGCTTTTCAATATTAGTACTTCATTGCAAAGAGATTCAGTAGCTATTTTCTTAACTCACCAAACCATTCCTATGGAAAAATTGCAGGATATTATGGACCTAATATCTGTTTCTGAAGCTTATCTTAAGAACTGAAGAATATGCTGGCTTCTAATCAGCAAAATATAGAATTCTGTCACAGAAGCCTGGTAATGTTTATTGAATGAGATCCAGAGTAAATCGGAGTCAAACTTTGTTCAAGGAGTTGCAATAATGATAGTGCTACAAACAGTCTTTGGGCACGTGAGAAGCAGACAGAATGTTTATTACCTTTTATTGATATTTGCCTACTTTTGCACTATAAAAATATTGCCACACTGTTGTGGTCCCTTCGTTCTAAGATAATGAGGAAACACTTCTATAACAATGCTTCCACAGTGGAATAAATAATTTGCACTGTTTAATAACATCCATTGTTTAATAAATAACAGATAATACTTAATACTGATTTGACCGCATGACAGAAAAGTCTCATTGGGAACCCTGGTTTGATCCTGTTCATTGAGGAGTAGAATCTGCTCTCCTTAGAGATGAGTGCAAGTGTTTATTCCTTGATACACGTCTCTGACCACAGGTAGTCAGAAAAACTATCTGCACTACCCGTACTGTACTGTTCGCATTCGGATACAAAAAAGACGCTGCTTAATCCAAGCCAGCATACAGAGCAGTTATATTTTACCATAAAATCAGGCCCGTGGAAGTAAATGAATGCCATTTGCCCATTCTGCTTCACCTTTCACAGCTTGACACGCAGATCTGCCTCCCTTTCTCTTGCTCCATGATATCGATTGGCAAGTAGAGATTGGTGCAAGGGTAGGCCATGGCACAATCTTACTCTTCTCCCCTTCACAGTAACTTAGAAAAACAAAAAGGTATAGCCCACAAAGGTATTATTCATTTCTTTTATGGACAGAAATTATACAAGGCACCTAGCAGCCCACAGGAGGAAAGAGAATAAAATAGATGCAAGGATCAGCAATGAAAAACACTGAGTAATGAAACAAAAGGTATCAATTATGAGAAGTACAGCTAAAAATCAATATGCTGCTTTTTTGAAAGACTCTGCCCAGTTTTTAAAACAGAATAGTTTTTCTGAATGTTTAATTAGCTATAGATTGGTAAAGGATTCCAGACCATCTGGAGCCTATTCTGAAACTTGATCTGGAAACCTCTCACTCAAAAATAATCCCTGTGGGAAGGCACAAACATACATACATACCACAACCTCATCAGCAAGTTTCTGGTATATATTTCAGACAAAAATATGCCATCTTCTTTACCTCCTGGGAAATCTGAGATAAAAAATAAAAAACAAGCAACCCAGTGAAATATTAAAATACTAGAAATAATTGAAGCAGCAAAGTATCATTCCTTAAAAGATCAGCATGAGAAGGCGAAGGTTTAGACCAAAAAACCTGATGAGCAGCTTTAGCTTCTAAAGATTAAAAGATGCAGTTATTCAACAGTGTCAGATAATCACTGTAATGATAAAGATACATCTTCTGAGCTTTTACAGGCAGCTTAAAATAAGACTAATGATACCAGCAGAGGAACAGAAGCCCCCACTAGATTGGAGGAAAGAAAAGAAAGAAAGGAAAAAAAGAACACTGCACAGAAACGGAACAAAAGTTGTGCTAAAATAGATCTTGGAATGATGCCACAGTTAATAGCTATAAATACAGAACACACTGACATACTAAACATGGTCTTTAAATACAGCTTTGACCAGAATGGAAATAAAATTAAAAAGGCAAGTCTTGACACAGATTCTGGTCACCATCAGCAGGACAAAGAACACTGAAATCATTCTGGACAGTGACTAGTGAAAGATTCTATGTTTTTTTAACTATGTTGGATCAGACTCCAAGGCTTCCTCCCTGTCTCTGTACTGGGAAACAAAGAATTAACAAGATATATCTTAGAACCAGAAATAAAATTTATGTACGATATTTGAATCACAGTCCAGCTGGTGCAATATCTCCAAGGGTGACCAGCAAATAATGTTCCGGAGATGGTATAAAAAGCCCTTATTAAGCAGTTGACATATATTCTGCATAAGAGATTGTTGCTGCTAAGAATCAGAGCAGACCTTTCCAGAGTTTATTTTCTGTTTTTTAATAAAGGTGGTACTCTAGGAATCTAAAGAATGAGGACTGAAAGCATAAGTGAGCTCATTTTGGCATTGGAAAGGGTTTGCAGAAAGAAAGTAAATGCAAAAAGCTATAAAATATGTACTAACTGCCTAACTATTCAAAACACAAGATGCAATCTGGAAGTCAGAATGAAGATGTATCTCTAACGTGGCCCGTGACTGAGCGACAGGATCAGGCAGAAACGTCCCAGGGCGTGTTACAGGCCAACTTTCCATCCTCGTCCTTCCCATCAAGATGTGCAGCCCGTGCTCACTGCACAAGATACAGATCTGGGAACATATTTTCCCGTTTAGTCTGGGGCTGCATCTGGCTCTGCACATGGTGATACAGAGTATTTCAAGCACAAAATACATTTCCTTATAACCCTAGGTGTGTCGTGAACTGCAAATGTGGTATTTAGAGCTGTTCAAGAACCGGGAAAACTGCTTTTAGTAAAACCTTTTGAAAAATTCCCATTTTCACAAAAAAAGATTGACGACTTAATTGATAAATCAAGATGCTTCTCAAGCCTTTTTCAGCACTTAACACAAATTCCAAATATCCCTATACTACAGTAATTCACCTGCATCTAAATGACCAGTTTTAAATGGCATACAAATGATCTTTGAGGGATGAGTACATACAAATAGAAGAATGGAGATGTCCAAGGCAGAAAGTGAAAAGAGGGAGGATTCAAACCATTTACAACCCCAAACCCCAGAGACTGTTTATACCTGTAAGCAAATTAGTCTCAAGATTCTTAATATAAAAAGAGATTTTTGCACTTCCTTGGACAATTTTCCTTCAAGATCAAATACCTGTGACGCACAGCTTTGTAGATTATTTTAGCTTAATTTAATACATTACTATGCATAAGTATGATGCGAGAGACTCTACAGGCAATCTTCTCTATGTTTTACTGATTTGCAAGGATGGCATTATAATTAATTTGTATTTTTTTTTTCCCCAAATGGTTTAATATTAATTAAATTTTCCTCGGAAAAGCTCACAGAGGAAACATTACATGGGTCATCCCATGGGAACACTTTCTTTCCACTGTGTTTTGTGTATCACATCAATAAGGAGTCTCCATTTTACCGAATCTTTAATGTACAGTGTCACTGCATCCAACTGCTGAACTCAGAGTTCAGAGAACAAAAAAATTCGCAATATTCAGGTCACTCACACTACAGTTAACTCATAGAGAAGGAGGAAAGGCAGATCACAGTTGCTCTACTCAAAGTCGAGAGGAGGGACAGTCACGAGCTATCTCCAAACTTGTACCAGTCTGAGCATCTGTTTGCACAGGATAATAACTCAAAGCAGCAAAGCCCCAGCTCTCAGCAGCCCAGCCTCCTTAAGAACTCACAGGTTGAGTTTACTCTTCCCTGGTGAGACCACATCTGGAATATTGTGTCCAGTTCTGGGCCCCTCAGTTCCAGAAGGACAGGGAACTGCTGGAGAGGGTCCAGCGCAGGGCAACAAAGATGCTGAAGGGAGTGGAGCATCTCCCTTATGAGGAAAGACTGAGGGAGCTGGGGCTCTTTAGCCTGGAGAAGAGAAGACTGAGGGGTGACCTCATTAATGTTTACAGATATATAAAGGGTGAGTGTCATGAGGATGGAGCCAGGCTCTTCTTGGTGACAACCAATGATAGGACAAGGTGTAATGGGTACAAACTGGAACACAAAAGGTTCCACTTAAATTTGAAAAGAAACTTCTTCTCAGTGAGGGTGACAGGCACTGGAACAGGCTGCCCAGGGAGGTTTTGGAGTCTCCTCTGGAGACATTCAAGACCTGCCTGGACACCTTCCTGTGTAACCTCATCTGGGTGTTCCTGCTCCAGCAGGGGGGTTGGACTGGATGATCTTTCGAGGTCCCTTCCAATCCCTGGCATTCTGTGATTCTGTGATTCTGTCATCTTCCTTGAGAGATCGTTTCTGCATGAAACTCGCTTTGACGCTCAAAAGAAACATTTTTGATGTGTGGCAGCAATTTGCAGCCTTTCAGTCTTAGCTGACATAACTGGGAACTGTGATTTCTGCATCACTTCAGTTTCACAGGGGCTGTAAAAATTATTGCAGCTCCCCGGTCAATATTTTAATATATAAGATCATCCATGGTGGTCTAACTTAATTATTCAGGTTAGGAACTGCAGCACACATGGCCCTTCTGCCACTTGAGCTACACAGGCTCCCAGCAGCTTCTAGTGAAGAGCTGGGAATAATAATCTTTTAAATATCCCCAGCAGGAAGGACCAGAGCTCACAAGCGAGCTTGCCAACCCTGCTGACGCACTTCTGGAGCCTTGGGAACGGTCACCTCGCGGTCAAGCAGTGCTAAATGTGGAGTCTGCAGATCCACACGTTCAACAGAGGTGCAGAAAGCGGCAGCCAGATATTCAAGTGGATGAATCAATGCGTGTTGGCTTTACCAGGCAGCCAGTAGTGATCCTTCTTTTGTATTTTTCTCATTTCTGTACTGTGTTCCGTAGGAAAGGCACTTGCTTACATTGGCTTTCTAGATATTTATTGGAAAGTCTTCACGGTTGAGGGGGTTCTGGAGAAACAGAAAGCTTCATTCAACTCAGTTAACACCTGCCTATTACCTTAGAAGCTCACCTGCTGCATCACACCGATCTGCGGACAAGCAGGCAGAACTCACCAAGAGCCATTGCTGGTTTATAGTGGCAATGCAGACACAAATATGGTGCAAAGGAAGCAAACATTGCTCCTTTCCTTCCCAAAAGAGCATTGTCATTAAAAAAAAAAGCTCAAATATTGGAACTAGCCTCATGTTACAGGGCCCATATCACTCGTATTATGAGACAATTTCATGGTAAACAAGTCTGACTGTAATTTTTCTGCATTCTCTGTTTTTCTTCCTTTAGCATGTCACAGAAAATGTTAGTTCAGTAAAACCAAACCCGCAATATTATACATACAATATTTAAAGCAGTTCTATCTGTTTCAGAAGGAATTAAAATAATTGAAAATTTAAAAGCCAGCTGCAAAGAGACAAAGCCTACAAATGACAGAAGGAAAAGAAAACTATGGAAAAAATGGAGCCTTAGGTCATTGGCTTCTTGACTCACTTTTGAATCTTGGAAGAAACAGTTTGATCATTCTAGAATTTATGCATCTATCTACACATATTTCTATTTTAGTAAGCTAAAGTCAAATTGATAAATGCATACGGCTTAAAGCTAAAGTAACACTAGCAAAAACTGCTAAGACCGTAAAATAAAAGAACCCCAAGCATCTCTCTCTGGGTGAGGCCATTTTCTCCAGCTGTATCATTTTTTCCTCTAAACATTCATTTTTTTTATTGATTTTCTATGGTTACAATGGATCTCGGTTTTGAAAAACATTAGTTTCTACAAATACATGTTCTATTCCAAAAGAAAGAAAAACATAGGGAGATGAAAAGTCATCACCCGAGTAACGGAAATGTAACAAGTAGATGCAAAAATGTCGGTGTGAGACAAACACTACTATTCTACCTACTTACCCTCATCTCTCTACGTCTTTTTATTATACAAATCACAAATAAGCAAAGGCATTATGACAAACCCAGCAACCGGGACCAATTCACAGCAAATGCTCCACACTCAGAAACAAGCGCTTGACAGAGGCCAATCATGGCATATCTACTTTTTATTCCTACCACGTAAAACTGACCTTCTACCTAAAACTGTGTCTGTGCTTGGGAAGCTGGAGTCAAATATCCCTCCTTTAAAATGGTGTTTGGAATTTACTGTGGCCACCTGTGAGTTTAAATACTTAGAATTGTCCATTAAGGTATACTTAAGCAGAAAAAAATTTCCACTGCCTTTGTTAGATTCTATTAAATTTTATCTATTTACAAATACATCTCTGTGGCCTCTACAGCTCTGACATGCACTGAAAGGGACAACAATACTCCCGTGATCTAAGCTCGCACTCTCTTTTTGTGCAATAAAAATAATGGACAAGCAGCCATGTAATGCAAAGATATAATTCTGCCAAAGGTTCTAGCGATATAAAGCACAAGAACAAAGCCCTGGGAGCACCATTACAGTTAAGAGTATCTCAGTACGTTTGTGATAAACTCTGATGTACAGTTCAGGCATGCTAAACTGCAAGAGGCTGCAACTTCTTCTAAAGGACAGGCGAGATGTAAATCCTTACCCACAGCAGAAGAGCCACGAATAAATCACAGCGTTTGCAACTGAGTGTTAAACAAAGACCATGCAGCTATTTCAAGGACATGGGCTTTAGAGGGAGGGAGACGCTGCTCCTTTTGGCTGCAAACTTCCTGAAAAATGAGTGTCTTTTTTTTTTAATGAAATGACAGTTGTTCTGTGCAATTATGTCCACACATACTTCTCAGCAGATGGTCAAGGCATCTGTACTGTTTTAAACTTGCTTCAAAATTTTAACAGGTTCACTTGATGGATCTGCATTCTTCCCTCTCCTTTGGCACACTAATTTCACCCCTCCCAGCAATTGTTTTAGTCAGCACTTCATAGACATGCCACAACTTGACAGCTATACAATTCAGTCTTACTAACAGCAGAACTAAATGCACTTATATCCCATTATAGTTACCAAAGTCTGTATTGGCCTGAGAATACAGAAACATTAAAATTTCTGTTTTCCTGCAAACTCAAAATTGACTATTTTTCCTTCTTTTAAAAGGATCTTATTTCCGGTGCTTGATTTAAGGACGACTTTTCTTTTGTAAGGCAAATGCACGCTAGCACTAATGATTGTTGGGTCCAGTGCCTATCATTACGTTCATCTTCCCATTTGTTTTCTTCAGCATGTACGGCAAATAAGCCCAAGTCCCAAGTGGGGTCTTTGCAACTAAACAACAGCAGGAAATAAAACCACACCAAGTTCTTTGCAGAATGTGATGATACGGCTCACGGTGTCAGTGGAGCAGCAGGCTTTCTCATCAGCAGCAAACATAATCCTGTGGGTTTAGCCAGAGGTTAGCTACAGGATTCTACATTCCATAGGCTAAATAACACTGACAGTACTTTTGGTTCATTTTTTACTGCAAAGGATATTCGTGCAGGGGACACCTTCCCAAATCTACTATTCATGCAGATCCCTGGGGCGAACATGCACCTCCATTTATTGTATAACAGCAGGTAATGAATAATCTCACATCTTCACTCATTAGGCTCACTGTATTATGAAATAAAGTTAAAATGGAACTGTAAGAGATAGACTATCACTCTTATAAACTGTTTTTCCCTCTTGCGGTGACAGATACATAAAAAGTGGATGTATCCTGGGAAAACTTTTAATTCTCCCCTTTAATCTTAGCGCTCTCTCAGCACTTTTTTTTTAAGATATGGTCCAAACCCTACTAAGCAGAGAGATTTCCAGCAAGCTTTCAATCACACCTGTAAACTAGATTCTGACCCTTTTCAATAGTGTGCATAGGATTTATGGTCTATACAGCCTTTCTCTGAAAAATTAGGACATTGCAAACTCAGTGTTTTCTGCATCTTAAAATAACTGCCAACACATAGTGCAAGCTATGCTGTTCATTTAAGCATATCCTTGAACCCAGGGTTGTTTGTCTATCTAATTTCACTGTAAGTGACCCCTCGCCCCTGCTGATGCTTCCTTCATCACAGTAGTTCTAGGCCATTTGTCTTTCTTTTGGGGTATGAAGCTCAGGCATAAGAGATGAAAAAAGAACTATTTGGCTATCTAGTCTCTGATTAATAATTTAAAAAGTAGTTTTAGCAATTTTTTTCTTATCTTGCATAAAGGAAGCAAAAGATGAATGGTTAGCAATAGTCATCCTTGACTATTATAATATGGAACATCTAGTTAATATTTAAAGAATATACACATTCATATGTGGAGAGAAAAAAATGTTTGAAGTTTAACTGAATATTTTCCTAACTCCCCACAGTTCAGCCATAACCTAAATTTATATCATAGTCAGTGATACCATATGCATTTCAAACCGAAGTGACCAGCCAAATGTAGGACATACCAGCCCCTCAGCTTTACTGTTCAGATACTGATTTAAGCAAATACTCCAAACCCACTGTTTTTTTCAGAGTTAATGTTCTCGCTTCTATGATCAATTCTCAAAGAACAGAAGTCTAAAGGGAAGAGATACATTGTAAGTCTGGAACTTCAAGCTATCACAAGGAGAATGCTGGAATCCCAGCCTAGGTCCACCTTGAACAGGAGCAGCGGGTCCAGTACTCTCACCCCAGAACCTTACCTGATGATGGCAACTGTTCAGGGAAAACAAGCAAACCAAAACCAAACATCTATGAATCACTGAGCTCAGCCTTCTTCCATTTTGGAGCTGCCTCTGGCAATCAGCAAATTGCTCTTCCACATGCACCTCCTGACTTGAGCATTCAGTGCTGGGAAAAGCTGTGTGACTGGAGAAACATCCCATCCCTTTCATAGCCAGTGGCCCAGGAGAAGCACTGGAACGGAGAGCGGCCCTGCAGTTACTCTTGATATTGTAAAAAGAAGAGGGAACGTTAAGCCATCTCCCAGGAAGTCAGACACAAATCTACAACCTAATATCCTTACTGAAAAAAAAGGATTACAGCCCAATGCTCCATTGTCACGCATCTAAAGTTACTTGTCTCTGTGCTACCACTGGTGTGGCTGAACAGCTGTTCTGATTTAGCAGCATTTTAAACACTCTTTGCAGGCAAAAGTGACCCCATAAACAGAGAGGCAGAGAGAAGCCAAGGCAAGCAAACTTATATCAGTGTTTGTATAGTTATGGAGAGACTATTAGGTTTTAGCAGGAAGCCAAATTCATGTTCTGTTCACTAGTGGCTTATGGAACCCATACTATACACTCAGTTTTGTTGCATTCTTATTGAACCAAATTTTTTGACCTTTAATATGATGTCATACTTGGGGGAAAAATGTAGACAGAAATTTTGTAAAAGCCACAGTTACGGAAAAAGAAAAAGAATAGCTAAGTATTTCTTGTTTGAGTAGCTAGTTACTGGTATATTTGATCAACCACACTGTGGGATACATTTCTGTTTGGAAAATAAAACACTTTACTAGGCACAGTTGGCACAATAAGAGAATTCAAGTTCTACTTCTATCTATTTGCAAATTACTGACCTCCTGTCAGGGAGACTTTGCTATTTTTTGATACTCTGCTTTGCCATAGCTGCAATCATTGTTTTGAGCTTCAAATTTCCAGAGTGTTGCAGTGAGGTTTCTGTAGTGGAGGCTCCCATTTGGTGCCTCTAGGTTTTCCACAATGTTTCCTAACAAATAGATCTGATTTTAATTACGGGAGATAAAGAAACAGACCAGATGCTCTATAGTTATACAGATCCCTGGTCAAATCTTCTGTCAGAGGAAACCCAGAGGCAACAAAACATTGGCTTAAAACTCAACAGCAGAACACAACCAGGATTATACGGAGGGGGTGAAACACCCTCTTGATTCACAGAAGTTTGTGATGCGTTTTGATTCTCCTACATCTCTTTCAAGTAAAAATACTCATTTACTGAAACTCTAGGGATATACTGGATGAATCTTCCTTCAAATATGGCTTATGGCTACTCTTTTGTAAGGCTCTAGTTAAGAAGGTCAAAACTGATCTAGAAGCTGCCTAATACCTGCACCTATTTAGCACCTGAATAACCTGCAGTTAATTACAAGTATATTTTACTAACACAAGCATTGTGATAAATTGACGTATTATTGGAATTTATGCAAAAAGAATTACGGCTTTCCCAAAAGTAGAACAAGAGCCTAAGAATGATCACATTGAAATAAATATTGTAGTAAAAAAAAGGAAATTGAGCCTACAGACACTTCCCTATAACTGAAGTTTTCTAGGCAGTCTTGACAGCTGTCTACTAGTTGGGATTTACTGCTATGTATGTATGGAATGAATCCATAATTTAACATTTGTTTAAAAGTCCTGTTTCCTACCCGATTGACTGACATGCCCCTTTCCTCGGAGACACCAGCGAGGTCACTATTTAATAGAAAACAACCTCAATTTGCTAATTACTTGTATCTAATGGGGCTTTATTTCATTACCATACTGGCTGCAATTCCAAGTCAACATCCATTATTCACCTAGTTCCATTTTAATGCAAACAACTATGCATTGCTGAAAAGTTATTTATAATATCCTAAATATTGCACTCTGGAAGAACATGTGCATTTTGTTTAGAAAAAAAGTAAGAAAAATACTACATCTTATATAAAGGTATGAAAATGTGAATTCAGGAATTCCTTGCCTACAATAATGTAGGACACACAATTAAGGAGCCATCTATCTAGACAATGTTATATGAAGATGTCTTATTTCACTCACATATCTGCTTCATATCAAGAGCTTATCTAGCGATGAACTTTGGTGACAAACCGTTGTTTCCTTCCCACTCTCAAGTCTTAAAGAGACAATTGCTGCAGCCTGTCATAATCCATTTCCAACCAGAGCCGTACAACCACAGCAGTCAGAACTCATTTCTCCCACACTGCTGTGGGGCAGGCGAGACCACAGGGAGCACAAAGAGACAAAGTTCATCCTTCCATGGATCTGTCTCACATCCAGCACTTCTCCAAGCCCAGGTGACACATTCGTCTTGCATAACTAACAGAATGGCATATTTATTGTTCTTTCATCTGTAAGGACAATTAAAACCCCAGCAACAATAAAACAAAACTAAGCAGCTGTATGAAATTCACTACTATTTGCACGTACAGGCGGGATATCCCGCCAGCCTGGAGAGCTGGCTTCAGGGCTGACTTCCAGATTTCAACAAGGGATTAAGGTCTGTACATTAACCCATAATCTGAGATGTGACCAACCATGTTCCAAATCAGATTTTTGTTCTGTTGGCCTGCTTCTAGTCAGATAACAAATAAATACTATAGCTCACTGCTTCCAGTTTCCTTCCTTGTATGGACAGCTCCTGTTTTCCACATTTACTTGCATCTTTGTGGATTAAAGCCCTTCAGCTCCTGTCCTGGTTCCTCTCTCCAACAGCAGAAGCTCAAACCTTACCAGGTGGGTCTGTCCCACCTGCAGCAGTTAACTGACAGCAAGAGGGCAGCAAATATGATTTACAAAGTACTTAATGAGCTGTTTGTAGCAGATCCCTTGCCAAAAATTTTTTAGGATAAGCAACGCAACTGAAGTACTTAAATTTTAAACAAAACGCTGATGGTCTCTTCAGAAGTTCTTCATACATGGGTCACTGCTCATGAATTCCAATTTATTCCAATTTATTTTGAAGGAACCCTGGCAAACAGTCAGGAACACTCTCATGGAATACCCAAGGCTCTTTTCCATTTCCTGTATTTGGCACATCTCACACCTTCCAGAGAATTCTAATTTAAGGATAGGGCACCACCTCAAACTGCTTTATCCAGAGCCAACCATTCAGAGACTAAAATTTGAGTGCCAGAGTTCTGCAACCAACAAGTTATAAGCCAGGAAATCGGAACTAAATAATTCACTCAGGAACAGTGTTAACTTTAGCAAGTGCACAAAACCACCAGAATCCAGAGGGGAACTGTTTGTGACTCGCCATGGCAACAGTGCACCAAGGCCAGCTATCAAAACTCACCCCTACACACTACATGACATACTTTGCAGGAATAAACAAAATACCAACAACCCTCTCCCTAGCCTCTTTTAATTCTAAAACAGATTTCACTACCATGCTATGGAAATAACATGTAGGTTGTTTGTAGTGTTTTGGTATGGGTTTGGAGTTTTTTCTTGTGTGTGGTATGTTTTTTGGTTTGGTTTGGTTTTTTGTGTGTGTGGTTTCTTGTTCTGGTTTTTCATTTGTTTTTGTTTTGTTTTTTATTTTCTCTTTCTGTGCTTATTGGAAACATTGAAGAGCTCTCTGTGTATCCCCTCTATAGATCAGCAATAGGCCAAGCCTGCTCCATCAATGGTAACACCAGCCTTGCGATTAAGGTCAAAGGGCAAGAGAATCAAGCCCTGTAGAGTGAGGTAATATGTTGATAAGCACAATATTTGTTCCACCTTCACCCATTTTAACCTCTCCAAAGGTTTAAATTTATGGGCAACAGCGTCTGCTCCTTTCAAACGGGTTTTGCAAACACATAGCATTAATCTGTCACTTGATTTTCCACTTGAGCTAGTGTACACAATGAGGAAAAAGAAGCAGTAAGGTATGCTGGTAATGACTCCCCCGGATAAATCCATACATATTTTATGTCGGAGTGTGACCCCTACACAGATTAGGCTCTTATTCCCAGAAAAGCTGATTTGCATCTCGTTGGCATCCTTCCAGATGGTGACCAGCAAGTGCACCAGGGAGACTTACGCAACATACCCTCAACATAACAATAGTCTCAGTATGGCTTTTGGATTTATGACCAAATCTTCCCATTAGTATATCGCTGTATTGTAATACAATTGTAAATACAATTATGTGAGATAAAGGCTATCCTTCAGCCAAGACAGCTGTAGAGCACTAGCAGTTTATTCTTACCTGATTCAGCATGTTATTTTATTCATGTATTTTGAAATAGGAAACAAGAAAAATGTCTGTGCCACATCACAGTACATTAAACATCTGCTACACATTTTCTCTGATGAGTCTTCTAGCTCTGAGTCCATACTTATCTTTCAGCTTTACCTTATAAATACTTTTGCTGTAGTCATTTATTACAAGAATATATTTCTATGATATCACATTTCTTTCTAACGTCACGTCATCAAACATGAAAGCAATAAAACAGGACAAAGAATTGCATCCTTTTCTGCATCTATACACAGAAACTATACTTGCTGCAAGCTGTACTTTCAAAATGCACTGTAGTGATTCTAGCTCAAGCATGTCCCAAGTAATGCATCTATTAATGCTCAGTTATGTTTTTTCTGTAGGTAAGTCAAATAAAAAAACTTCTCTGGTTTGCCAGGGAAATAGCTGAGAAATATTTGCCTCTCCTGCCTCTGACCCATCTCTGCTGAGGAGACAGAAGAAAGCAATTCCTGTCTCCCTGTGCTCTCTCAGGTGGGCTCTGTGCTGCCAGGCAGCAGGACCGTGGTTCTGCTCTGCCCTTCCACCATTTCAGCAACTATTCAACACTGTTGCTTCTGCTGTCTCTGCTCTCACACAGCTGCCAGTGCACTCACGCGACAGCCAAGCATTTGGTCCCAAACTTCTGTCAATGCAGATGTTACTTTGTGCTATTTCTTCTCGTATAAATGCGCTTTTCCCTTTTGGCTGATCATCAGTTCCTCAGGTCCTGAGTATCTCTAGTTCCTTTCTTCCCTGCTGGTGCTCACCAATGTATCTGACTCACCTAATAGATGCATGGTGTAATAGTTTCCTCTTTGCAAATATATTGCTTCTCTGAAGCATCCTGTGTAAATACATTTTACCTTAAGATGGCCCCTCTGGGCCACTTCCATGCCAGCCAGTGACTGGCACAGTCAGATTCACACTAGTTCACACTGCAATCATTTCACGTTTTTAGCTCCCTCCTCAACTCCATCAGCTCATCAGAGAGGAGTTTGTTAATTCTCAGATTCCAGGTGTCTCTTTTAACAGAATGACTCTGTGACTTAGCTGCAGTGAAATCCATTATACCTGATCAGCAACATGGGTTCTTCCTGCTCATTTTGTCCAATTTCCTCCATCTGGAAACACACAAATGTTTATCATATTTAGTGAACAAGTATCACAGCCACCAAAGACCCCGTTTCCCTAAGCACCAGGCTCACATTTACTGGTGAGCAACTGAGTCTCATTTTCTCTCTTAGGATTTGGAACTGAGACATTTTTAGCCAGAGCAAAGTTAGGATTTCACGTCATGCAAGAATAAATCCACCTTTGTGTCCTGTTCAGAGCTGCCTGACAAGAGCTGGTCTCTCCCATTTGCTCAAACACATCTCCACATTAGAAGTTTATAACTTTTATAAAAGAATTAATGCAAAGTATAGAAAAAGTATAAAAATATAAGTAGAATTGCTGAAAGCAGAGCACAAAAAATAGTTGCTTCCTCCTGCCCCTGCCTAGTTGCACTAAGCTTGACCGTCACAACACTGGCAAAGCGGGTATTACACTTTGGTAATGTTCTGGAACCTCCTATCCAATGCTCCAGCATCACCTTACACCTCAGAAATGAACTGACAGAGACTGTGAAGAAATTAATGACTTTAAGCCATTCCTCAATAATCAAGCAATTTTTTTTTTTTAAACGCCTTGTCTTAACTAACGAGTCATCTTTTATCAATTATGGAATGTTCTACGTCCTTAATGATCAAACATCTCAATAGTAGCCTATTTGGAGAGTAATTAATATTCAATTAGCTCAAAGCTTTCACATTTGCACATTACTCTTTGCTTTCTAAATCACACAGAAAGGTACCTGAAAGGCTAGGAGTGCTTTGATCCTCGTGAAAAGTAAAAATGTTAGGATTATTACATTTTGAAAACCTTTGGGGCAATCATTTAAGATCACTGATCCTCATATATTTTCTCCCTGGGATTCTGGTTACTTTACTGAGAAATCTGACTTTAAATAGTTTGATTCTATTATGGGTGCAATCACATAAACCAGATTGAGGGTGTACAGCTTACACTATTGCACAGCAAGGAAATACTCTAAAATGACAGATTTTTCAAAGCGAACTTTTAAATACGTTCAGGATTAAAGCACAGCATTGATTTTGCTGCTTGCATGACTGTGGCAGAGGCATTTCCATGCAGAAAAGGGGCGTAAATGATGGCAGGGACTACCTTGATCATTGAGTTGAGCTTTCCCTGCAGTCCTAAACATATGTAGTAGATGTTATATTAAAATTTAACATCAACACCCATTCTGCCCATATATACATAGCAGTTGAAAAATGCTCACAGCCTATAATGTATATCTTTAGTATAAAAGATGAAAAAAAACCAAACCAACCTTCGGACATCACACAGAAATGAAGAGGAAGCATATTTAGCAGCACTGTAGGTCTTGCACTGTCAGGGAGTTACAGTGATGCTGCTGAGCTAAGCCCAGGAAGGGAACTTTACTCCATAAAACAGAAGAGCACAGAAAAATAAAAATCCCAACAGCACCTGCCAATGCAAATAGGGGTGAGACACTGGAGGGAGAAGACAATTCTTTACTCCTTCAAATCTGGCAACTGCAAGCCCGATGTACGGCCAAGCATGGGAAGAAAATAAACAGGATCCTGAAAATTTCCTACAGGAATGACAGTATAGCATGTTCAGACTCCTGTCTTTAGCTCCCAGCAAAGATAAAACAAGGAAGCAACAAATGTAACCACGAAAAAATAACAATGCATGAGGGAGAGACAGATGAAAAAATCCTTCTTCAATCCTTCAGGTAATTAATGGTAATCCTCAACTGATAAGCAATTAAAAACAAAAGAGACCCAGTTCAAGAACTTCTTCTAATCTATTTACAATATTCAAGAACCTCCTGGCCAGTCAAATACTTCGTTCCTTGAATTTGTCAAGATCCATTTTCAAATTCTATGTTCCTTAGCCTTTTGCTGTACTTCAAAATTAATTTCGTAACTTCAGTTCTCCCGGTTACAGATTCAGTACTGGTGCTGAAATAGCAGTGAAAACATTGCATAGATCACAGAATCACAGTTCTTTAATCCTTACTAATGGATTAGTTTAAGAACATTCAATAGCACACAATATTGGAAATCCATAAACTTAATTACTATTGTATTTTAAATTAACAAGATGCATTTCATTACTATCAAGATTTCACACATGGCTTCCAAACTCTAGGTGACAGGACTGTAAATGTTATCTGGAGCGATGCTATAAAAAGGGACCTCAGAAAGTACAAGACGTCACATAGAAAATATGGGTGAGAGAGCTGAACAAAACTCCCTGCCAAGGACTTGTGATTGCCTTTTCCAGACAATAATCCAATCCAAAATAAAACCAAACTTTCCTGTCATCTCTTCTCCACCAAGGCAACTAGACACATCCATCAGCCTGATTTCCTCCCCTGCAGAGAGGTCAGTTTTATCTTAGTTCTTAATCCTTACTGGTTTGCGCCAGATTTATTCTGAGTTGTAATGTTGCTTTTCTCATTTCCTGGCCCTAAACAAACAGAGAATTAGGTTCTCAGTGCAGATCCCATGTCCTCTCTTATTTCTTTACTTCCAAAAATAACTCGTTTTAGTGAGCTTGCTGGAATCATCAGATTCAGCAAGGCTCTGCTTTTATAGACTCTTTAAACAATATAATTGATGATGGCCCATCTGTAGCCAGTCTGAACCAAACCAGAAATATTCACATAATCTTTCTTAAGCTACTGTCTCCACAGTCAGGAACCTAAACTCTTTATATAATCCACACGGCATTTCCTTCAGAGCACCTTCACTGCTTCTTTCAAATGCCGAACAAATACCATCCCATTTTACTATAGTTAGAAGACAAGACTTGCCATGAAGGCAGAATGTAGTCTGAAAAGTCTTTATTCCTCTTGACACAAATTAGAAAGAACTAATTTATTTTTGGTTCCAGCACTGGATTTCTGGCTAGACAATTAGAAGGTATGTTTCCTCACCTGCAAATGGAACAAATCGAAACAACGTACTTCAGTGCCGTTGAGCAGCACATTTCAGAGCTGAACTAACCCAGTAACATGGAAACACAAGGAAACTGGGTGTCCAGAAACATTAAATGGTTAAAAAAATCCACTTTGTATGCAATATAAATATCAAGTGTCTTAGGACAGGACCTTGCTACTAAATCTGAACTCTATATTTCAGCATTAAGAGAGAATTTCAGATTATTATATGCAAGTACCATTGCAAAAGGTACTGCAGAATTTCTCTAGCAATCTTCGAGCTAATACCATGCATACCTTTCACCACTACCTGTTACTCATTCAAGAGAAATCATAAAGGTCTTCTTATGCCAATTCATTTCTTAGCAAGGGACTAGCATGTTACATAGATTGTTACAAACATGTATTGCATTATGCACCTAATACTCATGAATAACATATCTCAAAAATGTAAAGACAATTTGTAAATGAAAGGCATTGCATTTGCTTACTCCATTATATTATACTGAAAATTTCAGATAGTGGATGGTTTGGGGACTTTTTATCTTGCAGGAAAAAGGCTTTAAACTCACAGCAGGTGTTAGTGCTTGTTTTTATTACAATACAGTCAAGGGTTCTGTTTCTCAGTTGATTGTTCTTCCAATCTTACTTCAAATATTCTCCAAAAAACATGCTGCCTCAAACTTTTGTTGTTGGTAACGCAGGTGTCAAGGTCACACATCAATATGCATCAGTTGCACACAGCTCCGTTTCTCTCCCCTCCTGAGACTGGAATTACAAAAGCTCTTCCTGCACATGTAGCACAGCTCTGTATCTTGCAGAGAAGTTTTCAGAGCCTAAATCTTGTTTTAGTTTTAATAACTTTGATAACATTAGCTTTGTTAAATGTGCTAATGGCAGTTGAGCTGACCATGTTTTTCTGTATCAGTTTTTCATGTCAGAACTGTTGGTCTCCATGTAAGCTCCACTTCTCTGTACTAAATCCACCCCCCTGCCTCCATTTCCAAGGCCACACAACCATGTGGTTGGGTACTTGAGACACAAATAGCAGCAGGAGAATCCCAGCGGGCAGGAGCTGGGACTGCAGACAATAAGAGTTAACCATAACTAACAAGAGATTAGTTCTGGAGAAAACCGGGGCGATCCTACAGCTACACTGGAGGAACAGATTCCCTTGAAAGCAAAACACAGCAGGGGAAGATGCCATAGGCAGAAGAAGTAGCTACAAATGTACATAGGAAAGCACGCAGTCTGCAGCTCTTGGATGGTGTATTATTATAGGTGCTTCTCTTAATCCATGGACACTCTCTGGATTTATCTGGCCTCTTCTACTTTAGGTGGAGAAAAGTCTTAATGATACGAAATCCTAGCAGGCTTTCCTTTGAGTGCACTAAGGATTTTCTTGCGACATCACAGACTATGATCTGTGACAGACCTTTTGGGAATCACAAGGATCATAACATTTACTCTTACATAGGATATTGTATGGGGATATAGCAGAAGATTTGGCAAGGAGGTTAGTTAAATGTAAATACGCTCAAGCGACTTGCACTTGTCTGTAGAAAAAAGCGCATACATCACACTAATTGTTTTGCTGACCTTGTGTGCTTGATGAGTGGAACCTCTGTGTTGGATGACATAGGCCTGTGAGAACTCCAGGCACCTTATCACTATGTCTGAGATTCCTGCTTTGTTGTGAGAAAGAGCGGGAGGCTGCGCCTGCCTGAAGCCTTGAAATACAGGCGAGCTCAGCAGGCCCGGTGATCTTCCAGCAGGGCTGAACTGACCAGCGCCTGCGTCCCCGCTGGTGTCACCTCTGCCTGGGAGCTTAGGTGCGACTTCAGAGATCCCCCAGTAGGGAGGTAACTAAAATAAAACTTGCTCTTTGCAATGCATTTGCGGCCTCTGGCTCTTCTTGAGACATGCCTGTGCTTGTACATGCAGATATTATAACATCTTTGCTTGTTCTCTCCCTTCAGTGCCTTAACTCCCTATCCTGTGTAACCTCATCTGGGTGTTCCTGCTCCGGCAGGGGGATTGCACTAGATGATCTTTTGAGGTCCCTTCCAATCCCTAACATTCAGTGATTCTGTGACTCTGTAATAACTTCTGATTCACATTCACAGTTCCGTGACTATTCTGTTTTTGTCTGTTTTCCATTTCCACCAATCTTCTGATTCCCATTCCCATGCTCTTGCCTCTTACCCATCTTTTCTAACTCATCGTTCCTTAACAGTTCATGTACCACTTAGCTGCCCTATTTCTTCTCTTCCAAACTGTTGTTCTAATTTTCCTCCAGCACCTATTTCTAGTGCCATCTGTCTCTGCATAGCTCTGCTTCTGCCCTTCATTTTCAAAAAACCTCTGTCCACTTAAGCTTGCTATTGATAATGTTGGAAACTAATACAGCTTTCCATACTTACTGCAAGAAACAAATACCCTTTTCTCTTCCGACTGCTCTTCCTCTACAAGAAAACTCCTTGTCAAGTATCTTTCAGGGACAGGTATTTTTATAATCTAGGATTTCTGCAATAAACATAAAAAATTAAACCATTGCATTCAAATGTACAACTTCTATTCCTGCTCCAAATCTGCTGAGAACCCTCCTGCGATTCCTGAATATGCTGTTTCCATATAGGCCTGTGCCCAAACTGAGCAAAATAATCTGCCCTTTGCTGGAACTGTACGGAGTCCCAAACAGCCAATATGAATTCTGGGATTTTAACACTTCTTTAGAGACTGAAAGCTTCCTGAATCTTCCTGTTTCTTTACACCTCTGCCCAGATTCCTGAGAGCTTCCTAACATTCTCAGAAAAAAAACCCCAAACCTTCTTTACAATAACATATTCCTATATATTCTGACCACTCTTTCCACTACTCATGATTCATGCAGACACCTCTGCCTTCATCCTGCCTTTCTCCTGCTTTCATTTTTATCTGCAAACTCCTTAATGACTTTTAATTTACCTTCTTTTTTATTCTAAGAGCCTTCAGCTTCCCCTCCAATATCTCCCACTTTACTGTTATTCACAGTTAATCTGTTTTTCCTTCTCTTTTGTACATCATCTTCAACTGTGCAACTGAATGTACGGATCTACAGTCTTTCATCTGTCAAGTGTGATGAACGATAAATATATATTTAAAATATAATTTTAGGAAATATAATTTTCATATATCAAATATATCAACTGTAACCTTAAATGATGTCTTTTTTATGGCTCCGATACAGAAAGGTATGTATCATAAAGACGTTAGTCTCTTAGGAAGGCTTAATGCTGCTGTATCAGGTAACAGCCCATGTTTCATTAAAAGTTCTTCTACAGTCTACAAACTCCTGTTTTGCTTAATTTGTTATGAATTATTCCTGAATAAACAGCCCAAAGACCTGAGGACTTAACAAAGAGAATTTACTTTATACAGGTTCTTCTGAAGTAAACAAGCTAAAGTGTTACTCAGAGCAATATGCTTTGCTTTCCTTTGTCAAAACAATCTCATGTTTTATCTGAAAATGGGGTGTGAAGTAGCCTGTGTCATAGATAAATATCAAGCCCTTTGCTTGAGTAAATCACAAAATTTTACTCTTCAGGACAGCCACCATTCAACTCTCTTGAATTAGAATTATTCTTTTTTTATGTTAATAATTTAGATATTCTTTTTATTAACAGCCTATACTTCAATGCACTTCACCTTAATACTACTGCTTTTAGGTTTTATTTAATTCTCCCCAGCCCCCAAATGATGAAATATGACCAAATTTCTTCTTAGCAATACTGCGTAAAGCACAAAAATTATTTACTGTGCTATCTTCCAGGTAAGCTGATACAATAGACTTAGGACTTGGTAATATGTATCATAATTACCACATATACTATTACTGCCACTTTAAAATTATGTACACCAAATGGAACATATATTAATCTCAAACATGCCAATATAAAAATCTTCGCAAGCAATAGCTCGTGTTTCTGACATTTTACTTCTTTAGGTTCATTCCACATGTATTGTAGCAGAAAGAGAAACTGGAATCTGGCCCAAAGACTTCTCATAAATCCTTCCCTTTATTAGTAGAAACATTGTCGTTCAGAATATAACATATGTTCCTCTAATTATGTTTTTGAACAAAAGTATGAATGACATTTTGGCCATATGTCTAGTTATCCATTTCAGAGTAAGTTCTCTTTTGACACATTTGCATTATATAAAGGTCAGAAACTTTAATTATAAGTTTAGGGTTTCAATACATCTTATATGCGGTAAAACAGAAGCCAAATGCAGAGCCATCCAATGAGTTTAAGCAGTACTCAGCTACTGAAAAGCATTTTAATGAACATTACAACATAACGTATGCTTTTGAAGAATCAATTTTCTAATGGTGGACCTTTATCAGGATATGAACCAACTGGCATTTAGATGTTCATCTCTGCCTCTCTTTGCAATGCCAACATAAATCCTTAAAGCACAGAGAAGTAAAATAGGATGGGAATTAAAAGCAGAACATTTCAGTCTTCCTGAGTGAGAAACAAATTTTGGTAATCTGGTCATCCTCAACAGTGTCTTTGCAAATTATTCCGTGACTGAAGTGAGGTATTGAAAAAGGAGATGCTCCCAGTTCTTCCTATGTTATGTCTGATAATTTTTAGTCAATCAACATTTCAAGAGTGGCAAACAAATATAAAGCTATCCTATGAAAATTGCATATATGGATCATAATAGAAACTTGGATGAGTATTGTTCTAGGACTGCAAATAAATAGGCCATACTAAAAATGAGAATAAAACCAAAATTCAGCATTTCATTAAACCATTTGAGATGCATATAATTTTTTACATGCTTTCCTATTATGTTCTCTGAATACTTAGAGGGAAGAGCATTATCTCTCTTCTTTCTTTTTGTGCTTTGTATTAAGCATGTGTGGAAAGTACTGACTTTCAAGTCCTTAAAAATGAAATTGTCTGTTTGTTTGTGGGTCAGGTAGACACAAGTGCTTCTAGAATTCACACACGATAAAAGCTACCTCATAAAAGTTTAGTTTTTGTCTTACGAGTGCCACTACAAAGGTTAAGAGTACCTCATTCACCAGTCTCCTTCAAGTGTGCTTCTGAATAGCCCTGAAAAACACAGTAAAAGCCAAACACATTTTTAATGCTTTAAAAAAAAAAAATAAATTGACTTCAACACGTACATCAATACTTCTAGAATAAAAGACCACACATATTGTCACTGCTGATTAAACCACTGAGACCCATTTATAACAAGAATTCCCATCCACTAGGAAAAAGAGAAATTCATTTCATACAGTCTGCTAAAAAATAGCTTCTGACTTTTAATGGTGTAGGTTAGACTTGAATGTGATCAATATTGCATTTCATCACCAATAACCTCAATTATTTAGTTTCTTTAATTTTCTGCTACAAGCTAGCCCTTGAATTATCTTCCTCTTTAAAGCAGAATGTCTTTCAATTCCCTTTGAAAGCTCACAAGGCCAGACTTGTTCTGCTGCCAGGATGAGCGAGCGGGGAGGGAAGCAGCAAAGGGCACATGGAGAATATCACAGGCTTTCTGTGAGCAGGAGGTTAGATTCATGCTCTCTGGGTTTTTTTAGACTAAGAGAGCTGGAATGATGGAGGTGTGCTGGCCTGCAGGAGCCAAAACAACTCTCAGTGTTTGAACTTACTTCTCTGAAGCTCTCACACTTTGCTGTCCACGTGTTCCACTTCAGTTCTTACAGCATCCCAGAAGATATGTTAAAGTGGAGCCACCAGCCTCTACCAATGAAGATACCATCATGTATGTTTCTTCTGTTTACTCAGTCTCTATGCTGGAGTAGGAAGGAAAGAACAGAATTCAGCATTCTTCAGTACACAAGGGCCTGACTTCATTCTCTTAATATCATTTATATCCGTGGCTTTCTTCCTTCAGCAATTTTAGAAAAATGTGTTCTGAGCCACGAAAGTAAATGATACTAAGAGTAAGTTAGTGTTTGAGAGGCAGTACTGTGAATCACTGAAGATTAGCAGAACTGCACCAATAAAAATCTCCAGTAACGTTAAAGAAGAAGTGAAATAGTCAATTCATACATTCCAGTTTGGGAAAGTATAAAGATATGAATTTTTATGTCTCTAAACACAAAGTTGAATGACTTGAGCTGTTAGTAGAAAGTTTGCTTGCAGATTAAACCTACCTTAGTCCTAGAAGGGCAAACTAAGTGACCAACTCTCAGTAAAACCAGATCTTAACATGTTGGACTGTGACAAATTAAAAGAAAGGCAAGCTTTTTTCTTTTTTTGTGCTCAGCATAAAATCTTCAAGAAAATTAAAATAAAAGACTTTAAATAATTGTTGTTGTTGTTAAAGTGTTATACCACTCAGTATTTCCTTGAAATAATGACCATTGCTACTCAGGATAGCAAAGTATGTTTTCTTCAGTACTTCAAGTATAAAAGAGACATTTCTCCAGGCAATCATGGAAGATGCTTTCCTGATTTAAGAATGAAAATGGTCTTGTTAGAATTTTTGCCAAGTGGAATATCCAAACAACTATAAAACAGTCATATGAATTAGAAATATCCTTCAGCTCACAACTCATGCTGTATAATCAGAACCATAGGCAAACTCTCTATTCTTGGGCTCAGCTGCATCCAAAACAACATAGTGAGGATTCTTGTATTTCCAAACTTCTTATTGTTTATGGGTAAGGCCAAATTGGTAGATCTGGTTTCAGAATCAGAAATAAACTTGACTTAAGTCCTTTAGAAGTCAATCAGTGATTGGCATTGATTGAAGTCAATCAATGGATAGCCCAGAGGTAACGGATGCTTCTAATGGTTCAAACAGCAGCTCTTTCATGGTGCCTGATTATTTACATAGGGAACAAAATAAAATAAAAAACTAAAAAAAACCCCACACTACTTTATTAACCTTTCTTATTTGCTTTTCCTATCTCCTTACAGAACTTACCCTAAAATTCTGACTCAGCCATTGACTTCAGGGAGTAGGATCAAGTCCTGAAAGGACAAAATCACTCAGTGCATGGGAAGAGAAACATGGATGAATCTGAAATTAAAATTCCTGTAAGATATTTCTGCTTAGTGCAACTGAAGCAATAAAATTCCAGGTTTGAAGCTGAAGTCTCAAGAAATGCAACTACAGTATCAACTACAGTCACTATAATAATGGTAAAGAATCAAAATAATGATATAATTTCAATGCAATTCACAGAACTCATTACAGTCCTGGTAAGTAATTTCCATCACAAAGCCTGCAAACATCGAAGCAAATGAATGACACTCAACCAGTCCGGTGACTGATGTTATATGTAAATTCAGATAACACAAATGAACACATCTGTCAGAGCTTCTCTCACCTACTGGATAAAAAGGGAATATTAAAAACTTCAAGACATCCTGAAAGGTGCAGTCAATTTTATTCCCTGAAGCAATGCTGCCATCTTGTGAGGGAAATGCTTAAACCACAGGTTTAGTTTTCTAAATTTATCCTAAATGACCTGGGGTTTTTGAGACACAGAGGAAAGGAATCAACAGGGATGTGAACTGGGCGTTTGCACACTCTCCACATAAATACATCTTTGTCTAAAAACAAAGTGGCGATGATAAGAAATACTGTCTGAGAATTAAGAATTCTTAAAAGTGAGCTCTATCTTCAGTAGCAAGCAAAACATTCAGCATTGCAGTGGGAAATTCAAAACTAAGTGAACTTGCATTTCAGGTGAAAATGAAAGCAAAGGTACTAGAGCCAGCCCATGCTGAAAGTTGGTGCATTCCACTCCCTTTCTTTTAACTTGCACTATGCAGCTGGTATTGTGTATTGCCACATCGAAAAAATCCAAGCAATTTAAAAAATGGATTTTGCAAGGTCAGATATTTAAGTCAGTTCTCAAAGTTATGTCCATCCATCCTTGACATTAGGGATGAAGGGACAGAGTGCAGTTTAAGGGAACAAAGTATTTTCTTAAGTCATGGACCAAACAGCAGGTCACTGTTTACAGACAGATGTTTTCACTCGTGTTTTCTCACCAGGAAGTCAGGAGTGTGTACTAATACCCTTCCTTCCAATATTCTTTCTCTAATTCTCTGTATTATTTCCCTAATTCTCTATCTTCTAATTCTAAAGCACATACAGAGATTTCAAGACAAGAGCTGTGACCACCTACAGTTGGATTGACTTTAATAGGATGGGCTAAAGAAACGTCAACTGCTATTAAACCTAGAGCACAATTTTCAAACAATGTTTTTACAGCTGAAAATGTTACTTCAGTAAGTGTTACACACCCTCAGCTGGAATCTGGTTTGAAAACAAATAAAGTAGCTTTAATAAGATCAAAATATTCTGACTTCACCTTTGCAAATGGAATACGTCAGTCTTCTTTCTCCATGTTTAAAATGTGTAATGCAGAGAAGAAAATTTTATTATGTTTCCTTTTAGCGAAGTGAAAGTAAGAAGAAAATTTCTAGTATTACAATGACCATATGCCATAGAGTCTGCACAGACACTCAGCTTCCATCTGGGAATACGGAAAGTCTCCTAAAATGAATTTTATTAGCAGGCCTGAAGATTTCCTATGTTACCAGGAAAAAAATAAATCACCTGCTCTTCCTGGTTGCAAAATCCTTGTCTTCCTGCAAACCCCTCAAATCAGAAACAGCTTCCTACTTGTTGGGTTGTAGCTATAGACAGTAACATCTACACTCTCCTAATATGTACATTTGTTATAAGATATTGCAAAGAGTTATTAAAATAATTCCTTGCAGGTGTTACTAAAAGGAACGTGTTACTTTACAGTTGAAATAACAGAGGACTGCTGGTTTCCAGCATTACTGTGTAATGTTAGATTTTATTCTTGCTCTGTCACAGTCTATTACAGCTCTGGGTCTTCATTTATTCCTTTGAAAAAGAGTAGAAAACACCATCTTGCTATGCATGTAACACAACTATTTATACAAATGAAAAATGCTTGGCTATCTCTGAAAGGCACTACAGCCTCAATTACCAGGCATTTTGGCGCATACTAATTGAAAACTAGGTGTAACATATTCATTAGCTTGCATCACCACCCCGGCATGCATCATGTAAGCCAAGAACACCTTTTTCTACTTCCCTGCTCCTGCAGAAGGATGGGCAGAGGATGGAAAATTCTACCCCAGCCTTCCCAAACAAGAGTTTTTCTCTGGGAAACTGTAAACCAGAAAATCTGGCCCTATATAATTAGAAAATGTTATTGTTTGAATTAGCAGCAGGATCTGCTCTTAGTAATTACTTGGAAGTATACCCACTTCTCTGTAAAACACATTGCCTTCTATTCACTACAACAATGCCCCCTAATTTTTTTAACTCAATTTACTTAAGGTGTCTGGAGTCTCTAAACTCTGTATTCAGTTATTTATTCAATCTGAAACCAATGCCTAAACCAAATCATGTTTAAGGAGAGATGAGAATATGCTGTATTTATCCTCCCTCTGTAAAGTTGTCTTGAATTCATGGGTAACAGCCTTTGAATCGGATGCTCTGAATCACTTAATTCCTGTAAATATGAATGCTTCTGGCCTAAGAAAAGAGCAGGTATGAGGAAAGAAGAGGGATAATGTGATAAGCATGAGTGTCATTACCCACATTTGAAAACAAAAAACCACTTGTTACATTTCCAGATACTTGTTACCCAGCTGACCATTTGAGATTTTTTTTCTTCAATGAAGTTAGAGAGCTCTTAAAAAAATGGACTAAGGAGATCTATATATTTCACTTGCAAAGCTGTCTTATGATGTCAGCATTTTCAATGTCCCTTTAAACTCAAGGAGCTTTGGTTTTAATGTGTTTTATCTGTATATCTCACCTCTGAATGTTAGTCTGCCATCATATATTTTTCCTCTCCTCACTTTGCTTTCTTGAACCTATTAAAAAAAAATCAGAAGTATTAGAACTGTGGGACATGTTTGCACAGGTGATATGTTTTATAAAGCATAAGATTTCAGTAACTCTGTACAAATTCACGTAGCTGACCAGACCAATTAGCCTCCTACAGAGAATCCCATCTTTAGAAGTGGTCAGAATCTGCTGAAGCCCTTCAAAGGAAGAGGTAATTGCAGTAGGAACTTAGGAGTAGAGGCTATTAAATGAGGAGGAATTTAAGAAATAAAGTCAAAGCTAATGATCTTATACATAGGATTTGTCTTTTCTGATTTTTTTGCAGAATTTTTGTTTATACAGAAGGACACAATAAAAACCCCACACCTATTACAGTACAGCCCAAACTAAAAATGTCAGTGCCTCATTACCTTTACAGTTAGATCAGTTTTATAACACTCCAGGACATAGCTCCTGCTATGTGTACACTGTGCTTCCTTCAAACAATAAAAAGCCATGAAGCTTATTTAACTGACCAACTAAGAACATCTCGAGTCAGAAAATGCCCAGCGGAGGAGTCGGCTTATAGAGTCCACGTGTCATCGTGCCCCCAGCCTTCCAGCCTTCGATTCAGTGTCAGCCCCAAAACACCCTCCTGAAAGTGCCACTAACAGCTCTTAGACGACCCAAACTCTGCTCCAAAAAGTGCCACAAGTTCAGGTACCAGAACGAGGACTGAGGGGCCTGAGTCCCCTCTGAGCTGATCTGGGCTTCTTCCATGGCTTCCCATGTCAGAACTACTATTTTTTTGGCAAGCAGTGAAAATTCACAACTCTGTTGGAAGTTAAAAGGGGCTGAAATGACGAAGCTACTTCCAGCGTTACAAAATTCTACTTATGTTATTCTTCAAAGCCTTTCTTTCTCTCTCTTTCTTTCTTCCTTTTCTCTTTCTTTCTCCCTTTCTCCCTCTCTTTCCTGAGTGTCTGTTATGGCTGTATGTTCATTGGGGAGATCTACAAAAGCATCTACATGCTGAGTTCTGCCAAATATCCACACACCTGCAGTGAGAAGGAACTATCACCTGTCTCTGAATGCATCAGGAATATTCAGAATTTAACTGCCTGTTTTTTATTCTAACTGGCCTCTTTATTATCAGAAAAATGAAAAATTACTTCCTGAAACTAGAGGAATTCTTACCACAAAACTGTTTGGCAAGACAATGTTTCTAAGCATTGTTCAGTAATTTTAAAATACCCGTAGAATTTAAGATGTAGCTCCTTGCTCATCCTAAACCATGACTAAATATGACGCATCCTATTCCAACGGATTCGCAGAGTATATTTTGAGAATATTGCAGCAAGAATTTTCCATAAATCTATTACATATTGTGTGTGTTGAAACTATTTTTAGCCATTTAAAAGAGTATGGTAAGAAATGCAGAATTCTAAGAAGAATCTTCATGAGAGTTGCTGAAAATAAATTATTTCTTGAATCAAAAGTGAAGTATTCTGAGCTGTTCAGGGTATAATTTGTCCTCCCTCAAAGAATTAAGATAAAATACGAAATATTTCACTTTGTAGGTATAGTTCAGTGTGTTGCAAACACCAAGTAAACAATGACTACTTACCTAAACTGAGGTTTTTAAAGAGGTATTTTCTTACAGATCCCTTGACCATGTCCACAATTATTAATGCTACACACAAACAATATCACATTATTTGCCCAAAATGCGATTTAAGAAAAGCAACATAAAGAAAGTACAAAGGTAAAAAAAACAAACCAAACCAAAACATATTTTTGACCACAAAGCTGCCCAACAACATTGATTACTAGAACAAACGATCTTCACTTTAACTATTCTACATACTTAAAGCTTGGTACTGCATATTAAACTACTTTATCTTTCTTTATTTCTTCTTTGGTTACCATTCCTAGCCGCAGTAAATATTTCCACACAAGAAGTAAATAATTGGAGTATACACAGCAAAACAACCAGAGAGGAGCCATAAAATGTTGAAAGGTTTTACCACAGAAGCAAAGGAAAAAGGAATGTCACACTCCTTTGAATTTTGGGCAATGTAGGATATCACTTGCAGAACTTCTTTATAACAGTTGGGAATCTGCAGATAGCACAACCCACCCACCAGAAGGTCTGTAGAACAAATCAGTGCTGCTGAGGACTTTACATCCACAGACTATACGCATTTGTAGAGACTGCTTGACAAATTGAGCTAAAGAACAGTAAATAGTAATAACTAGGAGACTTACTCCAAAAGCACATTCCTGATCTGAACTAAAACATACATGCACCCTGCATATTTTAGAAATTTGGAAATTGGGGTATAAGAAGAGTTTTTATAATACTCTTGTTTAATCCCTGCATCTGGTTCATTCCCACCACAATTTGGTGGAAACACATAAGTGACTTCATGTTTAAAAGCCCATCTGGATGGTCCTTTGCTTTTAACTGAGATCTCATCCTTCTGGCCATTCCCTTCAAAGTGCTACCAAATTAATTTTAAAGTCTCTATTAAAAAAGAAGGAATAAATAAGCAGTCCTTTGCATAAGTTTGGAGCATCAAGCTATGGAGGAAGAGTTTAACGACTACGTACAAAAACTATTAGAGGAATAGATCCTTAAAGTTATTAAACTTACTACAGGAATATCTAAACATCCAAATTCCAGCACGTTAAGTGCTAACTGAGCAAAGGAAGAATTTCTACTCTGAAAATGTTGCTATATAAGAAACACAAAATACTACCTCTATTTAAGAACTCTATCAAACGTAGATCAAAACCAGCAGGCAGATAAGTTGGCACAGTGGAGGTGAGTAGAAGTGTAGAAATGTTAAGAATGCCCGCACCTTCTCTGCACTTTGATAGTAACATTGCCAAATTTAAAGCTATCTTCTCTTGCCTTCTCTGTTTCCTGCATGTTATCCTTACCTTACCTGTTTAATTAGGAACGCTTCTGCCACCCGTATTTAACCAAATCTGTTTATGCTTAACTTGTTAACGCAAGTCTGACTTTCCCTGTTGTCAATGAACCATGAATCTGTTCAGACAAAAAGAAAATCTAGTTTACTGAAGATAGCAAGATTGTAATAAGAGATCATTGCAGAAGCTGGTATTTTGGCCATGGTGACTCTGCTGTCCCTGGTATTTCATATTCCTTCCACATACAAACATGGCACACAAACCAGCAATAGCTTAGGGAACAAGTTATTTGCCTCAATACCATAAATGGAATAGGCACAGAAAACCTGACTGCGATCACAAACCCAGTGATATGAAACTGCATCCCCCATCACGCCATTCTCTGGATCCCTATGTTGCCTTCCCATCTATTCTTAACACCCGGAAAGCACATAATTTCACTTTCATCAGCAACACTGACTCTGACAGATTTATATAGATAAGAATCTGAAGTTACCAGATTTTACAAATTGAACAAAACACACTTAATACCTTATCTTTTCTTAAACATTTATTTGCATTTTCACAACCAGTAGTAAGTCAGACTAGAAAACACAAGGTCTTCCGACTGTGGAAACTAAAGCACCTTGAGTATTTCAATAAGAATTAGAAAAGAGAGAGTGCAAAGTTAACAGAAGAGCAGATTACCACTGTTTTCTTGGAGCTGTGCTGTAAGTATTCAAGAACATTACAACTGAAGACTAATATATATATATATGGGCAGGGCAGATTGCTCAATGAAGGAGAAGGATCGTGTTTCCCTACATATAAATGAAATACTGAATTTCAAAGTAATATAGAATTCTGTAGAAAACATACAAGTAGCAGTAAACAAGAGCTTTATTTAAATAGCTGCAATGCTTAAATAAAAATCTAGTATGTATTTTAATGAAAAATAAACTAATTTGCCACAAAAATAAAACACTAACAAGACAAGTAAAATACTTTCATAATACCTTTGTTAGTTTTGGATCAGTGTTAAAGTATTTTTTAAAATTGCAAAAACACACAGCATTTCTTTCTCGTACTTTAAACTTCTTTAAATTTGCTAGATCTAAATCAAACAAAGTCTCATTCAGTTCAACTTTCTGCCTCTTTTTCTCTTTTCCCCAAAGGAATCAAAATACTACTAACTACACAGAAACAGAGACTCACCAGATGTTCCTTCAAAATAACAAATGTGTCTAAATATAACCTAAAGAGTGTTATAAAAGAACAACATCAGTGCTTTTCTATAGAAAATAAAACCTTCCCTATTTAGTTGACCTTTCTCTCCAGTTACAAGAATTAACATTAACATTGAAACATTGTCACTGAACTTCAGTTATTCAGCTAAGAACACCTAATTAAACTATTCCCATCTCAGAAATTACAAAAAGGTAAGGTTATATACTTATAACACATCACAACTGGCTGATGATGTAGAACGAAGCACAGAAGTCTCTGGATGTCATTGTGCAGAAGGTAAATCAAGCATTCTTTACCTCTGCTAGAGGTATAATAAGTTCAAGAGAAAAGCATACTTCTTCCCAACCCACTCACTACATCCTGCTATACTGAAATAATAAGTCAGCCTTAACAACCTCCAGTGATCCATGTAAATACATTCCTTTAAGTTTGCTCAGCAGTGAAACAACAAGGATGTTTTAGTCTTATGAAATTTCCAATTTTGTTTTTCCCTGTTTTCTGGCACTGGATTCATGCATGGTGTTCTAGAAAACTCAGTATCTGAATCACCTTTCACGGTAAGGAAACAAGGTTAATTAAGCAGTATCTGAACATAGTTTACCTCATTAAATACCTGTGACTTGTTGAAACGATGATTTTCCCTTTCCCATGCAAACACTATGCCTGCAGGAGGACGTTGAGCGGATCCAAATGTTTACATACGCTTACAAAAAATGTGGAACCATCACCAGTAACTTCTAATGAGGAAAGCACTCCTGCACTATCACCACCTGTTCTAATTCTGCAAGGCAAACTGTTTGAATCACTCTGCGAACCTTTCTCTACTTAATAAAGAGGCTGGAGAAGTGAGAAAGGTCTGTTTGCATTGCACACTTTCTTGTTGAGGAATTTCTCATCTTGCTGTCGTACTGTAATGACAAACCTGACTCTCTCCATCCCAGGTTTCTACACCCAAAGCTCCCTGAAAAACCTGTAAGATACCACTACAGCATAAGTGAAGAGAGGTGGAAGGTGTTTGTTTTGGGAGGTAGGGTAGGGTAAGGGTTTCTACTTCTATGTTTGTCTATTAAAGTTTTGTCTACAGAGCTATACTGGCAAAAACAACTTCTGGATTTAAAAAGCTCTTGTCTATGACCAAAACTACTACCTATTGCTTCAGTTTTTAAAGTCATATGACAAGCTCCCTTATCCCTTAGGCTTCCTCCACTGAATTCAAGGCTGGAGCTTTAAGTTTTCATTTCCAGGGCTGCTCGACTTGATGACAAGAGAGACACTGTGTTCCCAGTACAGCTGTTTATTCCAGTGGCACCGGCTACCAGTAAACAAGGAACAGAGATGTCCTTATGCAGTTCCCTGTTCTGCTCCAACCTCGCTCTGACTCCACCGCCAGAGCAGCTCACGGCAGAATCACAACCCTCCCGGTATCAAGGTGCCTGACACCTGGAGCTGCCTCGGGGATCCAGTGCTACAGTTTGCTCAGCAGCAAAAGGATGTTGTGATAAAGAAAGGAAGCAGAGATGGTTTTGCTTAATATTAGAGTTTTAGTGTATTTAAAATACAGTAAATCTTATCAAAAGCTTTCTTAATTATCATGACTGCAGTGTCAAGAAGTAGCTTTTTTGCTTTTGCCTTCTTTCCTATCAAGGCCCATGGAGAAGTGTTTGGGTTCTTCCCAGAATCTCTTTGGATACCGAAACAAACAAGCAGCTGGACTGTACCATGCTTGTCCTTTTAAAGATATTTGTTCCTTTTATGACTAGTGTCACAGTTACCTGAGCATGCCCCCCATGCATCTAGGTTTTCTTTTATTTTATAGAAGTTAGACTTAATTTTTCTATTCTTCTTCCTTTGTCTCCCATTCTTTTCCAAACCTTTTGGATTTCCCTTTCACTCTACCATATCTTTTTCTAAAGGGTTCTCTATCATCAAGCTAAGCTTCAAATTTACGTAAAATAAGTATGTTTAGTTTCTTCTTCGGGGTTTAAATGGGAGAGCTTAGAAAAAAGTCTTGAAATTTATGTCAAAAATCTAGTATATACAATAACTTGCAAAATTCTGAGTGTCATGAATTACATCATGCATGGTAAAGTCTGATGTTCACACACAGCTATGTTATGCTGTTCCCACACCTGAAATTTCCGTATTCTTTTCGGGTGCCTTCTGATGATACAATGTTCACTAGGCACAAGGAAACATTGTTAACATGATGTTAGAGCATACTATTAAAATAAAAACAGTCTCTCTGCATACCCAGAGAGATGTTAATCTACTCACATCCAGCTTCTTAGGATAGTGATAGAGGAAGGTCTAATCATGCTTTCAAGAAAATCTTTTGTTGTTTATTTTTCTCTAAACAAGATTAAGACGTTATAAATTCAAAGAAACAAAAGGACATCATGCTGTAGTTAACATTTCACAACAGTATTCTAACATTGAGCTTCTTTTAATGTATAGATACATCTATCTTAGAGTAGAAAAGATTGCCTGAGTTACTATCAGTTGTAAAACAGATTCCTTCTCTGGGTTCAAAATAGCAGAACTCACGCATACTCTAGTTATCTCAGGATTGGCACACTTGTTACAAACCTCTAAGTTTAGATACTTCAGCTATGGCAGAATATGTTTGCTAAGCAGTATTAGCTAATGTTAATAAATAGAAAGTAGCATAGAATAAGTAAAAGCACTACCCCTTAAAAATGTAAGAAAATACAATATAGCTGTTTAAATGTTAAGTGGATAGTTCAAAACCACGAATCTCAGCTATTCCCAAGATTTAAGGCTGCAGCAACACTCAGATATGTTAAACATCTTACGTATTTAATGACAACCGTTACAGACTCCTGAAATGCACACAAGCAAATAGTCATGGGAACAACAGGACCAAACAACACAACCAGGTATTTGAAATCATACTTCTCACTTCTCAAGTCTTTATAGAGATGAAGTGAGTACAGTATAAGAAACACTGGCTTGTTTTTTCACTTCCTATCTAGCTCTTCAGTTCTGCCCGTGAATGTCCCACAGGTATTAAGGTTTTAATAAAATTTCTTCAGACTGCATGTTAGTACCAGGCTAACTCTGTGGTTGAAACAACATCTTACTTAAGCACTGTTTTACAACATAACATTGCCTAGAAAAAGGCCATTAAGCAATGCAAGCGCTTTGAGTGGCATCATTCTCAGCCGTGATGGATTTGAAATAGCCAGTGCAGCACAAGTAACTAGTAATTACTCTGAAATTTCCCAAAATACTCACTTCCATTGGAGATTAATAAAAAATAGCCTGTCCACTTTAATTCTTATGGCTTGCACTTTTTCCCCTTTCCCCGAATTATAAAAAAAAAAAAGCTATTTACCTCATCCTAAGGCAAAACCATGTGTAAGCAGTCAAAGAACCAGAATACAACAACCAGTGAAGCTTTGAGAATTGTTCCCTATGCCATGAATTTCTTATTCTCAAAAATAAAATATTGAAAATACCTTTTCATGAACATTATTTTATTCATTTCAACATAGGAATTCTTTCTTTGATTAACTGTTTACTAAAAGTTGCCCTTTTGATTTCAAAAAAGCTACCATAAAATTGCTATTACTGCTGAGGAATGTACAAAAAGACTCTAAATATCTAGTTTGGCTGTAAAGAAATGTGGCAATCAAAAAGGATAATAGTCCTTGTATGTGACTGCAGGCAATAACTACCACTCCAAAGCTGCCAAGAACACAAACGATTTTATGAGATAGTTATAGCTTCATTAACCTCTTCATGCCTGAAACATGCATACCACATTAGTGCCACTCCGAATAAATTCAAAGACATGAAAACAAATAACATGGAAATACAAAAAGCAGATAAACAAAAGACAGGCCACTACTGTTACAGCCTGTCTTAAAAAATGCCTGCAATCAGCAAGAACAGGAAAGGAGTAGCAATAAAATAGGGAAGCCCAGACTGAAGGATAGTCAGGGTATCAGCAAAAATTTTGCAGTTGGAAAAGTATGTTATAATCAGTCTACTTTTTCTAGAATTCAGTGTTCAGAACAGACAAAACAAATTCTAAAAGACAAATATGACTGACTTGATTATATTTGTTTAGAACTTCTTGAGCAATTTTGATTATAACCCTCTGATGATTTGAGACTTGCACTTTTCCACTCAGGAACCCTCCTAGACTTAAAAAAGAATCTGCAATACAACCCAGATCTTGGATGCAGAATAGGATGGGGGCTTTATTGTATATGCAAGTTCTCCTGTATGTAGAAGAAAAACTGGAACATCAAAAACTCAACGGATGCTTTTGGCTCACTCTTATCCTGGTAGATAGCATTGCCATTACCAGCTCTGCAATTTTGTTTCCACTAAGTATTTCCATTACTGGGGGTATCAAATGTACAGTTCTATATGCTTGTTAGTATTTAAAATTGTTTTGGGCTGCCTAATTTAAACCTTTTGTTACCAAGAGGAACACAAACCCAGCATATATGCAAAGGCACAGTCCATGAAAGGCACACATTTCCAGGGCAAGGAAGGCCATAGATTAACTCCATATGTAAAACACTCTGGTAAATACCGCAGTACCCAGCCTGTTATTATATCTATGAGCCTGGCACTGAGACCCTCCTAAGTCATGCACCCCTGCATTCCATGGACGCACCCTACATCGCTAACCAGCCAAACAAAAAACCCCAATGAGCCCTGCTCCTTTAACATGGCCATATAAAAGAACCCTCTGCTGAAGAGGTAAGACTCACAAATGGATTTGGATCCAATCCAAACGATCTGGAATTTGTCTCTACCTATCTGGGCATCTCTGGTAGACATGCTAACATCTAGCAGGCCCAATTAACAAGCCTGGCTTAAATCACAGGTGGCAGGCAAACAGGTATGCACCTAACTTACAACACCTGGCACAATTAATTGCAAAGAAATAACAGTATAAAGATAAACTTATTTCCCATGTTAAAAGCAAATAAGAGATTCAAATTTAGTATAAATGTGCATACATTTCAAAGTTCTGCAGGCAAGCCTTCCAATCAAAGTGTTGAGGAGACACACCTGCCCTCCAGAGGCATCTTCGCACAAAGGCAATCATGACAAACACGGATAGTAGTGACAAACTTTTTTAGTTCTTTTTCCCACGTTAATTCAGTCCAACCAACAGATGAATGCCAAACACTTCAAATTCAAAAAACATTTAAAATGAAGATGCCTGTGAACAAAATGATTGTTTTCAGAAACTACAATCTTTCCTAAGACTCTCACTCCCTAGTGCTTTGCCACCCAGAAGACAAATGACCAGTTCCACGGAATTACGTCTTCAACGTAGACCCCGCACTCTGACAGGCTACTTCCAGTCAGGTCTGAATACAAAACACAACAGTCAAGAGCCAGTAACATTTCCTCATGCATGACCCAAGCAACACAGAAAACAACTTGCTGGGAGATTTCAAAGGCATTTTACCAACATCAGGAAACCCTGTACACAAGTCCCTGCCCAGCCTGACTCATGCTGTGTCCACACTGACATTCCCCGTGTTCACCCTGTGACAACATTCCCCCTGCCAGAGTTCCAGTGCTGGCAGCTGCTCTGGACTGGCAGCTGACATTTTAAATGCTATGTAAGACCTCTGGCAGCTCCTTTTGCTGCTGCCAAAGGTAAAGCTACATTAACTCATGCAAGAAAGTGCTCAGCAATCCCCATGGCAGACTAGCCCTTAAAGCCCCCAAAAAGCTGCAGATGTTCAAGGGACAGTCTTTCAAAACGAGGACAAGGCTGAGCTTAGAGAACCACAGAGCCAGCAGCAGGTTTTACATGAGGCCTCCCAGCAGCTATGCACACACTACCTGAAAGCTACTTCAGAGATGTCTCACTGTAGGACATTGAGCCCCTGCCACTGTGGGGACACAACGTATGCTGTGCCATGCAGACTGCACAGCAGGAAGCTGCAGGGCTGCAGACACACGGCCCTCCTGTGATGGGCAGGAGGGAGCCCTGGCAAAAGGAATGACCACAGATGGAGAACAACACCCCTCCCCACAACGATCCCCAAACAGTTATAAAATAACCCAACCCACCCCAATACTCAAAATACAAAGTTTCCACCATCATCAGTGGAAGAAAATTATTCGTGAGCGCACAAAGCAAAGCAGAAAGTGATGTCAAGCACTGTCAGTAAGCAGCATTCACAGAGAAACTGGAGGAGAGGCAGCAGCCCCCTCCTGCTTTCCACCCCTACCCCAGCTGGCAGGTCTCTGCTCCAGGGCAGAGCAGAGAAGCCAAGGGCAGAACACACAAGGCAGCCCAGGGCACAGACCCTGCTGCAGGTCCTGCCCTTGCACCCAAAGGCAGGAAGACAGCACGTTCAAAAGACACCAACTGTTGTGCCCTCTCTGCTCAGTGAGGGGATGGGGTGAGGCCCAGGCAGCTGCAAGCTACTGCTTCACACTGATGATCATGACACCTTACAAAGAAAAGGTGACGAAAACATGTTGCATCGAAGGCCACCTAGGAATTTAATCCGGGATGAAGGAATGTTCCCTATGTGCTGGGGCTTGCTGAGGATAGGAAACCACTTCCTGTTCACCCAAAGAACTGTAGACAGTATAATTAGCACCTCCTCATAATGTTAAACGTCACCAGATTTAATCTGAAAGGTCACTGGGAACCTCTAATGCAAATCTGAACTATTTAATGCCCCTGGACCAAAAGGCAGTTATAAATACTTCAGGTGTCCATCGTGAGAGCAGCCCCATGTGAAGCTAAGCTACTCTGTTATTTTTGCACATGATGTAGTCCTACTCAGTGCTGCCTTTGCACTCTTCTGGTGACTCTCCAAGAGCAATATGCAATAAATGTTAATTCAATGTTTTAAAATATACCGGCTATGTCACCATGAGCTTTTTTTGAACCTCTGAAATAACTGAGCCATTTTGGTGACTGACTTTACCATCATGGTATGCATTGAAGGCAACTCTCGTTTCTCCTTGCTTTCCCATAAGTAATCCTTTGCTGTGTTACTAAGCTTAGAGATACCTCCCTCCACCACCACCAACCCCCAGCCTTAGAGAAGAGGGTTAGATAACATATTAGCCCATATTCCAGAAAGTATGTAGGCAGGACACCCTACTAGTCTGCACACTTAAAATACAGCAGATTTCCAAGCTACTGCATGCATTTTAGTCAGATGAGTTATGGTTTGGCCATGAGCCTAAGCCAGGAAACTCCATGTGAGATTTGCTTGGATCTCTCAAACTCTACGTGGTACCAGTCCACATGTTTCCAAACTCACACAACATAAAGTGGAATTCGGTCTTCTAGTGCATGTGTTTCACTCCCAATGACACCAGAAGCATTTCCACAAGTACATCAGCAAACACACTGATACTCTGTTTTGTTTAGACTAATGCTAAAAACTGCTCTGTAGTTTTAAGTACACAATGTGAAAAATCTTAAATCAAGCTGATAAAATAATTCAATGTTAATAAAGGTAGCCATGGTCCTGCAAAACTCCCTGCGGGATTTCTACTTCTCTTTACAACTGTAATTTCAGCTCCAAACGCCTTTGGGAATTCATACATAAGACTAATGTTATCATGGAAAAGAAAACTAAACTTCCTAAGCTAGTATCTGAACACTCAGTGTCTTGAAGCTAAAGTAAAAAGATAATATTGAACAAAAATGTGAATTAATCTTGGCTGCTTATTTTAATTAATTAAAATAATCCCCTACTGGTTTGATTAAAAAGGTCTTGGCACGAATTACCATGTCCGAGGACAGAAAAGCACTTGCATGCTCATGAAGATTATAGCAGAAAACACTATTTAAGAACAGCAGAATACAATGTTTAGCACTGAACGTAAAACTGAGTTTTTTCTTAATCTCATGAAGTTTAACTTCAGAGGGCTGCTTACCCACCTATTACACCTGCAAGACTGTTTACTACAATGGTCCTGGTAAAGTGAAAGAATATTTTTCCCATACTAAATCTCCCATTTAAAACTTTAGCTTCCCACAGCATTCTCAACTCTTCAAAACTGTTTTTTTTTTATTTCCTAAAATTCTGCATATGCTTCTTTAGACATGGAAGACTATACTCTCTTTTTTTGAAGATACAGACTATAGAAAATTATTTAATGATCCTTTGTCTTTAAATTAATGCCTTGATTCCAGTGTTCAATGCATTCAATAAACAGTCTAAAAAGCTGAAATTTAAAAGCTGCCTTCTAATAACAGTTACAGAAGAATTAAAAATAATCAGTGTTTCCTTTTTAAAAATCTTAATTTGTTCTTTAGCCTTTTATTGTCCTGCTTCATACTGTCCTGGTTTTGGCTGGGATAGAGTTAACTTTTTCTAGTAGCTGTGTTTTGGATTTAGTATAAGAAGAATGTTGATAATATACTGATGGTTTTGTTGTTTTGGGCAGCCAAGGACTTTTTGGCTTCCCATGTTCTACCAGGTACAGAAACAGCTGGGAGAGAGCAAAGCCAGGACAGCTGACCCCAGGGGCATTCCTTACCGTGGGACACCACGCACAGCAGGTAAACTGGAGTGGGTCTGGGGTGCAAATACCACTGCTTGGAATGAACACGTTACTGGTGTCATAAGCGGTGAGGAATTGCATTGTGCAGCACTTGTTTTGTATATTCTATCATTATCGTTCTTTACTCTTCCTTTGCTGTCCTTTTAAACTGTTCTTATCTCAACCCACAAGGTGGTTGTGTGGTTTTTTTGGTTTGGTTTGGTTTCTGATTTTTTTCCCTTTCTGATTCTCTCCCCCATTCCACTTGGCGGGGGAGTGAGCGAGCAAGCAGCTGGATGGTCCCAGTGGCTGGCTGGAGTTGAACCATGACACATATTCAAGGAGCTAAGATCAAAGAAATGGAAATCTAGCAAAAAGCACATTTGAAGATGCAGAATACTATAATTTTGCCTTCTTTACCTTGTACTAATTCTACTTTATTCACTCTAATAATTCTCCCCTGTTCTCGCATCACCCTACTGTCACTCCATCCATATAAGGACCAAATTTACTAATTTTTTTTTTTTAGTTTTTCCTTGTTGAATGGACAGGATGGTGCAGTCAGCAGGCTGCAGATTTACAGATAAATGCTTCAAAACTTCCTGTGCAATTCTAGAAAAGCTACTTGAGGCTCAAACAGCAAAGTAACCAGCACTGCAATGAACTGTTGGATTGTGATATCCTGAACTTTCACACTTGCCAAAGACTGAAAAGGGGAGAGACCTTCAACTGGTTTTCTTTAAAGTGCTGACAGTGCGGAAGAGCTCTAAAAGAGCACCACATCAGCATTGGCTACGTTTCTACTGCTGGCAAATATAGAATGGCTGTGTCATTTTGATAATTCATCAGCAACCTGCCAAGGTTGCAAACTTCAGGTTTGGGTTGTTTGGTTTGGTTTGAGGGGGTGTGGTGGGTTTTTCCCGATTTTTTCTTTAAACAGAACAGTACAGAAGAAAATGAGAAGTGCAATGGTGGCTCTACAAATAAGGCCACCAACCTCTGAAACAGACCATGGATCTCCCACCAACACTCTATTTGAAAAATCAAAACGAATTGTTTCAGAGAAGACATCCCAAATCAATGCTATTCATCTACACGGTCCTCTTTACATAGGTTTTCTATTTCAAACAGGTAAACTTGGGAAAGACAACGCCAGTTTGTATTCTGACATTTACCTGTTTTCTTAAAATTTTGTACTCCTAGAGTTCTTAGCATATGGCTGCACATATGAAAGAGCTAGATAGCAGCACTCCCTCCCTTTAGTTTTTATCATTTTTTTCATGATTTGTCAGATCGTGGATACAGATGTTTGGACAGGAGGGAGTGAATTTTTACAGAGAAGTGATTAAAGCATAAACTTCAAAAGAGGCTGCAGAGGGGGGAAGGTATCCTGTTCCCACTGACTAATTTAAAAGTTCAAAATATCTTATAATGAAGGCCTGCTAATTACTCCAGCATACTGATGTTGCATAACTAGATTTCCATTAATACAATGCATACATTACTGTGATAAGTACCACATTGACTAAAACTAGCCAAGTGTCAGTGACTGAAAAATGACACTCTTCAGCGCTTGTGACTCACTAATGCATCTTTGAAAAATAGTTTGACAATCGGTCTAATAAATTTACCTGTAACTGCAAATCCAGCATCATTTTTAGTCTGAGATACCTATTTTTCTTCTTTACACTAATAATGAGTTAAACCTGTGGTATGTTAAATCAGTCTTTATATAAGGCTAAGATTCCATTCATAAAACTCACATTCTGAATTCTCACTTTAAGAAGTCTCACATAAAGAAATTAAATGTTCTAGGGTCCACAAATTACAAAAGCTCCTGGAGATTTTATTATTAACTAGAGATTATTACTCCATTGAATATGTTTCATGAACACACTCTATAGTAATGTTTGCACAGCTTTAAAGTTTGGCAGGTGGATCTAACAGATTATTTCTTTAAGAAACAAACTCCAGATTCTTATCTAGTAGGCACATATCTGTGGCAGCTACCTCTTTATCCCAACAGAATAATATATTTTAATTAAACTCACTGAGTCCCATAGCTTTGCCCTTTGTTAAGCACAAATGCCAGCAAAAAACCTCATTCAAAACATAACACTTTAGAAAGTCAAAAGAATTTTCAAAAGTAACATCTCTGAAAGCTTCTCATTCCTGAATTCTGCATTCCTTACAAAACAGAGGAAGAATCCCCCAAGTTCCAGAGGTTTTGGTGTGTAACCCCCCACAAAAAATAACACCAGACCCATTATTCACATACCACCGTTGGGAGCCTTCCAGCCAGTGCTTTGATGACTGTGTTACCTATTGCAAGCTTATGTCTCTCCTCTGGCTCTTCAACTCAAGTACTTGCTCACTTATCTCATGGATCTTTGGACACCACTGCACAGTAGAAGATCACCAGGCAGCTATGCTTCTTCAGGTATCTACAAATGTTAATACCATTTTCCATTTCTTCTGCAGTTATACCGTTTCTCAAACCCAGATGTTTACAAAAGGCCCCCGTAAAAACCCCAACTAAATCACAAACCTTTTAATCAACACAGCTGATAAGCATTTATAAAAAACCCTCTTTTCTAAAAGACATGAGTTCATTAATTCCACACTGTCCATCCTATTAAAAAAAAACCCAGCTATTTTACATACTTTTGCCTCTTGTAGAGGGGTAGCTCTACACAGCCCTATGCTTAACGTAAAGTATCATTAAAAGCAAGGGACTCCCAGGTTCCTGCCTTGGTGCCTGATTTCATCATATTACAGCTCAAATGTCTAAGGTGAGGGGCTTTCAGCTGCAGCATATTTTAAAACTAGAGAGCAAGAGCTCCTGTCTCAAAGAACCTCCTGACCTTTACTACATAAATAACTTGATCCTATTAAGTTATGTAACGAAAAACAGGTCAGAAATACACTTAAAAACTGCTTTGAGTAAGTTTTCAATGACAGGATTTTTGTGCTTATTTCACAGAGCAGAACTGAAAAGAAAAAAAAAGGAACGTGGCACCTACCATAGCACACTTGAAAGATGAAAATAAAACTACTGATGTTCTTACTCACAGAAATGACCACTTTGAAGCCTTTTCTAAAGTGTTTAAATACTATACTAATATAAATACTAATAACATATCGTAACTCCATAACATGCTACTTATGTCACCTTTGAGAAAGCAGGGTGATGGAGAGGAACCAGAGAAATTACATACTTTAAACATGAAAAGGGAGGTAATTTTATTTCACTAAATATTCGCAATAGATTTTCAATAACCTTCGGTACAATAGGTTTCAAAAACTACCTCAAAACACAAAGTTTCTTAGACACAAAACCAAAAAGTATCCTCAATTCTGCATTTTTCCACAAGAGGACACTAAAATAATGACAAAACTAGTTGCACAAAAATGTACATCTGCCATGTACCATTCTTCTTCATTAGCTAAGTGGAACATTTTTCACTTAAAAACTATTTTGCAGTGAGGTAGACATTAATGTATAATTAGTTGTCTACCAATGTGCATTTTAGTCGTTCTAGAGATAAGTATTTGGCTTTTGGCATGCCTCGGATAGCATGAAAAACAGATACATTTAAGCTTGTTGTAGACAAAAATAAAAAATTAAGTCATGTCACGGAAACACCCTCAAATTTCATTTGAAAAGTTACTATTAAGCCTAAATTTAGAGAGAACAAGTACATGCTTAACTTTACAGCATGACTTCAAAGAACAGCTCCTGGGCACCAAGAGAAGGACCCATATGTTAGTGGGACCATCTTGTGCTTACTATTCCACTCCTGCTGGTCTCCTAACTCCACAGCCAAGCACCAGCAAGTGTGTATCCAGATGAGAGAGGAAAAGAGTGAAACCAACTGGAACTGCAGCCTGCAGTCCCTGTGCCCCTCGGCTGGGGCAGGGGCCCCTCATAGGCAGCAGAGCAGGGATGCTGTGCAAGGGGAAGCCATGCAAAAGGCCTTTGTGGTGTGGGGAGCTCGCTGGCTCCTACACCTGCCATGACCCCAGGACAGAGGCCCAGTGCACAAGCACAGGCTGCCAGCCCTGGTCTTACAGGCGGCTGAAGGCCCCGACGCCCATAGGAAGCCCTCATCAGCTTTCTCCTGCACAGAAGCACAGAGTGGTTGGGGTTGGAAGGGACCTCTGGGGATCATCTAGTCCAACCCACCTGCCAAAGCGGGTTCACCAGAGCAGATCACACAGGAATGTGTCCAGGCGGGTCCTGAATGTCTCCAGAGGAGACTCCACAACCTCTCTGGGCAGTCTGTTCCAGGTCTCTGGCACCCTTAAAGTAAAGAAGTTTCTCCTCATATTCAGATGGAACCTCCCGTGCTTCAGTCTGTGCCTGTTGCCCCTCATCCTACTTTAGTGCAGCACTGAAAGGAGCCTGGTCCCATCCTCTTGACACCCACTCTTGAAATATTTATAAACATCGATGGGATCCCCTCTCAGGCTTTACTTCTCCAGGCTGAACAGACTCAGCTCTCTCAGTATCTCTTAATAAGAAAGGTGCTCTAGGCCCCTAATCATCTTCATAGCCCACCGCTGGACTTCCTCCAGGCTTGCACCTGCAAACCATGACCTCCAGACATGCCACCTCCTCACTTGATTAGCGAAACTCAACTTTAATCGCCTGCTGTAAGCCTGAGGGCTCCACAACAGAGGCGTGAGGAGACCAGTAGCGGCGGCAGAGCCCCCTGCCCTGCCGCTCTCCTCACGGACAGCGCTTCCCGCCGCTGCTCTCCGGGGCAGGGAACGTGACGGGGGTGAGTGGCAGCAGCCAAGCGCCATTTACAGCCCTCCAGGGCGCGGCAGCGGGCGGGACGGCTCTACCCTGGTCAGCGCGCTGCGTCGCCTACACGGCTTCTCGTCCTTTGTCGAACACTGTGCGCCTCAGCCGGGCACGGCCGGCGCTGGGCGAGGGCGCGCACTGATGGCTGCCGCGGCGAAGGCGAGGGCGCCGGCGGGACGCGCCCCGCGGCGGCAGGGCCGGGTCGGCTCTCGCGAGAGCTGCGCCGGCGGCCATTTTCCCCATTGATTGGCGGAGGAGGCGGGCGCTCAGGCGCTGACCTCGCCGGCTGGGGCGGCGGCGGAGGATGAGCCGCTGGCGTCCCCCCGCCTCCCGCTGGTGACGACGACGCTGCTGCTCAGCTCAGCTCAGCTTGCTGCGGGCTGAGCGCCGCGCCACCGGCCATGGTGCCCAGCGAGGAGAACCAGCTCGTCCCCAAAGAGGTGAGTCGGAGCGGGGTCGCCTCAGGCTGGGCGCTGCAGCGGGAGGTGGGGACGGCAACCGCCCCTGCGGCGTGCGGGAGGCCCGGGGTGCCGGAGCCGGCCGAGGCGGGGGGGGGGGCGCGGAGGAGGCCCAGCCTGGCCTGGCTCGGCTTCGCCGTCTCCCTGCGAGGCCCGGCGCGAGGGAGGGCCCGTCTTTGTGAGGGGGCCGTGTAGCCCTTGGCCCGCGGGGGGCTGGGCCGGGGGAGAATGGTACGCGAAGGGGAGGGGGAGGCTGTTTCGTGTGGGCTGGCTCGGGGGGGGAGGAGGAGGCTGAGGCCGGGGCCGAGCCGGGGCTGCGCAAGGCCTCGGGGGCGGCCGGAGAGCTGCACCTGTCTGTGCTGCGGCATGCGGGAGGCCGGCCTGCGTGGCGGCGGGGCCGGGGCCGGGCCGGGGCCGGGCCGGCGGCGCCTGCGGTCGGCCGCGGGCCGGGCCGCTCCCAGTGTCACAGGGTTCGTGCGGAGCCCCCCGGGCGGGCAGCCCGCCGGCGGGCGTGGGCGGGCCCTGGGCTGAGGGAGCAGAGCGGAGAGCCGGCCCCGGCGGTGAGGCGGGTCTCTGGGTGCCTGCCGGCGTTCTCCGTCGAGGGAAAGGGACCGGCGTGTTCACTGAAAGCCGGGGGGGCCGCTGCCGAGTTTGTGGGGCCGCTCCGTGCCTGCCCAGCGCCGGGACGGAGCGCTGCACGAAACGGGCGGTTGTGCCTGCGGCGGGTGCCGGAGGAAACGCGGCCCGGCTCAGCAGCGGGGTGATGGGGTTTCCTCTATTGTGGGCCCCTTGTCTCTGCTGCGGGAGGAAGGAGAAGGCTTGTTTCTGGCCATAGGCTAAAGATAAGGGCCCGCGGGAAGGAGGAAGGCCAAGGCTCTGTCCTGCAGCGATAGGCGAATGACACGTGTCAAGTAAGAGTGAGACTGTTCAGGAAGGAGGCTCCTGGAGTGATGCTGCGGAACGTTTGGAAACAGTTTTTTTGTAGAGCGGTGTTAGCAGACATTTCATTTCATGAGCAGGTACACTTATGTATTTAGCCAACTTTTTTAACAGTTTTACTGTTCTGATAAATTACTTAAACTCGTCCTGTTATTTTTCATCAAAGTCAGTGGTTTGTTACATCTGCCTGTTCCATCGTATATTCTTATGGGAGGCTTTATGGGGCAAGGGCTTCAATTTTATAGAGTTGAGCAAAATTAGGTGCTGATCCTTAAATGGTATTATTGAGCAGAACTGTGAAACAAATACCAATACTTGATTTTAGAAGCAAACTTTTGTGCATACAGTTGTACAGGCAAGTACAGGATATATGTAGGACAAAGGTAACTTTACCTCTTGTTTGCTTTCTTAAAATCCTAATCTTTAAAGGACTATGTTAAGTCTTTCTACAGGAAAGAGTGATCTCCAGAAAGTTCAAACAAGGGATGTAGTAGCTAGTATGCTTAAATATTTGCTTAAAAAAAACCAACCCCAAAATATAAGACCAGGGATAGAAGACAGTAGCTAGTACAATTAAAGATTTCATTTTGAAAACAAACAAACATAGAGATAAAGGAGACTGTCAAGAGAAACCTTGTGGCATTAGTTGTAGTTAACTGGAACAGACAAGGTGATTAATAAAAGCAGCTAGCTGAGGCTGTTTTTTTAGTTATATGTATTAATAGTATCCCTGTTGGCTTTCAAATTGTATTCAGAATAAACATATGATTCAGATGTGTATTTTTAACTGACTCATTGGACTAGGATTTTGAATGCACTTTTATCTGTAGGGAGGGGAAGTATGGGTAAAGGAAGATGAATACATGTTATTATAGATATGAATATCTTAAACACACAGTGTGAAATCTATAAACTTTGTACATTGATAATGCTAGTGTGAATTGCTTTTTCTCAGCAAGTTTTCTCAAGTTCTTTATTATGCACCTGTGCATTTTGTAAGTAAATGAAGCTGAATAGAAGCAAAATGAAATTAAGGAGGAAAAGAGATTCACTGTTTGTTAAGCCCATCTGTTTATATATATTTTTATATATATATATATATCTATTATATATATATATATGTTTTAATAAAATATTATCTTCAACTTTTCCAATTTTTTTTCAGTATACTTTCATTTTTATTTTAGTGATAGGGAGTGTAATAAATGTTATGCTACAGCATTCACATTAAGTCCTTCTGAAATTCATTAATAGTCTGATTGCGGAGAACACTGTGAGTTATGGGCAAACAGAATTCTCCATGTCTCTGAGCTCTCAACAGCCTTATCCTAAATATTCCTATTATGCCATTATCAGCATCTGGAGGCAAAGTAGATCATTTGGAGTTTCAGTTCTGCCCTTTAGGGATGGATAAAGGATTACAGTTCATGTTTTCTGTTCCTTCCCAATGGGCTGAGTGGTACCGCTTGTATAACTCACTGTCTTGTGCTGTTTCAAAGATTAAACTGGGATGTGAACCAATGTCTGCTAAAGATGAGTACACAACCATATTTTTTGTTTGCATTTCAGTGTAAAAGAGCAAAAAGAAATGCAATGTTGTTTGCTTGGGCTGGTCTGGGGAATGACTAATCATCTAAAGGAGTGGATAGGAAAAGGACTTTGGTTTTTGTCTACAAGCTTATTTGATGCCATGATAGATGTGGTAGTAGGAGGTATCTATAGCATGAACAGCCTCTGTATTTTAAGAATATAAAGATAGATATTAAGTTATTTTTAAGTCTTGAGTTTGTGTTTGTATGTTTATGTATCAGTGTATCCTAACAGCTCAGATTGTCATTTTAAAAGTATAGTGCATGGATTTTCTCATTAGTTTTTGTAAAGAGTAATAGCATGTTTTCATGGATACAAAATACTAGTAGTTTCACAGCTGCACTTCGGATGTCTTTTATTTCACTCTTCCTAAAATTTTTCTTTTGGACATTGCATAGGTTCAGCTGCATCTCTGAAGTGCAGGTGGTCAGGGACTTGTTATTTTCTCCTGCTCATAACTTTGGCATAAAGTTCTCTTTCATTTGGAACAGATGTATGAAAGCAGTTTCTGGTAACCCAATGTTGGGATTTCTTTTTATATATATATTTTTTTATATTTATTTTTGCCCAAGTTATACAGGCATTTGGTAAATTTAGTAAATTTGTTCTTGCATCCCTATCACTGCCTAACACTTTCTCAGCTGTTCCTGTAATTCCTTATGGTGGGGGCAATGAGAATTTCTGGTCACTCTAATAGATCTGGAGTTCATTGTGAACTGGTCCATGTTCCTTTGCCTTCCAATCTTCAGTTCATTTTCTCCTTCTATCTTAGAGCTAAGTCATGCATCTTAGTCTTTTATATCCAATAAAACAGAGGGCAATAAAACAGAACATTGCTGAACCCTGGTAGTAAATGGTAAGCATGTTCTTTAAAAATTGCTTTGTTATTAGGTATCAATTTTTCCCCTGTTAGTATAGTAAAACAGTAACCCTGAGGAGGGAGGGGGAATAGTATAAGATAATAATGGAAATAAGAAGAAAATGGCAATATTAGAAGTAAAAACACTTCTGCGTCTTTCAGTGTTTCTTAGAGGAAAAGTAGCCTTGAAGCTTATTTTGGGCAAATCTACTTCAAATAGAAAGTAACAAAATATTCTGATCAGCACAGTGGATGAGAAAGTTAGATTTGTGTGTTTGATTACTAGTAACGTAAGTGAACTTTACTAAGACTTTTCATGAAAATCAAGATGTATCAGAACTTAGTGATTATTGCCCAGACCCAGTCATAACATAAAAATAACTGGTCAGACTATAGAAAGTGTAAAATATTATCTAAAAAGTATGTTCTGCTGTGAGGTTTTTGAAGTGTCTGTGCCACTAATTAAATAAATGCAGTACAGAAACTTTCTCAACGTGTTCCAGCATGAGCTATCCAAAGTACACCTGTCAGAATAAATATATACGTGTGCTTTGTACTTGCTGCCATTAAATCAAAGAAGGTAGTGTGAGTTCTTTCTTAACTAATGCAAGTCTTTTCATCCCTTCACTAATGAATCCATTTTAATCTTCTGCATTGGACAAACAAAATATGTTTCTTGATGGGTATCGCTCTAATTTCTTCATTAGAAGAGCAGGAATACAATTAAGATATTTTGCAATTATGTTGTAAAGGGATGCTGTTCTTTTCGGTGCTGATGACATCCTCATTCTTTCATTCCTGTGTATTAAGAGGTTCTACGAGTGGTTACAGCTTGTGTAATGTATCATTTTTTTCCTACTTGGTTACAGCTTGTGTAATTTATCGTTTTTCCCTGCTTTCCTTCTGGTGTGC